>NW_022145611.1:10583386-11171611 GCF_000002235.5 Strongylocentrotus purpuratus
CCCCCCCCCCCCCCCCCCCCCCCCCCCCCCCCCCCCCCCCCCCCCCCCCCCCCCCCCCCCCCCCCCCCACTGAGCGACTTTTTGGCCGGCGCGATTTTCAAATTTTCCTGAGTCGTTGCGAAATTTTGGACCCGATTTTAAAACCCGATATTAAATTGGTTTTAACAAAAGCATATCAGTGAATTTGTGAGCAATATCCGATTAAAAATAGGTAAATTATGAACTTTTGAAGTTGTCATCAGTCAACCACAAATAGGCAACACTGTGTTATATCTTGAGAGCTCCTCTTCAATTTGCTCTGTACAAAAAAAATCATAAACTTTCATTATTTTAACTTATTGATGAGGAATAGATTTGTTTCATACATTGGTTGAATAAAAAAATAAATTTAGGGTGAATGTATGATTGAAAATTTTCTTGAGGGAAAATAATTACACCTTTTTTTCCTTCTTAGTACAGGAAAAATGGAAGGGGACCTCGTAAGATACGTCACAGTGTTGCCAATTTGTGTTTGGTTGATCGCACCTTCTAATCTTTATAACTTTCCTATTTCTAATCAGCTTTTGCTCAAAACTTTCACGAACCTGTTTCTCTCATTTTTCTGCTTCTATTGAAACCAACTTTACATCAGGGTGGACTTCCCTTTTAATAGGTTGAAAACTAGTTGAGCAATTTCTATCCATCACGATCTGTTCAGGATACGGCCACGAAGTCTGCTGAGCTTAGCACGACATGGATATCGTATCCGGACACCTACCCCCTGGACAGCCCCCCCCCGTATAACCACCCCCAGTCAACTACCCCCTAGGACAACTACCCCCTAGGGCAACCACCCTATATGACGACTACCCCCGGTGCAACTACCCCCGGACAACTACCCCCGGACAACTACTCCCCAGACAACCACCCCCTAGGATAGTTGTCAGGGGGTAGTTGTCCTTGAGGATGGTTGTCGTAGGGGGTAGTTGTCCGGGGGTAGTTGTCCAGGGGGTAGTTGTCCAAGGGGGTAGTTGTCCGTGGGGTAGTTGTCCTAGGGAGTAGTTGTCTGGGTGTAGTTCTCCGGGGGTAGTTTTCCCGGGGATTAGCCGTCCTAGAGGGTGGTTGCCCTAGGGGGTAGTTGTCCTAGGGGGTAGTTGATTGGGGGTGGTTACCGGGGTTGATGTCCAGGGGATAGGTGTCCTAGAACCATTATGGTGACTGCAAACAAGCTCGGATTATGTATGCTTATCTTTCCATAATAATCAAACACCGTCAGTATACACTGATAATGCTTTCTAGTTTATATTTGTTAAAAGTATTACTGCGATTTTAATTCACTCATTATAAAACTATAATACTCTTAACCAATCTCCGAACAATCCAAGAGGATTTGACGACAATTCTGACATATGTCTTCGCGGTCTGTAATCTCAAAAACAATACCCGATCAATTAGTTTAAACAAACAATTATGACGAACAGCAGAAATTGCTGAGGTTGCAATGTTTCAATTTAGGTTGCAAGCTATGAGCCAGAAAGGTATTATCTCATATCGCATTAAGAGGAGTTGACGCCATTTTTACTCTCAACAGTCGTATCTCTCTTGTGGAAATTGAACAGCTGTAATGCGTCAATATTGTTGTCACGACTCCCTGTTTTTTGTCTCCACAAAGTTCATTGACATTTGTATAGACTGGTCAAGTGAAAATCGTCAACGTATTAATGAGCATTATCAGGCATAAAACATTACAGTTGTTTTAATTTCCAGCATTTTATAAATATTTGAAGACTCAACTGATAAAGATAATATGCTGGGGTTTAAAGTGCTGAGCTTGCATAAAGAACGCATTTTTTTAATTTGCAGCCTTCTATTAACGTCCTTAAAACATATACATGACAAAAAGCATTAATCAGCATCGCCATCAGCAATAGATCAGCATCATGGCTTTTTTCTCTATTATATCACCATCATCATTATCGTCGTCACCATCACCACCACTCTCATAAACATTATCATCTTTATTATCTTCATCATTAAGACCATCGATCGTCACCACCATCACCGCCATCATCTCTTTCATCATCTCTTTCATTATCACCTCAATCTTCATCTTAATCACTACTATCATTATATTCATCATCATCTTCCTCATATTCTATGACATGATCATGATCATGATCATCATTGTAGTCATTATCATTATTATCAACATCTTCATAATAATCACCATCATCTCCTTCATCATCACCGCAAACATCATCTTAATCATGACAATCATATCTTCATCAATATCATCCTAATTTACATTAATATGATCATGATCATGATCGTTATTATCATCTTCATAGTCATCATCAACATCCATCATCATCATCCTTTTCTTCTCTTCGCCTGCATCGTCATCTCCATCACCCCTTTCATTATCACCACAATATAATCACCAGTGTTGTCATAGTTATAATCATGACCATATTACTTAAATCATCATCCTCATTGTCATTAATTGCCACCATTTTCAACATCATAACCAGCATCATTGTCATAAATCATCATCATAATGGCCATCTTCACTGTTGTCATTATTATCATGGTGGTCACATGATCATCATTACCATCATCATCATTAAAATCATCATCATCTGGCATTCTCTCATTTAGACCAGTCTGAATACAATGGCAATCATTTCAGTTGCCAAAACATTTGAATTTTTAATGATATTTTATTGTCTCAACATTTTACATGACAATTGTACTCCATCCATTGTCGTTGTCTTTAATATTCCCATCAAAGCCCACGTTAACGATTATGCCTAACCAAACACGTTCAAGATTTTTGAATTTTGAAATATTTTCCACTAATGAAAAACAAATCGAAGAATATCCCCCCCCCCTCATGCACAGTGGTCGTGTGATAGCCATAGTCGCAATCATAGTCGCCCCTCACTAAGCAAACTCGGCAACGAGCTGCTTGCCGAGTGTCTTCATACCGGCGAAGATCTCCTCAGCGGTGGGCTGGATCTGGTAGGCGGGGAGCTCGAACCCGAAGATGCCCTCATCCCTCAGCTCCACGACGTAGGTGTACTTCACACCCAGGGAGCCGTAACCAAAGTCTTCGCTCCCACCTGTGGCGGGATCTGAGATAGAGATATTGATATGGATGATAATCTAGGGGTGTCGTGTTATAGTGGATACGCCACCGGACTGTGGATCACATGATTCGCGTTTCGAGTCCTTTAATGATGATAAAGTATGGGTGACGTGGCAAATTGGATACATCACTCGACTGTGGATAACATGATGAGCAATTTGAGTCCCAGCCCAGCTCTAATATCCTTTGGAAAGATATTATTTTACATTTGCCACTCTTCACCCATGACATAGTACTAGTAAAATTGGTATCTGGTAGGAATCTATTCCTTGAATGCCTTTTCTTGTTGAGCCTTGAGCTGATGATGATAACGGAAATGGTCTGCAGATTGATATTACATACAACTATTGGTTTCATTATATAATGCTATGATTGTAAAGGAATATATTCTTATTATGACACTGAATGATAAGTATTTTGCCCGGAACTTTTCATAATTATGTTTTTTTCCATGCAATTATAATTATAATGATGATGATGATAACCAGGAGGATGATTCAAAGTATCGATTTGTTGCCATATTTCGGCATTAAAAATTGCAGGCTCCTGCAATCAATGTTTACTCATTTGCTAAAAAATAATTAATGTAGATTATTTGTTTATCAAGAATTATTATCAAGCATTTGACTTATCAAATGACAGAGAGTAATTGATGCGTTCAGACGAAATGACACTCACAACATTTTAGAAACTTTTTTTCTATGGAAACGATATACTTACACATGTCAGGTCCTGATTCTCCAACGAAATAGTCTTTGCCATGGACCGAGGTGATTGAATTCTCGATTGCGATGGCTAGATCTTTCTAAAATAAATAAAACAAAAACCCCTGTAATGATTCCAAAACTGAAGCCCCCTGTCTATCAGACGAGTCAATTGTGGTGTAAATGACATCATAGTATTTCATATTATCTTTTAAAAATTAATTATAAGTTCAAATGGAAGTTTGCTGGGAAAATTTAGTGTTTTCGAAGAAATTTACTTCAATTCTGTTTTTCTCCAATCCCGTCTCCTTTCCATGTATCTTCTCTCTATTTCTAACTGTTTACTACGTCATCTAGATTCCCTGTCCATATATCCTACCAGGCTGTGTCGGCGTCACCTGTAGCGTGTCTTCTATTTCATATTGCCTTTGTCAATCACATGTTATTTCATCAGGCGCGCCGGAAGCAGTTTGGGATGGGGGGGGGGGGGGGGGCAAACATTCCAGGGGCAGTGACGTAATGAGAAAATTTTTTCGGAAGGGGGGCCGGGGGGCAGACGAGAAATCTGCATCACCACCAGTCTTACAAGTTACTTGCAGGTCCAGCGGAACGTTTTTCCATGACTATTATCGATCAGGTAGAGCGTAAATTGGCGTGGGGTCCAGGGCATGAACCTCGGCATGGGGGTCAAGGGGCTGAGCACTTGTCATGTTGTCAGCCGGAGAGTGTTTTATGCAATCTGTATCGTTATTTTGTGCATATCTAATAAATGTCTGCAATCCATTTGGAAAGGTTGATTATATCCATAGTATATAGGAATTTATGTATCAAGTGAGGTTTCACATATGAAAAAGTGGTGTCTATTGGCGAGTCTCGAACGTATGCTCGCGCGCATGTAATAATGGGCACAGGCTTCAAAAACCGTTCTTGTGTCAAAGATATTGGTGTAACTTTGCAATGCTGCAAAATACAAGTCATACCCAATAAACAAAATCACGTGAAAATCACGTCAATATCAAGGTATCGACTTGAGGAGAGTTACGTTCTTCAAACACCGGACATTTACGTAAATGTGTTAATACGTTTTTTGCATTAGGTAACTTAAAACACACGTACACTAAATCACGCAATTGTCACTGCAATATCACCATTATAATAACGTGATTATCCCTACCTTGGAGACCATGGTTTGTAAACCTAATACTCCCGTGTTTGTTTGGTTATGAAATTACATCTTCATACACGAAATTATCGTGTCACAGAAACACGTGAAGCGTTAGTGATAGTTTTAGTCAAAATATCTGCGTGAAATTCACGTGAATATTACGAGGCTGACTTGAGATGAATCATGTTCTTCATTCACGTGAAATTTACGTCGAAGAGGAAGTATGTTACTGTAACCCGCGTTCAACCCAATAATTACGCAAATGTTACACAATAAATGAACCAAAATAATGATGTCCTCATCCCGTTTCTGAACATCGTGTCTTGGATCTTCCATAATTACGTCAAGGCGCGCCCGGAAGCAGTTTGGGATTAGAGGGGGTTGGGTGGGGGGGGGGGGGGGGGGGGGGGGGGTTGCAAACATCCCAGAAGAGAAAGCTAGTTGCAACTGGTCCAGTTGATGAACCATTTAATGCCAACTGGTAACCCTGGGAATTGAAATGGGCTAAATGATCCAGTTGATCCAGGCCAGTTATAATTCAACTGGTCTAGCTGAGCCATTAGAACCATTTGGTAAAACTTCCAACCAGTTGAACAGCAACAATACTGCAATACTGGTACGTCTGTATTTCCAATGTAAGGGCATTGGTAATAAGTAGACTTACATAATTGAATTAATCGAAAAAAAACTCGTATACTTGTACTTTATTGAAATTATTTTAGTTCACAGTTAATGTTTCCCTTATTCATGTTTAACTATTTATACGAAGTAGCGAAATGTCCTATTAACTGGTAATTTATATTTGTAGTATTTTCGAAATGAATTGCATATAACTAAATCATCAGTAATTAAGAAATATGCTGTAAATTCAGATAAATTGTTTAAAAAACATAGATCTGCACGCACCCCATATTCAATATGCAAATGAATTGGTGTCAGCTGGGTCAACTCGAAATATGCCAACGCTCAGTCATCAACTGGTGCAACTGGAAATATGCACACTCCAGTTATCAACTGGTGCAATGAAAATATGCCAACAGTCAGTTATCAACTGGTGAACATAGAAATATGCCAACAGTCACGGGATTATCACCACGGAACTTAAATGGTAACTGTGAAACCATCAAGACACCCAAGAATAACTCATTTTCTCACATGGAAAACACGGAATACCCAGCTTATATTAATAATCCGTTTGAGTCACGCGATCATCACCGCGGAACTGCTGGCAACTTTGACTACGATTTAAATAGGTGTTTTAAGACACCTAATCATGACTAATTTTTCACACCTAAAAGTCACGTATGCCCAGCTTATATTAATAATCCGTTTGAGTCACGAGATCATTTCCGCGGAACTTATGGCAACTTTGACTTCCATTTAAATAGGTGTTTTAATACACCTAATAATGACTAATTTTTCACACCTAAATATCACGGATTCACAGCTTAGATTAGTAATCAGTTTTAACTACGTGATCATCACCAAGAAAGTTATGGTAACTTTGAAACCATTTAAATAGGTGTTTTAAGACACCTAATAATGACTAATTGTTCACACCTAAAAGTCACGTATGACAAGCTTAGATCAATAATCCGTTTGAGTCACGAGATCATCACCGCGGAACTTATGGCAACTTTGACTACCATTTAAAAAGGTGTTTTAAAACACTTAATAATTACTAATTTTCACACCTACATATCACGTTTTCACAGCTTAGATTAGTAATCAGCTTGAGCCACGTGATCATAACCAAGAAATTTATGGTAACTTTGAAACCTTTTAAAGAGGTGTGTAAGACACCTCAGAATTACTAGTTGAATATAACCAGAGATTCACGGACAGAACAATAAGACGATTAGCCGGTGTAAGTAACGTGATTATTACCATCAACCTTGGATAACCTGTGAAACCAATCAATAAAGGTGCTTACAAGACCAAATAATTACGTATTTATCGCCACCATCGGTTAACTGACAAAAAACTCGTTGCTTGGTCAAGTGGTTATTTGGTCATAAACACTTGATTTACAGAGGTAAGTGGAATCACGTTGCTCCAGTCGCGTGATAAACTGGTGGTTTTTAGGTTAGATGAAAACGTGAACAGGAGTACCTGTTTTGTTTAAATGAAGGCACGTGTCGATAACGTTTAAATCTAGTTCAAAAGGCACTATACTTTAAAATCACTTAAAATACACTCCCAAAAGACGTTACTTTTTGGTGTTCTGTTTATTGGGTACCTGATCGTCTCTATCTGGTTGTGTAACGGTTCTCCTGGTGTAACCCCATGGGTAGAGCCAGTACTGGCCATAGGAGTGGAAATCAATGAAGAGTTTGAGGTTTGAACCAAAGCCCTGCAGGAAATCCTTGGAGCCGCTGTTCTCGGGTTCACTCAGCGCCTTTGTGCCCTGATAGTCCTGGGCGCACTTCTGATTGCTGGCACCTATTTTAAAGAAGATAGAGTGAAAGGAATGTTCGATGATAAAATACTTGAACTAGAAGAGAGAGAGAGAGAGAGAGAGGGTAGAAAGAGAGAGGGAAGAAGAGGATTGATAGAATGGTGGGAACGATGGACATAGTTTATCGATCACAAATGCAATTATTTCTCTCCATTGAATTATGAATTATAATCTTTGTTCTATTTTTGTTTTTCTTAAATTATTATCTAATATTCCCACCGTTAAGTGCGGAGTACCTCAAGGCCCCACCATAGGTCCCATACTATTTTGTAATATATATGCATGATATGGTTATTGCATCATCTGCGAACAAAACTTATGTTTTTCGCAAAGGATACTAACGTATTTTATTAACATAGAGACATTCTTATCACAACATTCAATATAATATTAAACAAACTATCATCTTTGCTCAAATCCAACAAACTCTCTCAAAATATTAATAAGACTAATTACATTTATTTAAAAAACATACACTCT
Source organism: Strongylocentrotus purpuratus (assembly GCF_000002235.5). Lineage (NCBI taxonomy): Eukaryota > Metazoa > Echinodermata > Echinoidea > Camarodonta > Strongylocentrotidae > Strongylocentrotus > Strongylocentrotus purpuratus. Next base: position 10,591,321 of record NW_022145611.1, read on the forward strand.
AATAACATTGTTATAGATGACATGCCCATAATTGAAAAAGAAGTAACAAAATTATTAGGTGTAATAATTGATTCAACTTGGAATAGTCATGTTAATAACATTTGCTTGATAATCTCGAGAGGCATAGGCATTCTATACAAATTGAAGTATTATCTCTCACAAAAGTCACTATTTATGCTTTACAATTCATTCATTTTGTCATACATATCTTATTGTAACATAGTATGGGTAATAGTAATACGATGAAAATTATGTTAATATATCGTCTCCGAAAGAAGGCACTCCGTATTTGTACACATTAACATCATTTAGCCCATATGAATCAAATATTTTATGAGTTAAAAACATTACAAATTGCTGACATTCACATTTTCCAAATTGCAATCTTTATGTATAATTTTTGGATGAGTATTATACCATTAGCATTTCGAAATATTTTTTTTTGTGTACAAAATTGATATACATTTGTGTCCTACACGACACTCATCCGACCTCCTTAACTAACCCGCAAATAATTATGGCCTATAAAACGATAAGACACCATAGTACGGATATTTGGAATGCTTTACCTGACAATATTAAACACTCTGCTTCTCTTTATTCATTCAAAGCCTCGATGAAAAAATATAATAATTATTCAAATATTAATAAACATTATAAAGATCTAAACAATTTTATTAAATTGCTTGTTTTTATAAATTAATTTAAGATGACTAGTTCATGAACAAAATGAATCGAACAATTTTTCACCTGCGCACCCACACGCACCCACGCACACACTTGCAATTTTCTTTTTTCTTTTCTTTTCTTTCTTCCAACTTTTCATTAAGATTTAAGTTTTTAAGTTTAAGTTTTAAGATCATCACTTTGTGTAAAAGATAAAAGTACGATCTACATTTTTTTCAATATCTGGACAGGAAACGCAAGAAGACAACAACAGTAACAAGTTAGCAACGATTTAATTTCCGATAAATTTCTTTTTCAATTTTCAGGGTTTTATTTGCCACATATAACTTTTTCCAAAGATTAGCTTCATTAAATCGTCTATAACTGAAGTTAATCTTTGGAAAATAGTTTAACAAAATCTCTGCAGCAGAAGGAAAATATGATTTTAAGCGCAATATTTCATTTGACATTTTTGCCACGGGAAATTCTAGGAGACTGAACAGAACAGAAACATGGAATGCCAAGAGAATGACATGACGAGAGAGAAAGTCTGGGAGAACAGAATGCAAAGAAAATGAATTCACGAGTGCAATGGAGGCTAAAACAAGAAATTTAATGCCTGAAAACAAAATTACAGGAAAGAGAATCGAACGGAATAGTGAAAAGGGAAGTGGGACATTCAGTATTCTAGAGTACTGAGAAGATGACCGATTAATGGCTGCAGTAAATTGTTCGATAAATAAATGTCCCTACTATTCTCCTACCTCCCCACTGGTAGTCGTAGTTGCGGTTCAGATCGACTCCAGCGCAGCCACCAGTGTTGGGGTTGCGATTCTTGCGCCACATACGATCGTCCTGTCAACGAAAATAAACAATACAATACAGTATAATATGAAAAGGAGCTGAGTCATACCCCAAGTTTTTTTTCTTCTTCTTCTTCTCAAACTCAGAAAGCCCTACCCGAGAACGTACCTTTATATTGTCCTTGGACAGGTGCCTGGCAGGAAAGTGGTAGGTGTGTTGACCAACATTTGAAAAAATCTTTGATTCGTTCGTATCATAATCTACATTATGCGTAGGTTTTTTTAAAATTAATGCTTGCACCACTCGTTAAAAAGAAGCAGAAGGGGTGCAAAGGCGCAGGTAATAATTAAAAGTAATATTCTTCCTATACATTTTGCATTATAAAGTTTATAACTTTGTGTACGATGTCATTCTTACATTGCGCATTGACTTCTGCGCATGTCGGTGACGTAGTCCTACGTTAGCAAATGACGCATCAGGTGCCATGGAGAATATTACAAAATCGTACACGCTTTTAAATACAGATGACTTTATTCAAATACATGTTGACTGGTGTTGGTGAAAGCCCTCATTCAAGTTCCTCGTTTAGGAAATGTTCATTCCAACAAAATTCATTTGTTTAATCAATTTGAGTTTCTCTCTGCCTCTTCCTTTCTCTCTCTCTCTCTCTCTCTCTCTCTCTCTCTCTCTCTATCTTTCTCCCTCCCCACTCTCTTTTTCTATCTCTCTGTCTCTGTCTCTCTGTCTCTCTTTCTCTCTTTCTCTCTCTTCATACTCACGGAGATGCTGAACTTGTATCCATCGACGTTGAAGACGGGTACAATGATCCACACAAAGTTATCCAACATGCTCGTCACCGTATCATCACTGCCGTAGTTATCTATGTACTGTTATAATAATAATAAAAACGTTACTTATAAAGCGCTTACCACCGAAGTCTCTAAGCGCTAATATGAGGAGAAAGATGGGAAGATGAGAGAGGAAGAGAGAGAGGAAGAGGGAGGGAGAGAAAGTGTGTATGTGTGTGTGTGTGTGTGTGAGAGAGAGAGAGAGAGAGAGAGAGAAATGAAAGAAGAAAGAAATTGGGACAGAAAAGGATAACAAGAACGTGAGAAAGAAAACAGACGTAAAATGTAAAGAATTGCATTATAATGAAAGAAAACGAAACATGAAAAATGATTCAGACACGAACACACTTTCCTTTTCATGATTTTATTTATAAGATTTCATTTGAGAAGTACGTCCTTTATAACCTACAAGGGACAAGTTGTTCAGAAATAACACAGTAAAAAGAACAGTTTCATACAGTTACAAAAAATTACATGAAATATTTTAAAGTTTCATTTCGGTTATTGTGCATTCAAAGTAAATATAACTCTGAATGAACCCATCGAAAGCCAAGCTTTTTTGATAGATGGAACACAAATGATCAATGTAAGTGACATTTGGTTATATTCACTTTTACAAGAAAAAAAATACAGTTATGCTCCTGTTCCACATTGCTGCTCCGTTCTATGACGTTCTTTTAAGTTTAAAAATATTAATTTTTTTAGTTTCGAGGATAGGGGGGGGGGGGGGGGGGGAGCAAACGCGTCCGTACACTCCTTACAATAGGGGTAGGGTGGAATAATCTCCGATACTCGACTAAAGCAATTCTTCAACTGAAAAAAGCGAGAGATATAAATTATATACGGCTACTGAGATCACATACATTTTTGATGAGGTTGATGACTGTAGCTGGGCTGATCCATTCGCGGGCATGGATGCCTCCCTGGATGTAAGCCACGTTCGTTGCAGATGGTGATTTCGCGATCTGTTCGGTGTGATTACAGGCAGATGTTTATGTGTTATGAGGAAAGTGTTGTCGAAAACGAGGCGGCATCAGGATTTTTGATTTTAAGGGGAGACACACAATTTCTTAACGATTACAAAGTAAAAAGGGGTAAATGTTTAGTTGTGCACTTAAGGTATGCCAATTGGGTTGCGAAAGGGGGCAGAGGCGGTGTTAAAGAAAGGAGAGGAGGGTTAATGTTTTTTCATGATTTTGCGAAGGTACCTTCCTTCAAAGTGTTTTCTAAAGCTATACAACGGTTTCTTCAAGTGGTTTTGAATATTCTGAAAGGAACCTTCATTCCAAAAAAAAGCGAAATGCTTGGATGCATAACGGGCCCCGTTTTTTGCACAAACCCAAACTATGCAAATTCATAAGTTGCTCAAATGGTATTTTGTACACCATGTGATAACACACACACACACACACACACACACACACAAACGAAAAGTAACATTCAATAGGAGATAGATAAGGATCCATTTTGTAAGGGGAAGGGGAAATAACATTACGAATGTTACTTTTTTGGGGGAGGGGGTTGTGTGCGTTATAGAATATGCCAACTGCAGGGCTTCAACATGGTGAAGGGGCACGGGACAGTCAAGCCCCCAGCCACTGGTAATGGGTCTCTTAACAAAAAAAAAGGGGACCTTCTTCAAGATCGTGATGATGACGCAAAGTTTACCCTGAGTCCGTAAACGGCTTCTCCCTCGTAAGTGGTAGTGACCTGGACCATGCTGACACCAAGGTGAGAGGAGGCAAAGTCATTCATCCAAGCAAAGATCTGAAAAGACAAATGAAGAAAAAAAAGAGATAAAGAAATTACGACAGGACGAGACAATATTGAGAAAATGACGAACGAATAAAAAACATCAAAGTAAGGGTGGGAGAAAAAGCGGAGTGAAAAGAAAAAAGAGAAAAAGGGAACTATGAATACAAAATTGGAAGACATAAAAATGAAGGAAAAAGAAAAGTATACTGAAGAAGGTAAATAAAAGAAAATGAAATAATTAGAAAAGAAGATACAGTAACGTTTAATCAATGAAAAGCTGGGAATTATGCAGGATTAGAGGCAGAATGCTAAATAAATGTAGTTTAATTTATCAATTTACAAGACGTCGTATCGAAATGTGTCGTGGTATAATGTTTCATACTCATACACTTGACTCTTAATCTAAGGGCTGAGTGTTCGAATCTCAAGGCCCTCAGAGAAAAAACAGAACTGAAACAGAAATTTCGTAAATGGGCGTGGCAGAAGAGAGTATGGGAGAGTTATATAATATAATATAATATAATACTACATAATGGCATATAAGATTTAACTTTCCTATAAACTGTTGACCTTGTCTCTTTCCATTTGATGGGTATGGGACGACCCTTAGCCCCGCCCCCGTCTCCCTCCCGTCACGTGGTGGTATTTTGTAACATGATTGGTTAAATCTTTACCTCTTCGTAGGTGTGGTAATTGTTATAGTCGAAAGCAGCCGCATCAAAGTCGTTCTTAGAACTGACCATCGCGACAGCCTCTCGGTCGATCAAATCCTGGACGTTGGAGATCTATAGGAGAAACAAGTACGTGTAAAGCAAGCCGAAAGATATAACATTCAATGAATATACAAGTCAAAACACAAGCAACCGGATCTATAAAAATATCAATAAATTGTTGAAGTCGGCAAGTGAGCAGATACACCTTTGTTTTACCCCAATTTATGGAATTATTTTGACAATGATTTATTCCTAATAGATCTAAATAATAGTATACATTCTCAGATTGTATTGAATAATAATTTGCGAGTGTTTGTTTTGCGTGACTGCTAAAGCATGCGTATGCTACTATGCTTCCCAACTAGGGGACCTACGCCATTGAGTCATAAATGATAGCAATGAGGATTAATGCCCCACAAAAGGGCACTAATATAGCACGTCGACACGGTTTTGATCCTGGGGCCTCACAGTTATGAGGCCACTGCTTTGCCACTGAACCATGACTATACGCAGCGGGGGCTAGGGTAGGGGGCAGTTCCCACAAATAAAGAAAACAAAGAAATGCAATACATTTTCAGTAATTCATTGCATTTTACCCCATTCCCCAACATAAACAAATACTCTGTACGGCCATGCACTATGGCTCAAAGCATGGGCACACAGAAGATTTTTTTCTGTTGGAAACACGTCACAATACAGTTACCAGATTGCCAATATGCGATTCGCATAGATTTAGTAATCTCATATTTCAAACTCATTACTTTCTTATTATCGGTCAGACTTTATCAAATTTTCGCCTTTCTTCTTCTCTGTTTCCGCTTTCCTACAAATGGAATTATTACAAGGTTTGAATTGCATATTAACTATACACGGTTCTACGTCCTCAAACCGAACGCAAAAAAGTTATTTACAGACTGTAATCAATATTTTAGATAATGATTATTTTCTTTATTTGCGACATTTTTTCTTTTAACGTGATTCATTTGTACCACGTGATCAGGGACCTCGTCAGAGGCAGAGTGAGTTGCTGGGGCATGGCATTTAAAATACCCTGTCAGTAAATCGGAATATTTCGAGCCTTGGCCTAAAAACCCGCCAAAATCAATGACATTTATATTTATTCATTGCCCTCTCTATTTATAAATTCAGCATTTAATTATTCATTTATTCCATTCTTTTTGTTTGCCTGTTGGAATAAAATGTGTACTCCTCTTGCCCATTTTGTTACAATATTGCGACCAAAAAACAAAAACAAAACAAGGACCTATTTTTCTTATCATATCTTTTTTTGCTTGCTGAAAAAATTGGACTAACTTGTTGGCAAAAGGATTCGACCCCTCCTTCCCCCTCCTTCTCCCTTCTTCCCCCTCCCTCCCCCTCCCTCTCCCATTTAATAATGGTGATCGCTTTTACTTACCCACGTCTCGATGGTGAGTCCGGGACGGCTCGCGGAGCTGACAAAGCTCAACTGCTGGTCGGGAGAGACCATAACGTCGACGGGTCGTCCAACCGTCGATGGGCGCTTCCAGAAATCAAGCTGAAATGATAAAGATTAAGAGGAAAAAACAGAGATGAAGAGTAGAAAGAAGAGGAGAGGGGAAAGGAGAGGTGAAGAAAGGAGAGGAGAAGAGAGGAGAGAAATGAAGATTAGAGAAGTGAAGAGTAGAGAAGCCGAAAGAAGAGAAGAGAAGAGGAGAGAGGAGAAGCGAAGAGAGGAGAAGATAGTAGAGGAGAGGGAAGAAGAGGAGAGAAGAGAAGGGAAGAGAAGAGAAGAAAAGAGAAAAGAAGAGAAGGGAAAAGAAGAGGAGAAGAGAAGAGAGACATAAATTGAAATGTTAACTCGATTTCTTTTTTAAATAGTCTTAATCCCTTATTTACCAGGGGTTCTCAATATCCTTGACGGTCCACATGTGATTTTCATAAAAGCTAAAAGGTCCAAAACAAAGGACGAAATTTCTTCACTTCATCATTTTTTCCATACAAACGTGTTTTTACATGTACCTTAATTTCAAGAGTTTACATGGTTAAGACAGTCAAAAGTGGAAGTTGTGGTACACAAGTCAGTCATAGCAGTGCAGTGACGTATCTAGGTATTTCGGCGCCTCACAATCTTATCTACATAACTGTACAAGCAAAAAGTTATACTTTTATTGTGGTAAAAATATTGCTTATCATCAAAATACACGCTGCCTGAACAATTTTGTTTTCTTCCGGGAATCCCGTTGCCAATAATCGTCCTGTTTTATTTTATTTTGCGAGTCAAAAATTGAGCTTTAAAAAATCCTCATCAAAATTGACTAAGGTACGACTAATAGTTTATTCCGGCACCTTGCTGTCTGAATATAGGGCAGTGGAGTTGAAAATATTGGACATAAGTGGCTTTCTATTTCACTTCTTTTTCAACTGGGGCGCAGAATTAACGAACACTCTGGAGAGATGTAGTCAAAGAATTTAGCAAGGTAAGAGAAATTTAAGATTGCTTTCAAAAACTGAACTTTCCCAAATGTAATTGTCTTACACTGAAGTATGTTGAGGCGCAATACACGCGTTTAAAACGCTATTATGAAATTACGAGATCTAACTGAAGCAACAGATGTGAGGAAGCAAAACGACTGGTCTTTTGAACAAAATTCCCATCTTTCAAACAAAAAATTATATTCCTACTTCAATTCCTAACTCTATTTCAAATACAGTTTACCCTTCGTATATCGGGCGCAGAATACTTAAAGTTCAGGGATCTCCGTGTCTCTTTATATTTGTTGTGGCATTTGTTTTTGGCACGCCTTCTGTTTTGCATTTTTCGTTGGCGCCCCTTCGTGTGTCATCCAAGGCATGTCGACATGGTGCAGCATGTTGACGCGGACATTTGAGACACCCCCTCCCCGCGCCCTCTTGACCTAACCCCTTTCAACTACATAACCATTGATTTAAATGCGAAATTCAGCTAAACCAAACTTTTATGTTTATTTCAATGGCATTGGAAAAATATTTGTTCATTCTATAATGTTTAATCTAAAATTTGAAAAATGCACAAATACAACTGAATAAAAAATTCCGGTCTATTAATGTTCAAAGTCTAGGATTGCCAGGCGAAAAATGGTGGCCTGTTTTTTTCTTCTCATTTTCTTGCAATAGACATGTTGAACTGAAAGCAGTACAGAATAATGATGGAGTACAGTGAGTAATAAATTATGTGATTACTTCCTGTAGCATTTGATAAATGTTGACCTGCTCGTTGCTGTGCATTCTTACCATTGCCCACCTGTCAGCTACCTCTTCCATCCATTCTAACTCCTCCTGAGTACGGGGAATCACACGGTAAACTTTGTAGCTGTTCATAGAAGAAAAAGAAGAAGAAATTACTTTATCGGCATCGAGTTCATAGTTGCCATTTTTGTCGAAACCAATGCTTGAACGACAATGATGGTGACGATGGTGGTAATGATGGCGGGGATGACGGTGATGATGATGATGATAAGTTGGTGGTGGTTATAATGGTGGTGTTGGCGTTAGTGATGATGATGGTGCAATAATTTTTATATAAGTAATGGTGATGATGGTGGTGGTGGACTTTATGGTGGTGGTGGTGGTTGGTGGTAGTAATGGTGATGGTGATGGTGGTGGTGGTGGTGACGAGTATAACAGTGATAATTGTGATGATTTGGTGATAGAGTTGGAGGTAATGATGATGGTGGTGGTGGTTATAATGATGGTGTTGGTGTTAGTGGTGATGATGGTGAAAGAATATATTTATATTAGTAATGGTGATGATGGTGGTGGTGGACTTGTTGTGGTGGTAGTAATGATGATGATGATGGTGGGGCTGCTCAAACAGCTGTTTTTCAAAACGAAAATGATTCCTTGCTTTGTTCTTAGCAAACAATGCCTTTCTGAAGAAGCTGAAGGTGAATAATTTGGAGATGGATCGCATGCCACCTAATCTAACCCAAATAAAAGTTCATGATGTGGGACCTTGTAAAACACACCAACTACACAGTAAAAACGCTGCTTAAAAAAGTGATGTTCACTTACAGTTGTACACTATCTTAAACAACAGTTGAACAAATTGTAAACAATGTTGCTCGAAACGAAAGTAATTTTGTTAAACATTCGCTGTTTAAAATTTAATGACTGCTATATTTACTACACGAGAGCTTTTAGACAGTGTTGTTTACATATGACGTCATGTGTCACGTGCCAGTAAAGTGCGCGTTGGCTAAAAGCTTTGTTTCACATCATGGCCGACCAAGCTGTAGAGGTGTCGTGGATGAGTGGAAACGTCGCCGGACTGTCGATCACAAGGTCCACGGTTCGAGTCCCGCCGCGGCACTAATGTCCTTTGGCAGCCTAGCATAGCCGGGTAATGTTGGAGCGCCTTGAGGACCTTGCAAGGTCGGTATGTGCGCTATATAAGAATCCAATAGTATTATTATTATTATTTAACAACAGCTCCTTTTTAAACAACTTTCTTTAAACAACCCAGTTGGTGTAAACAAGCCCCACTGAACAACAGCTCCGTTTTAAACAACTTTCTTTCAACAACCCAGTTGGTGTAAACAACCCCCACTGAACAACAGCTCCGTTTTAAACTACCGTCTTTAAACAACACCGGTTGTTTAAATTGTGATTTTAAACAAGTTGTTCAAAATTTTGATCAACTAAGTGTTTAAACTTTAAACAACTCGAGTTGCTTAACATTTTAAACAACTCTTAGATCAGGTCACCCGTTAATCCAAAGTTGTTTAAACTTTTAAACAACATGTTCACTAAAATTTTAACTGTGTAAAGGAACGAACTTGTCAATTTCAGAGCCTCTGTCAAAAATCGTTTCCGAGGATTGAAACATGATCCAATCAAATAAAGCAATATTGATAAATTATACACTGAATAGTCATTACAGATTTTCAATATCCATTTAATGCCTCAACGTCATGGGGTGTACTAACCTTTTTTAAACTTTTGTCGCCACTCTGCTGTTTCCTTGAAAACGGCAGATATTTTGTGCCCGTTAACACATTTCACAGAATGCTAACTCTGTCACTGTTTCAAGACTTGTGTTTTAACAAAACGTTGTACAAAGTTACATCGGAATATCAACCTTAATTCAATGGTGTACTCACTTTTGCTGGTTGCTGTAAAAACAAATGGTGCACATAGCATTTCAAACTTACATATCATGCCTGTACACACAATGCATCACTTTATTTGCGTCAATACCTGCGCTAATCAAGCCCGTTTGCGCTGTTAACGATACGTTCCATTTTACTACTGTACAAATCCCATATGGCGCATCAAAGATTGCGCTAATCTCTGACGCAGTCTTACGTCAGGCAAATAACACATTATGTGCAACGGGCATACGCCTTACCTGTCATAACGGACTTTGCGGCTGACCGGTAAAGCTGAGCAGACGGTCAAAATGACCGCCAAGAGACCAAGAGTAACCCTCATTCTGATCAACGATGTGTCGAAAATTAACCAGTATCAGAAGTGGCCTTGATCATTTATAGATCTATACATTACACACTGTTGATTATGACGTCAGCTTAGCTAACCAATCAGTGACAGTTTTGTTTTTATCTATAGATTATGACCATCTGCTGAAAACTATTGTCTACAAGGAAAGATTAATTATTATTTAAAAAAATGTATATGCCAAGCAAGTGAGGCATCGAACTTTTCGGCCCAAATCAACATAGACAGTGCGTATTAAAAAAGAAATGTACCAAACTTTTAATATAGCTTCTAATTAAAAAGTTATAACCTATGTAACCTAGAATCATATTTCAAGTTAAAGGGTAACTGATACCCTGTCTAATGATACCATATTCATAATTGCTCTGCCACGGATGACTGAGCAGTAGGCTTTTCAAAAAGCATTGTCAAAATCCTCTTGTACCAAATTTGGGCTAAAAGCAATGAATGTCGGTTAAAAGCCATTATGTGGGTTATCTCATTCCATAAACAGGTGCTCACTTATTAATGTTAACTATAAGGCAGATGAAGATAAATGGAGTTAAAATTAACTCAAGCTCAAGGAAATCAAACAAAATTGATGATATCTCTTCGTTATGATGATTACAATCTTGAATTCATTCGCATCCCTTGTTTAAAGATAAACTTTAGTACTGGTAAAGCGATTGCATTGTGAAAGAAAAGGTGTGGAAAGGATCAGCAACAGTTGATCATGTAGCATGTAAGTATTGGTGTGCACTGCAAGGTTCTGGAGTCATCAAAATCATAATAAATTTGACCGAGTCTTGGTAAAGTAACAAGCACTGTACACAGAAAGCTATATATAGGACAACACACATGGTGTCGGGGCTAACTATCTTGATTTCCTTGTCTTTCTATGCTCATTACTCAGCCAGTATACATTTTCTTCCAAAATTGTTTGGCACCTGTCATTTATTTCTAATCTTGAACATTCAGTGTAAGTTTCGTTTGATTCTGTGAGAATTAATTTCCTTTTTTTTACCAGAACTGGAGTTTATCTTTAAGGTAACCCTTATCAATTGAGTGATGGATAACATTTATTTGGGACTTTATCTTCTTTATGAAAGTCTACCGTCAACGTCTTGGATACTTATCATTATGTGTTCTTTCCTTCATTTGGGCTTAGTAATTTTTGAGTTTTCATTCGCTTTTCGATATAAACACCTTATGCCCCTTACGCGTGTGAAATGGCGCAGCGGACAAGTGACCGGAGAGAACTGTTCAAAATAGTTAAAGCTTATCCTAGGGATCATTTTAAACAATGAAGCACGGGAGCATGAGGCATAAGTTAGCTTTTAAAATGATTTAAGACCAACGAAGCACATGCATATTCGTTTTATAAGCCCAAACTTGGTATATACAGGGCGATTTTGACCAAACTGTTTAAAGACCCTAGTGCTCAATCAACCGTGGCAGAAATATTATGAATAGGATATCATTGGACAGAAAACAAGTTACGCTTCATGATTAAATACATTTCAAAGTCATATTGATTGTCACTTTTTAATTAGGACCTACCAAAGTTGGGTACACTATTTTTATACGCCCTGTATAGGCCTAACAGTATCATAAATTATATTACTGCAAGTCCCAACGACCATTAAAAGGTTAATGTCACCTTTGAAATATGCGGACAGAGCAGTATCACATACTCTGAACATGATTCTAAAGAGCGCTACGATAGGACATTGGGAGTTAGTTCTTTGAAATTCCTTGCGATTGTGTTGTGTTTGAATTTCATTACTTAGGTATATACTACTACGGGGGGGGGGGGGCTGGGGTTACAGGCCCTCTTCATTTTTTAATGCATACCACAGATTTATACAATAATATTTGGCTATGGGTTTCTCTAGAGCTCGGTCGCTCCGCTCCCTCGCACAATACAACAATCTGTAAAGCACTTCATTTCAGGTCTTGGGATTCTTCTGTGTGATCATTATACAGACACAGGCTTGACAATGTGAAAAACAAGTTTCAATTGGCCTAACAAAAGTGTCTAAATTAACGATTTGAAGCTGCCTAACACCATTGAGAGAACGGAGAAAGGGACTGTCATTGAAAGTGCTAAAACTACTGAATTCAATTTTTCTTTCTCGGTATTTCACCCATGTTTGTACTACCAGGAGATTGCTATAGCAATAGTTAATACATTGAAAGGGTTCTTGATATACACTGTTGGTCATAAAGGTGGATTTTTTTCAAACTCCAATTTATGTAATGATTTTGACAATGATTTATTCCTAATAGATCTAGATAATAGTATACATTCTCAGATTTTATTGAATAATAATTTGCAAGTGTTTATTTTGCGTGACTGCTAAAGCATGTGTATGCATCTATGCTTATCAACTAGGGGACCTACGTCCTTAAGTCATAACTGACAACAACGAGGATAAATGTCTCACAAAAGGGTACTTAACTACTTATATAGCACATCGACGCGTTTTTGATCATGGGGCCTCATAATTACGAGGCCATTGCTTTGCCACTGAATCATGACTGTACGCATCAGGGGCTAGGGTAGGGGGCAGCCCCAAAAAATAAAAAACGAAGAAAATGCAATAAATTATCAATAATTAATTGCATATCCCCCGGTCCCCAACAGAAAAGAAATCTTCTGTGTGGCCATGCCTTAAACCATAATGCATGGCCGTACAGAGGAAAAAAAATCAGAAGAAAACGCAGACGGCAACGAAGAAAAGACCGATCTTCATGATGATGACCGATATCTAGCCAATATTGAGTTCTCCCTTGCAATGTTGGCGCGAAAATGATTCTGATCAGACAGACGATGATTTGATATAATATGCATAATCATCGCGAGGAGGCAATATGATGACGTGTTAATAATTGATTTATGAGATAAGAAGGAGGTGCCACGTCAGTGGATGCATTACTAGGGATTCATGTGCAAAGAGACAGTGTAAAGGACGCATCTGCCAATCTTAAAAGCATTCATAATTAAAGGTGGTTTCACACCTTTGCACTTTAAGACCCGAAAGACGCACTGTCGAACTATTAAATTTACTGATGTTAGCTTAGAATTATCATACTTAAACAGTCAGAGTGCAGGGTGCTTAAAAAATTGTTGCTATGTCGGACAAGATTTAAGGTCGTAACTAGTTGTCAGTGTAAAGTACAGACGTGCATCGAATTCTGACGCACTTTGTAAACTGATTTGTAATTTCTCTTTAAAAAGATTTTAAAAATGTGGACGTGCAAGGAATTGTTTAGTTAAAGGTACTATGTCCCATATGCAGGCTAAGAAAATGAAAACGATTCCAACGGCATTTGAAAGATAATACTAATTTAGAACTTCCCTAAAAATAAGGGGGCTTGAAAATGTCTTTAAGTGTGAAAATAACGACTATTAGTTGTCGTATCGACTTAGGAGCTATAGAGCCAGTAAGTAATAGTCTTGATTTTCAGACCATTGTACCGAATGGTCGTACGTTTTATGCTGGGAAAAGATTCTATCAGACAGTTTAATTTTGGCCATTACAAGAAGTGGGTTATTGATGTAGACAAAATGTTCATGTACCCTCTACAGCTCATGTTATGTATGTTATTACCAAGGAAGAAAAAAAAAACAGTCAGTCACTCAATAGTGTTTGACAGTGAAGTCTAGCAAGTAAACGGGTTCCCTTGCATTTTTCAAATTTCACAGATAGGACATACATGACATATTCATAATTCCTGCAAAGTTCTACAGAATTTGAGGTTGGCTGCAAAAGGGACATAGTATCTTTAATGTTTAATTTTGCGCACGTTTCTAAGCATCACATGATGCGTGTTTCTAATTACACGGTCCCTGGGAGAACACGTCTGCAAGTCAACAGGTCTACAATGAGAAAACTCTTAAAGTGAAACTAAAACGAAATACGAGTTTTGCTCATTTTAATGACTGTATACACTACACAGTGCTACTTTGTGCGAACATGACACCACTCGACCTTTTTCTCGAGCTCAATACCAAATATAACGTGCAAGAACTGAAGCTAATGCAATATCGTGATTAGAACGTACTAATAAATGACATTCCCTATACAGATCTTGCCTTTCGGCGGTCGCCGAATATTTCTGTTGACAAATTTTTGGCACACTTCGTTTTAGCGTCATCATTTGAAGTTTCCGCGGAACAATTTTTTAGCATTGTTGAGGAAAAAAGGGCACGTTACCTGCAACACGTGTTATGCATGTGACCGGGAGAAGAAGAAGAAAAAAGAGGAGGAGAAGAAGGTGAAGACAGAGAAGAAGGAGGAGGAGGAGGAGAAGAAGAAGAAGAAGAAGAAGAAGAAGAAGAAGAAGAAGAAGAAGAAGAAACAGAGGGGAGAAGAAGAAGAAACAGAGAGGAAAAAAAAGATAAAGAGAGAGAAAGAGAGAGAGAGAGAGAGAGAGAGAGAGAGAGATAGCGAGAGAGAGAGAGAGAGAGAGAGAGAGAGAGAGAGAGATGGAATGGTAATATGAAGACAGTGTGAGTTTCCGGAGCTTGTGACGAAGTTAAACATTTGTTGAAGATCCCATATTTGTAAACATTACCAAGCAGGAGAAGAAAATTTATGTGAGAAGACTAAGAATGTTTCATTCTTGATCAGAAAACGATGTATGCTTTTCTTCCAAATAAATTAAACACCATCAGTATAACATTAATAATGCTTTCTTGTTTATAATAGAAGAAAGTATCACTGCGATTTCAATTCACTCATTCTAAAACATGATAATCTTTAACCACTCTCCGAAAAATCCAGGGGGATTTAATGATAATTCTGACATATATCATCACGGCCTGTAATTACGTCAAAGACAATGCCCGATTAATTAGTTTAAATAAACAATTATGACAAATGGGAGAGATTGCAGAGGTTGCAATATCTAAAATTAGGTTTCGAGCTATATGAGCCAGAAAGGCATGATCTCATACAGTGGCGTACGCAGGATTTTTTCAAGGAGGATGTTTGAAAATTTGGAAATCGCGCCGACCAATATTTCGCTCAGTGGGGAAGGGGAGGGGGGGGGGGGGGGGGGGGAGGGAGGGGGAGGGGGGGGAGATACTGAGCAACATTTTTTTCCTTCTTTTTTGTTTGCCCCCCCCCCGAAATTTGAAAATCGTGCCGACCGATATATCGCTCAGTGTTTTTTTTTTAAACAAAAATTGTAGGGGTGGGGGGGGGGGGGGGTTAAACCCCAAACACCCCCTGCGTACGCACTTGAGCTCATATCACTTTATACAGAGTTGACGCCCTTTGAACTCTCAAAAACGTATATCTCTTGTGAAATTGAACAGCTGTAATGCGTCAATATTGTTGTCACGACTCCCTTTTTTTGTCTCCACAAAGTTCATTAACATTTGTATAGACTGTTGGTGAAAATCGTCTAGGTATTAATGAGCATTTTCAGGCATAAAACATTACAGTTGTTTTAATTTCAAGCATTTTATAAATATTTGAAGACTCAACTGATAAAGATAATAATGCAAGGGTTTAAAGGGATAAGCTAGCACAAAAAAAAACCGCACGTGTACCTTCATTTTTTCTTTGTAGCCTTCTATTAACGTCTCTAAAACATATTCATGACAAAAAGAATTAATTAGCATCGCCATCTGCAATATATCAGCATCATGGCTTTTTCTCCATTATATCACCATCATCATTATCGTCGTCACCATCACCACCACTCTCATAAACATTATCATCTTTATTATCTTCATCATTAACACCATCGATCGTCACGACAATCACCATCAACATCATCACCATCATCACCATCATCTCTTTCATCATCTCTTTCATCATCACCTAAATCTTCATCTTAATCACGACTATCATTATATTCATCACCATCATCCTCATATTCAATGACATGATCATGATCATATTTATTATCTTCATCATCATCACCATCATCACCACCATCTTCTTCATCATCAACGCAATCATCATCTTAATCTTGACGATTATTATCTTCATCAATATCATCCTAATTTACATTAATATGATCATGATCATGATCGTTATTATCATCTTCATAGTCATCATCAACATCGATCATCATCATCATCATCCTTTTCTTATTTTCTTCTTCTTCTTCTTCTTTTCCCTTTCATCATCATTCCCATCACCCCTTTCATTATCACCACATCATAATCATCAGCGTTGTCATAGTCATGGTCATGATCATAACTTTAATCATCATCCTCATTGTCATTGTCATGAATGGCCACCATCGTCAACATCCCATCGTCATCGTCTTAATCGTTAACATCATGGTCATCTTCAACATTGTCATTGTTATCATCATCATCACCACCACTATCATCAACATCATCAAAATCATCATCATCTGGCATTCTCTCATTTAGACTTGTCTGAATACAATGGCAATCATTTCAGTTGCCAAAACATTCGATTTTTTAATGATATTTTATTTTCTCAACATTTTGCATTTTAATCCATTCATTCCCATATGGCTCTTGTTTTTAACATTCCCATCAAAGCCCACGTTAACGATTATGCCAAACCAACCACTTTCAAGATTTACGAATTTCTGAAATACCCCCCCCCCAAACAACAAATAGACAAAATATTCCGCCCCATCCCCCCCCCCCATGCACCGTGGTCGTTGTGGTAGTCATAGTCGCAATCACGGTCGTCCCCCACTAAGCATACTCGGCAACGAGCTGCTTGCCGAGTGTCTTCATACCGGCGAAGATCTCCTCACCGGTGGGCTGGATCTGGTAGGCGGGGAGCGAGAACCCGAAAGTGCCCTCATCCCTCAGCTCCACCACGTAGGTGTACTTCACACCCAGGGAGCCGTATCCAAAGTCTTCGCTTGCACCTGTTGCGGGGTCTGAGATATAGATATTGATATTAGAGATAAAGTACGGGTGACATGGCGAATTGGAAATATCACTCGACTGTGAGTAACATGATTCGCAATTCGAGTCCCAGCCCGGTACTAATATCCTCCGGCAAGATATTAATCTACATTTGCCACTCTCCATCCATGTTTAGAACTAGTAAATGGGTATCTGGTAGGAATATATTCCTTGAATATCTTTTTCTTTTTTGAGCCTTAAGCTGATGATGATAACGAAAATGGTCTGTAGATTTATATTGTACAATTATTGTTTTCATGATATCATGCTACGAATATACAGGAACATATTTTTAATCATCACACTTGATGATGATCATTTATTTGCCTCGAAGTTCTCATAATTTTGCACTTTTTCAAGCAATTATAATTATAATTCTGATGATGATGATGATGATGATCATGATAGCTGTTGATAATGATTCAATGTATCGATGTGTTGCTATATAAGAATCTATATATTATTATTATTATTATTATTAAAAACATTCAAGTTACAGGCTCCTGCAATCACTGTTTACTCATTTGCTAAAGTGACAATTTTTTTCTTCTTCAAGAAATGTCATCAAGAATCGGAATAATCAGATGACAGAGATTAATTGATGAGTTCAGACGAAATGACACTTACAGAATTGTAGAAACTTTGATTTTGTTTTTATGGAAACGATGTACTTACACATATCAGGTCCTGATTCGCCAACGAAATAGTCTTTGCCATGGATCGAGGTGATTGAATTCTCGACTGCGGTGGCTAGAGCTTTCTGAAATAAATGAACAAACCCCCTGTAATGATACTGAAACTGAAGCCCCTTGTATATCAGACGTGTTCCTTCTGACGGAAATTACATCATATCTTAAGGCAATTAATTATATGCTCAAATGGAAGTTTGCTGAGGAAAATTAGTATTTTGGAGAAAATTACTTTAATTCTGTGTATCTCCTATTCCATGTATATTCTCTTTATTTCTAACTTATGGGATTCTATCTTACTTGACCATTTGTATTTTTACGGAAACAGCATAATCAATAAGTTTCTGCAATCCCTTTGGAAAGGTTGGTTATTATAATACATGTAGTATACAAGAATTGATGTATAAAGTGAGGATTCAGAATCATCAAATTGATAAGAAATTTGAAAATCGTGATGAAAAGCACATGGCATGAACAAAGAAATGGGTATATGGCCCTCATGCCATAACTTTTCATTACTTTTCTTGCCACCATGTAGGGCATTTGAAGAGCCATCCTTTAAGGGTACATACCATCACTTCCTTTCAATCAAACTCTTAGAAAAGGAACGAGAAAGCCGGACCTCTTGAAGTCATACCTGATCGTCTCTATCTGGTTGTGCAAGGGTTCTCCTGGTGTAACCCCATGGGTAGAGCCAGTACTGGCCATAGGCGTGGAAATCAATGAAGAGTTTGAGGTTTGAACCAAAGCCTTGCAGGAAAGCCTTGGAGCCGCTGTTCTCGGGTTCACTCAGCGGCTCTGTGCCCTGATAATCCTGGGTACACCTCTGTTTGCTGGCACCTATAGAAGGTAAAGTGGAAGCAATATTCTATGATAACATATGATAAATAAATAAATATCTCTCCCTCTTTCTTTCATCTAGTTCATTTCTTTATTCCGTTTTATTTAAACAGGGTAGCCCGTCAGTAATCACAGTACTGTTTTCCAGGGGGCCCTGTAAACAAATGCAATACATATGAAGATACAAACTACTTGAAAAGTATAAACATCATCGAAAACATCAATACATTGTAACATATAACAGAAAATAAGTAAAGAATAAGAGTGAATAATGAAACAAAACCGTAGTAAGAATGATAAATTTCAAAATCGATAGGGAGAGAGAGAGGGAGTGAGGGAGGGAAGGAGGGAGGGAGGGAGGGAGAAAAGAGAGAGAGAGAGAGAGAGAGAGAGAGAGAGAACAGAGGGTAATAAGAGAGGGAAGAAGAGGATGGATAGAATGGTGGGAACAATGAACATAGTTTATCGATCACAAAGGCAATTATATCTCCATTGAATTATGAATTATTTTTTATGACTCATAATCTCTGTTCTATTTTTGTTTTTCTTAAATAAGTATCTAATATTTCTACCGTTAAGTGCGGAGTACCACACGGCTCCATCTTAGGTCCCTTACTGTTTTATTATATATGAAAGATATGGTTATTGCATCATCTGCGAACAAAACTTATATAATTTTCACTCAAAATATAATTAACTAAACTATCATCTTTGTTCAAATCCCACAAACTCTCTCAAAATATTAATGAAACAATTACATTTACTTTAAAAACATTAACTCTAAAAACGTACTTCATATTAACAATTTATATAGCTGACATGCCCATAATTGAAAAAAAAAGTAACAACATTCTTTAGGTATAATAATTTATTCAATTTTAACTTGGAAAAGTTATGTTAATAACATTTGTAGTCTCGAAAGACAAACGCATTCTATACAAATTGAAGTATTTTCTTTCACAAAAGTCAGTATTTGTGCTTTACAAATACAATTCATTCATTTTGTCATAATTATATTTGATTGTAACATAACATGGGGTAATAGTAAAATGTCAATATATCGTCTCCCAAAGAAACACTATGTATTTGGACACATTCACATTAGTATAGCCCAATGGCATACTGATCCAATATTTTATGAACTAAAAACGTTAAAAGTTGCTGATATTCACATGTTCAAACTGCAATCTTCATGTAAACATTTTGGATTAATACTAGTCCATTAATATTTCGAAATATTGTTGCGTACAATATTGATATATATATTTATATCCTACACGACACTCATCCGACCTCCATTTAACCAACCCGCAAATAATTATGGCTTATACACCGATAAGACACCATCATGGTACGGATATTTGGAATGCTTTACCTGACAATATTAAACACTCTACATTTCTTTATTCATTCAAAGCCTCCATAAATAATATTTATTATCCAAATATTCATAAACATGTTATGGGTCTTAATTAAATTGTTTGTTTTTATAACTTATTTTAAGAAGACCAGTTCATGAAAAACCGAATCGGAAACCTATTTTCATTTGCACAAACCAGACGCACACACTTGCTATTTTCTTTTTCTTTTCTTTTTTTCTTCCAACTTTTTATTAAAAAACAATTTTTAAGTTTAAAGGTAATACAAAGTTTTGGTATGGGGTCATGAATTTGGTTCAAATTAAAATATTGGAAGCATATGCGATCCTATAATATTCAGTGATCGTTGTCGCGGTTGAAATCGATCTAAAGTTATGAAACTGCAAATAATACACTCTTGTTGTTGTATAGCTCCCTCTAAAGGTCAAGATATAAATTAAGCTATAAAACAATGTTTCTTGACTAAAATCGACCAATTTGCTATTCTCGTTTGGAAGTAATATATCATATCTACATATTCTGAGATTTTCATGGTCGCAGCTACCCTTGTACGGCCGTATTTGAAATTTATCAAAATTTACCGGGAGCACCGGTAAATGTTTATATTCAATTTTTCTCGAAAGCTGAAGTGTTTTAGAGGCTAATTTTTCTAGTGCTTATAATACATCCACAGGGGCATCCAAATATATCCAAATTGTAAAGAATGACTATCCACCCAATTTTCAACATTTCCCAAAACTTTGTAATACCCTTAAGTTTTAAGATCATTGGTTGGTGTAAATGATAAAATTACAATCTACATTCTTTTCAATATCTGGACAGGAAACGCAAAAAGACGAAAGCAGTAGCAATGATTTAATTTCCGAAAAATTTCTTCCTCAGTTTTCAGTTTTTTTTTTGCCACATATAACTTTTTTCCAAAGATTAACTTCAGTAACATACCTAACAACTTTAATGAAATCTCTGCATCCAAAGGAGAATAGGGTTTAAAGCACAGTATTTGATTTAAGATTTTTTCCGCGGGTAATTCTAGGAGACTGAACAGAACAGAGACGTGAAATGCGAAAAGAATGACATGACGAGAGAGAGAATGACATGACGAGAGAGAGAATGACATGACGAGAGAGAGAAAGTCTGGGGGAACAGAACGCAAAGAAAATTAAGGTGAATTCACGAGTGCAATGGAGGCTAAAACAAGAAATTGTAATGCTTGATAACAAAATTACAGGAAAGAGAAGCGAACGAAATAATGAAAAGGTAAGTGGAACATTCAGTATTATATAGTGTACTGAGAAGATGACCGATTAATGGCTCCAGTAAGTTGTTAGATAAATAAATGTTCCTACAATCCTCCTACCTCCCCACTCGAAGTCATAGTTGCGGTTCAGATCGACTCCAGCGCAGCCTCCTACGTTGGGGTTGCGATTCTTGCGCCACATACGATCGTCCTGTCAACGAAAAAAACAAAAACAATACAGTATAATTTTTTTTTTCTTCTCAAAGGCAGAAAGCCCTAACCGAAAGCGTACCTTTCAACCTTCAATTCGTTTGTATCATGATTTATATTATGCGTAGGCTTTTTAAAAATTAATTTTTGCACCGCTAGTTACAAAGAAGCAAACTTTAACACACATCTTTCAACAATCTTTGATGACAAAAGTAAACGGAACTGGTAGATTAAATTTCTGAATAAGTAATTATCTTATGTCTGTTCAGCCCGGGCCGTTATTTCAACTACGCTATTCAAGTAAATAAGAAATTTGCAAAAGCGCAGGTAATAATACAAAGCAATATATTGCTATTCATTTTGCGTTATAAAATTCCAAGCTTTTTGTACGTTTTCACTCTCACATTGCGCATTGACGACTGCGCCTATCGGTAAAGCAGTCCTAAGTCAGCAAATGACGCAACGGGTGCCATGGCGGTAACGCAATCCTAAGTCAGCAAATGACGCAACGGGTGCCATGGAATATCTTCACGCCAAAATCGTGCACACACTGTAAAAAAATAATAGTCGAAATAACTCAATAAAATTGAGGAAAAGAATTGCCTTATTTTTATTAAGTAAATATTACCTACGGCATCTTAAGTAGAATTTACTTATTTTGCTGAATACATTTTTACTCAGTTAAATCGAGTTACATTAACGTAAATAATTTAAGTATTGTAATCATTTTAGATAATTAAAAAAAAAGCTATGATAGGATTACATATTGCACGATTTGGTACCCATCTAATCCAACAAGTAACATCCACTAATCATTCACTACTATTTAAGATTAATCACTAATCACAAACACTACTTCTATTTAAGATTTAACCGTATATATATATATATATATATATATATATATATATATATATATCTACCACCATCACAAACTATTACATACGCTTCAATTCGACACATATTTAAAGGCTCCAAATTTTATATATACTTGATCGTAGCATCTTAAAAGGAAAATTGGTTGACAATTTCCTGAAATATCAAGTTTTGATTTGTTTTGAACTGGGTAACAATTAAAAATTGTCTTGTCTTTGCTTAGCCATGTTAAATGAATTAGTAAATGTTTTAAAGTCGTTAAATTTTCATTCAACCACAAAAAAGAATTGTTTTATTTAAAAAAGAGTTTAATTTGGTCTTAATGAATATTCATAAATTATGTAAATATTTTCTATTACGCACTGCATCGGTCCTTACTTTAAAAAGATAAGAATAATCAACATAAATTGTTTGAGTAATACGTATAATTTCTGATTTTGAGTTAAAATTACTAAATTAATACAAGCTGAAATTACTTAAAGTTCTTATGTATTTGATTTTACTTAAATATTCCACGTATGTTCTACTAAATTGAAAGTTTGAGTTAGCAAGACTTAAATTTAGTGCGTAAGTGGCAAAACTAATGTTTTCAAGTAAATTTTACATGGAAAAAATACGTAAAAATTACCAATGAACAAATTCTTTTTTTACAGTGCACTTTAATTGTTATACAGATGAAATGATTTAAATACATGTTGAATGGTGTTGGTGAAAGCCTTCATTCAAGTTGCTTATTTAGGAAATATTCAATCTAACAATTTCATTTGTTTAATCAATTTGTGTGTGTGTGTGTGTGTGTCTCTCTCTCTCTCTCTCTCCCCTCTCTCTCTCTCTCTCTCCCTCCCCACTCTCTTTTTTCTCTGTATCTGTCTCTGTCTTTCTCTCTCTTCATACTCACGGTGTGGCTGAACTTGTATCCATCGATGTTGTAGACGGGTACAATGATCCACACAAAGTTATCCAACATGCTCGTCACCGTATCATCACTGCCGTAGTTATCTATGTACTGTAATAGGAGGAGAAAGATGGGAAGATGAGAGATAAAGATGGGAGAGGTAGAAAGAGGAAGGGAGAGAGAGAGAGAGAGAGAGAGAGAGAGATATAAAGATGTATAAAGAAAGAAAAAGGGCGGAAAAGGGAAAGATTAACAAGAACGTGAGAAAGAAAACAGACGTAAAATCTTAAAAAAACTACAATATAATGAAAGGGAAAGATACATGATTTTTTTGTTGAAATTTATGTACGTCCTTTATAATCTACGAGGGACAAAATGTTCAGAAATATCACAGTAAAAAGAACAGTTTAATACAGTAACAGAAAATTAAATGAAATATTTTAAAGTTTCATTTTGGTCATTGTGCATGCAAAACAAATATAAACTGATGGAACCCATCGTGCGCCAAGCTTATTGGGTAAATTAAACAATTAACGGTCAATGTGAGTGACATTTGGTTAATATTTAACTATAACAGAAAAAATAGAGTAATAATTCTGTCCACATTTTAACAACATTTTAACATCTCCCAGGATATGGGGGGGGGGGGGGGGAGAAAACGCATTCGTACACTCCTTACAATACATTAATTAATTCCATTTTTTTTTGGATGAAGAGGTGGGGTGGAATAATCTCCAATACTCGACTAAAGCAATACTTCAACTGAAAAAAGCAAGACATATATATATATATATATATATATATATATATACGGCTACTGCATGGGATCACATACATTTTTGATGAGGTTGATGACTGTAGCTGGGCTGACCCATTCGCGGGCGTGGATGCCTCCCTGGATGTAAGCCACGTTCGTTGCAGATGGTGACTTCGCGATCTGTTCGGTGTGATAACAGACAGATGTTTATGTGTTATGAGGAAAGTGTTGTCGAAAACGAGGAGGCATCAGGATTTTTGATTTTAAGGGGAGACACACAATTTTTAACGATTACAAAGTAAAGAGGGGTAAATATTTAGTTGTGCACTTAAGGTATGCCAATTGGGTTGCGAAAGGGGGCAGAGGCGGCGTTAAAGAGAGGAGAGGAGGGTTAATGTTTTATCATGATTTACCCTTCCTTCAAAGTGTTTTCTAAAGCTATATAACGGTTTCTACAAGTGGTTTTGAATATTCTGAAAGGAACCTTCATTCCTAAAAAAAAGTAACATTCAATAGGAGATAGTTGCGGATCCATTTTGTAAGGGGAAGGGGGAATAAAATTACGAATATTACTCTTTGGGGGGAGGGGGTTGTGTGCGTTATAGAAGATGCCAACTGGGCTTCAAGAGGGTGAAGGGGCACGGGACAGTCACGCCCCAGCCACTGGTAATGGGTCTCTTAACAAAAACAAAAAAGGAGACCTCCTTCTAGATCGTGATGATGACGACGCAAAGTTTACCCTTAGTCCGTAAACGGCTTCTCCCTCGTAAGTGGTAGTGACCTGGATCATGCTGACACCAGGGTGAGAGGAGGCAAAGTCATTCATCCAAGCAAAGATCTGAAAAGATAAATATAACAAAAACAGATAAAGAAATTATGACAGGACGAGACAATATTGAGAAAATGACGAAGGAATAATGAACATCAAAGAAAGGGAGGGAGAAAAAGCGGAGTGAAAAGAAAAGTGAAAAATAGGGAATTGTTGATATAAAATTGTAAGACATAAAAATGAAGGAAAGAGAAAGGTACATAAAAAGGTAAATAATTAGAAAAGAAGAAACAGTCATGTATAATCAATGAAACGCGGGGAATTATGCAAAACAGTTTAAGGAGTGGTGGTGGTATTTATTGGCCCTGGTAATTTCATGAATGGGCGTGGAATAGGGTTTGTTATTTACACATTAGACTTTTAAAATATAGATAATTTATCAATGGGTGTGGCCGAATTTGGCGTCGCAGGGGTTACTATGTACAACATGGACCTTTATATCCGCTATGGAAATAGGACTTTCCAAATTATCCCTTGAAAAGTAGTTTCGTAAATGGGCGTGGCAGTAGTGAACATGGGAGAGTTAGCCATATCGCACTACATAATGGCATTTAAGATTTAACTTTCCTATGATTTCACCTTGTCTCCTCCCATTATTTTGATGGGTATGGGACGACCCTCAGCCCCGCCCCGTTACGTGATGGTTTTGTTGAATCTTTACCTCTTCGTAGGTGTGGTAATTGTTATAGTCGAAAGCAGCCGCATCAAAGTCGTTCTTAGAACTGACCATCTCGGCTGCCTCTCGGTCGATCACATCCTGGACGTTGGAGATCTACAAGAAACAAGTATAAGTTTAAAGCAAGCGGATAGATATAACATTCACTGATCATACAAGTCTAAAAATGTGTCCTCCTCTTGTCACTTCAGGTTAAATCTTGCGACTGACCTTTTTTTCTTATTATATCTTTTAGTGCTTGCTTAAAACGAAATTTGGCTAAGTTGTCGGCAAAAGGTTTCGACCCCTCCCCACCCCCCCCCCCTCATTTCAAAATGGTGATCGCTTTTAATTACCCAAGTCTCGATAAAGAGTCCAGGGCGGCTCGCGGAGCTAACGAAGCTCAACTGCTGGGCGGGGGAGACCATCACGTCGACGGGCCGTCCAACCTTCGACGGGCGCTTCCAGAAATCAAGCTGAAATGAGAAAGATAAGAGGGAAAAAGAGAATAGAAGAGTCAAAAGAAGAGGAGAAGAGAGAAGAAGGGAGGGGAGAGGCAAATAGAGGGGGAGGAGAGGAGAGGAGAGATAATAAGATTAGAGAAGTGAAGAGTTATAGAAGCCGAAAGAAGAGAAGAGAAGAGGAGAGAGGAGAAGCGAAGAGAGGAGAGGAGAGAAGAGAAGGGAAGGGAAAAGAAGAGAAGAGAAGAGAAGAGAGACATCAATTGAAATTTTTACTCGAAATTATTATTTTTTAATAGTCTTAATCCGTTATTGAACAGGGGTTTTCAAACAATATCTTTGACAGTCCACATGTAAGTTTTATATTATACAAAATTACGTGTTTTTACACGTACCTTAATTTCAAGTGTTAACATGGTTAAGATAGTACAAAGTGGGAGTTATGGAATACGAGTCAGCTATGTTAGTGCAGTGGCGTATTTAGGTATTTCGTCGCCCCTTCCTATCATATCTACATAATTGCACAAGTGAGCGAGCAACCTCGAAAAAAAACTTTTATTGTGGTAAAATTTTTACTTGTCATCAAAACACACGCTGCCTGAATCTGAAGATTTTAGGAAACCCCGTTGCCAATTATCGTCCTGTTTTTCGACGCGGACATTGTTTTGAGACCCCTTCCCCTGCACCCTTTTGACCTAAGCCCTTTCAACTCCATGATCATTAATGTCAATGCGAAATTCACATAAATTAGACTTTTTAATGTTTATTTTTAAAGGTATTACAAATTTTTGGTATGGGGTCATAAATTTGGTTCAAATTAACATATTGGAAGCATATGCGTTCCTACAATATCCATTGATCGTTGTCGCGGTTGAAATCGAGTCTAAAGTTATGAAATTATAAAAAAAAAAATCTTTATGTTGTATAGCTCCCTCTCAAGGTCAAGATACTAATTTAGCTATGAAATAATATTTCTTGAGTAAAAACGACCGATTAGCTATTTCCGTTTGGAAATTATATATCACAACTACATATGAGATTTTCATGGTCGCAGCTACCATAGGCGCTATTTGAAATTTATCAAAATTTACCGGGAGCACAAATTTTTATATTCAATTTTTCTCGAAAACAGAAGTGTTTTAGGGGCTAATCTTTTTAGTGCTTTTAATACATCCACAGGGGCATCCAAATATATCAAAATTGTAAAGATTCACTATCCACCCAATTTTCAAAATTTCCCAAAACTTTGTATTACCTTTAAGGCATTGGAAAAATATTTCTTCACCGTAAGTTATAATGTATAATCTTAAATTATGACAAATGCACAAATACAACTGAAATTAAAAAATCCGTTCTTTTAATGTTCAAATTTTAGGATTGGTAGGCAAAAAAAAAAGTGACCTTTCTTTTTTCTCTTTATTTCTTGCAATAAATATGTTGTAAGACTTTTGAAAAGTAAACTTAAGGCAATTTGATTAGCCTTGTCTATCACTATTGATGAAATGTGTGAACATAACAATGATGTCTTACGTATAATCCCAACAAAATTTCTATGGATATATACAGTAATGTATCAAAATTACCCTCGAGTGGATTTTCGAATGTCTTCACGATCGTATTATCACGGTTGTCTTTGTTAAAAAGGAATCACTTGAACCAATGAATAATGGAGCTCTGCATCCCGATTGTTTGTTTTCCCTTCTGATAATGCAGTACATAATAATGATGGAGTACAGTGATTAAAACATTATGTGATTACTTCTTGTGGCATTTGATAAATGTTGACCTGCACGTTGCTGTGCCGGCATTCTTACCATTGCCCACCTGTCAGCTACTTCTTCCATCCATGCTAACTCCTCCTGAGTACGGGGAGTCACACGGTACACTTTGTAGCTGTACATATAGAAGAAGAAGAGGGAATTACTTTATCAGCATCCAGTTTAAAGTTGCCATTTTTTGTGTAATCTCAAGCCCGAAGCGAATGCTTGAACCACGATGATGGTGACGATGGTGACGATGGTGGTAATGATGGCGGGGATGACGGTGCTGATGATGGTAATGGTGGTGGTGATGGTGGTGGTGGTTATAATGATGGTGTTGGTGTTAGTGATGATGATGGTGAACTAATATTTATACTAGTAATGGTGGTGATGATGGTGATGGTAGTAATGGTGATGATGATGAAGATGGTGACGACGATAACAGTAATGATAATGATGATTACGTGATGGAGTTAGAGGTAATGATGATGATGGTGGTGGTAGAGATGGTGGTTATGGTGGCGATGTGATGGTGGTGGTGTTGGTGGTGTTCTAGTTAGTGGTGATGATGGTGAAATAATATTTATACGTGTAATGGTGATGGTGGTGGTGGTGGACTTTATGGTGGGGTGGTGGTGATGACGAGGATATTAACTAAACAGTGATGATTATGATGAATGGGTGGTGTATATAGAGGTGATGATGGTGGTAGTGATGATGGCGATGATTGTCGTACTGAGGATGGTGGGGGTGGTTGTAATGATGGCGTTGGTGTTAGTGGTGGTGATGATGATGATGATGATAGTGGTAATGATAGTGGTGTTGATGGTGAGTTTTGATGAATAAAAAAGAGCTTTGCAACATAGTATTGAAAAAGAACACCCTTAACAATGTTTCAAACCTATTGCAACGATATCAAAGGTGTTATTAAAAAATGAGCCAAAGTACAGAGAGTATAAACGACATTTCGTAATATGTACAGTCACAAACAATTATTTTGTGTCTGGATTATCTGTCAATACTACGTTGTACTTATTTATCCTGAAGGAAAATAATTTGCCCTCGTTGACCAAGGGGCTCCTCAAAAAGCTGTCTTTCAAAAAGAAAGTGATTCCTAGTTTTGTTCTAAGCAAACGATCCCTTTCTGAAGAAGTTGAAGGAGAATAATGTGAAGATGGCTCGCATGCCACCTAATCTAACCCAAATAAACGTTCATGATGTGGGACCTTGTAGAACACACAAACTGGCGCAGAATGTGTCAATTTCAGAGCCCTTCTTAAAAATCGTTTCCGAGGAGTGAAACATGATTCAATCAACTAAGGCAATATTGATCAATTCTACACTGAATAGTCATTACAAATTTTCAATATTATATATAATGCTTCACTGTTCATTGGAGTACTCACTTTTCTTATTTTTGTAGCCACTATTTCGTGCCATTTCACAGAATGTTATCACCGCTTCAAGACTTGTTTTGATAAAACGTTGTACAAAGTTACATCGGAATATCAACTTAATTCAATGGTTTACTCACTTTTGCTGGATGCTGCAAAAGAAAATGGCGCACCGTATATCATTGCAAAGGTACATTATCATGCCTCTACACACAATACGTCAATACCTGCGGTAATCAAGCCCGTGGATGAACTAACAATATTTAAAGCAACGCTTGCGCTGTTAATGTTACGTTCCAATTTAGTACTGTATCAATCCCATGAAAATGGCGCATCAAAGATTGCGCTAATCTCTGACGCAGTCTTACGTCAGGCAAATAACGCCTTGTGTGCAACGGGCATAGGCCTTACCTGTCATAACGGACTTTGCGGCTGACCGGTAAAGCTGAGCAGACGGTCAAAATGACCGCCAAGAGACCAAGAGTGACCCTCATTCTGATCAACGTTGTGTCGAAAAATAACCAGTATCAGAAGTGGTCTGATCATTTATAGATACACGCTGTTAATTATGACGTCACCCTCGCTGACCAATAGTGACAGCTTTGTTTTTATCTATAGATTATGACCATCTGCTGAAAGGATAGATTAATTAATTTAAAATAGATTTCTATATGCCAAGTGACGCATCGAACTTTTCGGCCAAAATCAACATGTACAGTGCGAATTTAAAAAAGTGTACCCAACTTCGATAGCTTCTAATTAAAAAAGTATAACCTTAATGACCTAGAATCATATTTTAAGTTAAAGGGTAACTAATACTCTGTCTAATGATACTATATTTATAATTGTGCTGCCACGGATGACTTTTCAAAAAGTATTGTCAAAATCCTCTTGTTCCAATTCGTTTGGGCTGAAGCAATGAATGTCGGTCAAAAGCCATTATATGTGGGTTATCTCATTACATAAACAGTTGCTCCCTTTATTATTGATATTAACTATTAGGCGGTTGAAGATAAATGGTGTTAATAATAACTCAAGCTATTATTATGAGTATTATTATTTTTTTTTTTTTACTGTTTTTGTATAAACGTTATAAACGATGTAAATATGTTCATGTTTATGCAGGGCCCCATGGAAGACCACTACTTGTAGGTGAATGGGCTACCCTGTCAAAAGATTAGAAATAAATAAATAAATAAAGCTCAAGGAAATCAAACAAAATTTATGATATTCTATTCGTTATGATGATAACAATCTTGAATTCATTCGCATCCCTTGTTTAAGGTAACCCTTCTCATTGAGTGATACTAAATGTATAACATTTATTTGGGACGTTATCTTCTTTATGACAGTCTACTGTCAATGTCTTTCATATTTCATATCATTATATGTGTTATTTTCTTCAATTGGGTTTAGTAACCTTGTTTTCATTCGCTATTCGATATAAACACTTTATGTATGCTCCTTACGCGTGTGAAATGGCACAACGGACAAGACAGTGTCCGAAGCAGGGGCGGCGATTTCTTTTCATGACCGGGGGTGGGGGGGGGGGGGCGGACGAAATGTGAGGGACGAGGGAGCAGTGGCGTAATGAGCAAAAACGTTTTGGGTAGAAAAAAATCCACATCACCACCACTCTTACATGTAACGCATGCACTGGGAACGTTTTTCAAAGTAGGGGGGGGGGGGGGGGGAGGGGGCTAAAGTATTTAAGATCAGGTAGAGCAAAGCAAAGCAGATTGGAGCGTAAATTGGCGTGGGGTCCAGGGGCAAAGCCCCGGCGGGTGTCAAAGCTCAGGGGTGTTAGGCATTTATTAAGGTCAGATGAGCATATTTTGATACCTTATTTGTAACAATGGCATGCAGGTCACTCATTGGAGTGGGGTACAGGGGGCAGAGCCCCTAGAAGCTCAGGGGTTTTAGGCATTCAATTACGTTCAGATGAGCATCTAGGGGCCACCTTAGGGCCCTTGATGGGGTCCAGGGGGCAGAGCTCCGGAAGCTCAGGGGAAAATCATGCCATTTTAGCAACATTTGTAAATCACTGGCATCATATTGGAAATAAACCACATTTGAATTTCATTCGGGGGGAACTGCCCCCAAAGCCCCCCCCCCAAAAAAAAAAATCAGTACGCAAGTGCGAGGGAGCAATAGTGAATGAAAGGGGGTGAAGGTAACGGAAGTGACTACCCCCTCAAGGTTTTGTTGTATTACAAAATTACAGTCCATATAGCAAAACTACAGTATAAAAACAAGCAATATACTTTTTTCACACTTCAATTTTCTTGGCATACATTACATCGCATAGGATATTATGCGAGGTAGCGTAGCTACCGAGTGAGAAGATGTCTGCATTTGTATTTGTTTAAACGCTGCACTCTTGGGCCCTCCAGAGCCTAAAAGTGTGTTGCAGTCTTTAGTCAGTATTCGAAATCCTTATTTTTTGAGGGGGGACGATCCTCCTAAAAAAAATTGAGGGGGGGGGGGGGGACGTGTCCCCCCGTCTCCCCCCCCCCCCCCCGGATCGCCGCCCCTGGTCCGGAGGGAACTTAGATATCATGAAACAAGAAGTTAGTTTGACCAAACTTTGTAAAGACCCTAGTGCTCGGTCAACCGTGGCAGAAATATATGAAAAGGTCATTGGACAGAAAACAAGTTACTTTTCAAGATTGAATTTAACTCATATTGGTTATCACTTTTTAATTAGGAGCTACCAAAGTTGGGTACACTTTTTGTATACGTACTAAATGGCACAACAGTATCAAAAATTATATTACTGTCACAACCACAATTAAGGTTTGCGTCACCTTTGAAACATGCGAACAGAGCAGTATCACATACTATCACATAGCATGATTTCTATACGCCGGGCAATACGATATGACATTTAGAGTTAATTC
Organism: Strongylocentrotus purpuratus; assembly: GCF_000002235.5. Classification (NCBI taxonomy): domain Eukaryota; kingdom Metazoa; phylum Echinodermata; class Echinoidea; order Camarodonta; family Strongylocentrotidae; genus Strongylocentrotus; species Strongylocentrotus purpuratus. Next base: position 10,623,359 of record NW_022145611.1, read on the forward strand.
TTCGAAAGTCCTTGCGATTGTGTTTTGTTTGAATGTCATAACTGAGGTATATACTACTACGGTGGAAGGGGGCTGGTGTTACAGTTCTTCTTCTTTTGTCAATACATACCACAGATTTATACAATAATTTGGCTATAGGTTTCTCTAGAGCTCGATCGCTCCGCTCCCTCGCACAATACAACAACATGTAAAGCCCCTCATTGCAGGTCTTGTTATTCTTTGTGTATCATCTTTACAAAGACACAGGCTTGATAATGTGAAAAAACGAGTTTCAATTGGCCCTATATACCAAAGTGTCTAAATTAACGATTTGAAGCTGCCTTACACCATTGAGAGAATGAAGAAAGGGACGGTCATCGAAAGTGATGAAACTACGTAATACACATTTTCTTGCTTGTATTTCACCCATGTTTGTACTACCAGGAGATTGCTAGCAATAGCTAATAAATCGAAATGTTCTTGATATATATATATATATATACAATATGATGAATTCTAGTAAAGTATAACATTGTGGATCATACGGTCAGGCTTCTTTTGACAATGGTTCTGGTACCATCCAAACATATATGCTTCAATGAATATTTATCATAAAGCTAAAAATAATAAGCTGTTATAGGAGGTTGTGTCTTACAATCTGTGTCTGTAAATTGAATATAATATACAAATAAGCAATTTAACTTTTGAGAAATCTTTAGAATAACTTGAAGTCTTATTGAAATTTGAAGTTAAGTTAGATGAAAGGCATTGCTATGTTTGTCATTTGAAATTGTACTTCACTGGCCCCTACTGTACACATATTTCTGTTATTCCCCAGTATTTCTTAGGGAAATCGCCAACCATGCAATGTTGTGTTCCTGGGTCTCGACTCCACGCCCCCCCCCCTCCCCCCCCCCCCCCCCCACCGAGAAAAAATTGCAACAGAAGCACATTGCAACATAAATCATCCCCCAATTTCTTCTAGAACTGAGCCTCCGGGCATGTTCAGCACCCCGCCTCCCCCATATAAAAAAAGTACTCTGTGGTCCCTATACTACTACTACTACTACTACTACTACTACTACTACTACAACTACTACTGCTGGTGCTGATGCTACTACTGCTACTACTACTTCTATAATGATAACATGCAATAAATCGATTAAGGAAATATATAATAGAGTACGTCATTACAAATAATTTCTTTATGACTTAGTGGACAGTTCATACCCCCAATACAGTTTTACCTAATATTACAGCTGGAAAAATTACCACAAGAGCAATCAGATTACAGAAGATAAAATTAATCTAGATAAAAAAGTATCCAGATAAACAGATGTGACTGTCACAGCGTCTCTCTAAAAAGGATAACCTTAGGAAGGGAGGAATATTTACCAAAGATACTGGTTAACCTTAAACTTAAAACTTTGTTTATCATTAAGTCATTGTTGAATTAAAAAAATTGCTCTCAGCCAATCTAATGCAGTAGCTAACATCACTTACTGTGACTTTTTAGTATTTAAAAAAAAGAAGCATGAAACAGGGCCCAGGTATGACACCCAAAAAGCAATAATGTGATTCTAATCAGTATTTCCCTCAGGCTAGCACTACCGACTTTTGTTCTGTTTTCAAATGATTTGTTGTACAGTATTGATAACTAAAAACCATAAACCATACCTAGCTGAAGTTTTAACGCATATCTTTAAGGAATATTTGTATACTATTGTTTAGAATTATCAATGTTTTTACTTTCTGAGTGAACCAGACCAGAAAACTTGTATGCATCAGTAATGGTGATAATTCAGAAAACAGCAAAACTCAGTTTACAACACATTTGCCTTTCCACAACATTTTCTTACTTTTATAATATTAACAATTCTGCGTTTATACATCAACAACGTCTCTAAGCACTTTACCCAAGTCATCGCACTTCTGCTTGCCCGCCAATGTATGTTCATTCTTACAATAAATACAACGTGGCATAAATAAAGAATTAAAGAAGATAGATTTGACATGCTGGATAAGTAAACTCAAACATATGTTGTCTTCCTATAGGTTTCCATGTTATCTAAAGATAACTGATTACATGTACTTATAATGGTGTCAGGCTAACTATATGCACACACTTACAAAAAAAAAGGAATTGTCATATGTAGACACTGCATGTACATGTCGCAGGGGCATGTTTCACCAACTAAAATTGATTTCGATTTTAAGATCAAATTTAAGACTTGATGAAACACCCCTAAGACAAACATGTTTTCACACCAACCATATGCAGCATGAAAAACATTTGCTTGCAGACCAACTACAATGCATGTGCAACAAAGAAAACACATGTTCGCAGACAAACTTTATGCATCAAGAAAAAACAAAACAAAACAAAATTATATTCATTCATAGATCAGCATGATGTACCAAGAAGAAAAAAATTCCCGATAAACAATGAGACAAAGAAAAAATACAAATACGAAGTACAAATTTGTCATCAGCTCAGCTATATATCTGCAGAAAGATAAACACAATCGTTCTCAGACCAACTCTATGCATCCAGAAAAACACACATTTGTTTCAATATCAGGTTTATGCACATCTGTTACCAAAGTCCGCCATTATTGGGAATCTTTCCTCTGCTGAATACGTAACACATCACAATGTAAATTAATACCTACATGTTATACACAAAATGAGTGGTGCACATCAAATTCAATTTTCAAGAAAATTTTGCTTTAATGTATATCCCAATCATAGAAACATAGTAAAGCATTTACTTGCAAATGTTGAGTTGCAAACATAAATAACAAATAAGTATACATGTATTGGCAAGAAAATGGATGTCCGTTTCAATCTACATGTCGGGATATATTTACATTTGGTACCTGACTTAACTCAAAATAGAGATGACATTTCTTTGCTAAAGAAAGTTACAACTTTCATATGTGAAAATTCAATTAAGAAACTTCAATCTAGATAATGGTGAACATTTATCTTATCTTGTAATTCACAACTGAACAATTTAAGACTGAATCTAAAGTAGCTCATGCTGTATGGTTTTGTCTTTCATTACTTCTCCAATAACTGGTATACATGGTTCAAAGGTTCATTATCTGAGACATCTGTCTGATTGTTCGAGATACACTTTTTGGTACCTTCATCAGAGAGTATAATGAAAACATGATTCTTTAACTCCTGTAGTAAATACTGGTAAAAATTTGATGAAAAGGAGAGAACTATAGAATCAACTGATTGAAAGCCATATGTAAACACAACACATTACAATGAATAATGATACAACACAATCTTGTTTTAAACAAGGTGGTTTTTGTATCCAACTTCTCTGTCATCTATTTTTTCCCTTTGAATTCCCGACACCATAGGGATTCCATATAACAAGGATTATTTAGGAGAAACAAATTTGTAAAAACAAGGTTCCACTCAAAGAAGGAATAGAATATATTAAAGGCAGTTGGTAACTTGGCTTGTTATCTAAAATGATATTTGCTGAACTCACACCTGCTGTTAATAGATATAAACACTATACTTTTACGACTAAAAACTGAAATGTCAAAGCCTTTCACTTCTTTTAAAATCATATATGTGATTGAAATCTCAAACACAATGACTCACAAGCTCTATTGGACATATATACATCATATACACACACAAGTCAGAGCATTGCTCATTGCCGCCCTGTGAGAAGTTCTGCGTAGGGTGACTTTGGCATATTGTTGTCATGCCGAAAGTCATAACTATGGGAGTAGCTTCACTGGAGCATTGCTAAAGCTTGACGAAGGAATGCATCCACTGCTAAAAATCAAATTTCGCTTTTGCATACTACTTACTGAGCACAGTTTTCTTTTCTACAACTTTCTGACTTGCCTCTTAAAAAAAATTCTAGACCACATGTAGATTCAAACAAACAAAACATTTTTTGTTCATTCTATTTGCACTGTTACCAAATGGCTTTGATATTTGGGATTATCTTTACCCCATCACTCAAATAAGATGATCTACGATCACATATCGCAAAAATTCATACCTCAAACAAACAGTAGAGCATTACAAAAGCCATTGATTCTGAATAAAAGTAAGGTACATAAGAATATCGATACATACCAGAAAAATTTCGCTAAAAGCTCAGGGCCTAATTAAAAAATAGCCCCCCCCCCCCTGAAAAGACCTAATGCAGCCATGAATCTTTTGATGCAGTTAGCCCCTGAGGAAAGAAAATCCCCCACTCAAAGATTTTCAAAATCTGTACCTCATTCTGAAAACTTCATTTTTATTCAGCTACGTAGAACAAAATGAGAGAATTCTATCAAATGTTTAAAAGTAAAGAAGCATCAATAGCCTTGAACCTAATTGGTCAGGCGTCTAATAGTTTCTATATAAGGTATAAGTAAAAGAAAAAGAAAACCACAAAATAATTAGAATCTAAATGTTTGCTATGTAACTGATGCTTTTAATATAAATAATAACTACATGAATAAATAATTTTTGACAGGAAAAAAGGTCTAGATGAAACTAAAGTATTTTTCTTTCCAGTGTGGCAGAGTTTTCTTTTGTCAATCTTTATACTTTTTTTTGATCGGCATATTCTGTCTACAAATTTCTCTTTGGGTAATCATATAAATGCAAGACCTTCTAGCTGAAATTTTGGGAGAGGAGAGAGGAAAACGGAGGGGATGGCAGCCCCAGTCTTGAATGGACAAATGTCCTGGTCTTTCTTCAGTCTCGAAAGAAGAACTTCTTCACTGGCGTCACAACTGCCCTGCAAAGAGAGAAACCGAGAGAGAAGAGAGAGAGAGAGAGAGAGAGAGAGAGAGAGAGAGAAAGAGAGAGAGAGAGAGAGAGGAAAAATGGGAAAATTAATAAGTTAGCATTGTTCAAACTTTGCCAGGGCAAACAGAGGCTGGTCAAATGTCGTGACTGGGATTTGTCCTGGGTTCAGAAATTCAACAGCTTGGCTGTCAACATCCATGCCATGCTTAATCATAGCAGGAGTTGCAGACTTCTCATAAAAGAGAGGAAGGAGTGCACATTGTGCTGGAGGGTCTTCTACCGGAGGTTGATTAGAGCCCTGTACCAAAAATAACTGCAAACCAATGTGATCTTTCATGATATCTAACACGGGGGCTCTGGTACGACGCCCCTACCCCTAAAACACACCTATATAAATGTTTTGTTTGGGGCTCCAACCCTAACATCGTTTAGTAGGTCCTAAGAAAGCCCTGTACCAGAAATGGCGCTTTTGTCCACCATGTAATGATAATTTTGCTAAGCCACCTGACTAAAAAGAGAGGGCAGAGAGCTTTCTGGTCAAATCAAAATCATGATAAACATACTGTTTTGAGAAATGAAACAACTAGTGAAATTATTAAATGGTACAAGGTACATAACAATCTCTTTAGAGTAGTCGATTAGAAGAGTTTGGCCAACTCAGTTTGAGTTGGGTACAATATGGCGATTACTGCTTTGTTGGGCAAGCAAAAAATACAAGAATATACACCACGTTGTGACCGACTGAAACCAAGTTGGCCAAACTCTGTGTATAAATGGCTCTGACAGGGTCTTTCTGTAAAACAGTACCCTTCGACAGAACCACCCAACTGTTCCATCAACTTACTCAAACATGTTGTGGATTAATCCTCCTCTGTCATGGGGCTGTTCCTCTGCTTTGGCATCCCCTACTGGACTGGCCATCTGCTGGAGCCTGAGCTGCTCCTGCAGGACGTGTTGCTCCACCCGCTCCCTCCCAGGATGTCCTGGGACACCCACCCTAGCTGCTCCTCCGTCTGAAGGTTAGAGGTCAAAATAAAAAGAGTGACTGGAGGAAATGGCACTCAACCTACAAGAAAACTTAACCTCTTAAGCCTTGCTCAACTATGATGCGGCAAAACTGTGGCAGATGTTTCTATGATGATGTAAAGGGTTTTACGCTTCACATTCCTACATCTTAGAATGCATAGCTTAGGACCTTTGTTGCCAAAATTGCCAAAAAGGTGTGTGTTTTATTGCGATGGCCTACTGTGTCATATCTGAAATTATGATGTGGAAAGTGCTCCCTAAAGGCTTGTTTGTATATGGCATGGTAAACCATCACTAAAAAACACACCATTTTTGAAAGTAAACAAAAAAATTATAGATATGCATTAAAGAGTGAATAGAAATAAATTAACATGCCATACATTCAACCAAAAACAACCATCTTTTTTCTTGTTAACACTTGAAGGAGAAAAACACACACTAAATCAAACATTTTCCATATCAAAACTGTAGAGGAGTTGATGCTCTATCTTCAAATTTTTGTTATGTATATGAAGAAAAAAATTCATATCAGCAGAATTGACAAAAAAGAAACAAAAACACAAAAACGTGCACATTCACTCACCTGATGGCCTGGCAGGCATAGGTCCCTGGTCTCCAGTGCATTCAACATGGCTGTGATCCTTATTCGAAGATTCATTTACCCTTGGAAATCTTTCTGGACCCTTCAAAGTCATATGGAAAGAAAAAGTAAACAAATGCATATATGTGAATGCAAATTCATTGTGTGTTGCATTCATTTAATGATTAGGAATCGTGCATTGAATCTGTAGAGAAACATACTTATTATCTTTAATCACAGTATGATGCATGTACTAGGCAGACATGGAACAACAATCTAATAGAAACAACAATTCCTGAACTTGATACAAAACATTGTTAAGTTGTCAATGAATATTACAGTTTGCTGTTATGAAAACCTACAGGTTTAGTCCTCATTATGTATGATACTGGTAGTGAAAAGGAGAAACAAACACTAAATATTCAACACAGAGAAAAGAATACCTACAAATATACACATTTTCTAAACCAAGAAAAACAAGTAAACACAACCACTAATTCAACAATAAAAAATAAATAATAAATAAACAAGCAAAAACAAAAACAAAGTTAAACTAACAAGTGTTATAAAACAACTGGATTAAGAAAACTTTATTTCTCAGAACTGTTGAGATTCTAGTATTTCTGCAATGAACTGAGTATAAGTAAAATTCTGCAAAAAAAATAAATTTCAGAGTAAAATCAAACTTAATCTGAGAGCCAGAAAGGCATAAACTTGTGTACCGGGATATGAGTTACACCCCTTTTCCTCTAAGCAGAGGGTTTCTTGCGTTTGCACCACACCCATCCCCTTTTCCTAGAAAACATGTCTTCCTCCCCCGCCATTCTTCTCTTCCTCTATATATCTCCTCAAATCTCCTCAAATCTGTACAACTTTAAAACTTACCAACATAAACCTATTACTGCAACTAATGAAAACGAACTAGTTCAAGTGGGACCCACATAACATGATTATAGGAACGGTAAACTACCGCTGCTGCTTAAACAGATTTCATTTCCAACCCATTCCACCCCTATCTCCATATCTTTATCAAACACAACCAATTAAACCAACTGAAATTTAAAAATCAAAATTAACACAACAATAATTTCTGGAACTGTTGTCAACACATCTTAACACTGCAGCTTCAACAGAAGTCAACTCTTTCCCCTCCACTTATTTTTCAATTCCATAGCAACTATTAAAAAAAAAAAAATATCCAAATCCAAACAATAAAACTTTATAACCAAACTCATCAAACCAACTTTTTTTTCTTCTGGACTTGTTGACAGTACAACCTACCACGGCAGCCTTCCCTTGCACCAGCCTACTAAATCCCGACTCTAACTCAGGTGAACGTTCCCTCTTCTGTCTCTCTATATCTATCCGTTCCCTATTCCTTCTACCTGTCTGTTCATCCCAACCATCTACCATCATCCCTGCTTCATCTAAGCCTATACCATCTGGTGGGATTGTGTGGCTACCTCCTCTCTGCAACTTGTTGCTGTTGTTGCTCGTGTTGTTGCTGGTGGTGACCCTCAGGGCACGCTTCCTCAGGATGTAGCCTGGCTTGTTGGAGCTGGAAGCGGAGCCGCGTGAAGGTGCCATGCGCCGGTTTGAGCGTCGGGGAGAAGAGGAGTTCGATATGGGTCCCTCTTGAATTAGTTTCCTCTTTGGCCTATAACAATTAGGAAAGAAAAAGAGATTATTATTCTAAACATCAATTAATTATAATGCTAGTTACATCTTTACACTGTAAATTCAAACCTGTTTATTAAGGCCATTCAGGGGAAATAGAAAAGTGGCCATTGTAGACAGGTAGCAATTTTTATTCAGCTTCTAAAAATAAAAATTCCTGAAGAGAGACAATATAAATGACCCCTATGAGACACTTGGCCTAACAAAAACAAGACAAGAAACTAGGCAAGGACAGGTTTGGATGTACTTCAAATTTGATGTCAGTTTTACACGTTGAATGAAATGTCATCATCTGACTACTGACAAGATAATGAACAAGAGCCACTCCCGTCACCCATCCTCTCCAATCGGCGCTATAGTTCTCCTTAGAGCTATAAGCTAAGAAAGATAACCAACAGTCTTTTTCAAAACTACACCAACAGTCCTTTCCAGGACTACACACCCCCAAGAAAGACTACCAAGAGTCCTTTTCATGATTCCTCAATCCTCCCTCTCTCTCACATGGTGTAACCGCAAGTTAACTGTATAATGTTGCTAGCATTTCTTTTAGTAACGAGTGGTCTCACAAATAAAAAAATTCTAAACCTGTAATAAAAGGCTGTGATAAGCCTATGGGAATGAGAGAAATCAGGGAGGGGTTAAACAAAATAAATGATTGAAAGAGAATTTGAGAAGATCAGGACACTTGAAAAACAGATCTATTTGTTTTCTAGTTCCTATTGTACCTTTTGCTTTGTTCAGTTGATTTAGATGGCGATGACGATCGTTCAGCTTTCCTCTTGTTTGATTCCATGTCCTCTTCCTGTGTATAAGATGGAAAAGCATGAATATATATTAGATACATGGCTTTTAAAAACCTGATGCAAGTATATTTGAATTTTTAAATATTTCAATCTACAAGACAGTTTCGTTTAATTATTCATTGATCATGAAACATTCTGCAGCATCATGGAGCACAGGTCGTTTACCCTTTCCCCTTCTATTTGGAGACAATCATTTCTATTCTGAGAAACATTACATGAAAAGGACCCTCCTCAATAACAGTATGTTCCTATGATAACCAGTGTGAATCATAATTATTAATACTAGTCCCATTGATGCCTTTCTGTGTTTGGCTGCCAAATTATAGATAGACAAAGAACATGCTTGGTCCATACCTGAATCTGTGGTTCCTCAAGGGTTTCCTTTTTAGCAGCATAAAGTTGAAGATTAAGGACATACGTGTAAGGAAGAGCAATGAGTGTCTGACCAGGTTGTTTGAATTCCACTTTGTGAGGTAGGTTCCATTCTTTTTTCTCTGCAGATGTGAAAAGAAACAGTGAAATCATTAGAAATTAGAGAAATCATGCCTCTGCAATAGAATGAAAATGAAAGTGCAATATGTATTTTTTTTAAATTTATTTATTTATTTATTATTATTATTATTATTTTTTTTTTTGGGGGGGGGGGGGGGGGGGGAGTATTTACCTACAATGCTTTCTTTAAGGGTAATACAAAGTTTTGGCATGGGGTCATGAATTTGGTTCAAATGAACATATTAGAAGCATATGCGATCCTACAATATTCAGTGATCGTCGTCGCGGTCAAAATCGAGTCTTAAGTTATGAAATTATAAATAATAATCAGTTTATGTTGTATAGCTCCCTCTCAATGTCAAGATATTAATTAAGCTATAAAACAATGTTTCGTGACCAATATCGAACAATTAGCTATTCCCGTTCGCTAATTGTATACCACAACTACATATTCTGAGATTTCCATGGTCGCATCTACCATAGTACGGCCGTAGGAGCCATTTGAAATTTATCAAAATTTACCGGGAGCACCGGTAAATCTTTATATTTAATTTTTCTCAAAAGCAGAAGTGTTTTAGGGGCTAAAATTTCTAGTGCTTTTAATACATCCACATGGGCATCCAAATATATCAAAATTGTAAAGAATCACTATCCACCCATTTTTCAAAATTTCCCAAAACTTTGTAATACCTTTAATTAAAAAACAAGAATATCTACACAACTTGTCTTAAACACTATTAACCCACAGTGTGATAAAACTTAATGTCTTCCTTGCAGTGATATGCTATTCATAGTTATGAATATGATATTACTTTTTCTTTTTATGTAGAATATACTTACTCCTTTTTTTATGCTAATGCTGTATTGAATAATTGTGTTTCTAACTGATGCAGATTACATGACAACAAGCCAAAGAGACACAAGAAAGAAAGAAAGATTGATGAATGGAGAAATAATGACTGAGCAAGAAAAAAAGACATGCATGCATGCTTCAAATTAAATTGTATCCAACTTTGATAATTGAAATTATAAACACATTAATAATGCTTCTTACTACGTTTCTAAGCACTTCAAAATTTTAAATTGTAATTATTATTACCCTGGACATTGGATTCTGCTAATCCGCACTTTAGTGTACAGTTCTGCTCCATGGGGAGTAATCTGGCCAGACGCCATTTTACAAGCACACGCATACCAATCCAACCACATTAATGTTTGTATCCTACCGGATACCCATTTAACACCTGGGTGGAGAGTGGCAAATGTAGATTACTGTCTTGCCGAAGGATGTTAGTGCCACGGCGAGACTAAAACCACAAACGATGCAATGCTGGGGGGTATTTCACAAAGATTAAGATCGACTTTAAGCTGGACTTAATAACTATTGCAGGCCGTTCATGCCACTGTTTGCTCTCACCATTTACAGGCATTGGTCTCTCAAGGGACATAAAAATCATGGTCACAAATCTACATTTTTTGATAATTCATTACCGAAGGAAAAAATATTATCTAAAGATCATAATGCTGAGAGCAACCAGCGGCATTAACCCTATTTTAACTGGGCTATTTCAGACCAGGTTTTTACTGGGGGGGGGGGGGGGGGGGGGGTCAATTTGACCCCCCCCTAAGATCTCGGCCGTTTCACTGCTGATCGCCGCGAAAATTTGCATGCATGTTAAGTGAAGTGTATAGAACACTATGGTAATTTCAAATTTTTGAAAAATTCACTCATTTGCATATTTATGGTAATTTATGCAAATAAGGTCATAAAATTCACATTTCGGCCCATAAATCATAGATTATTCATATTTAAGTATTCTTTTTCACTACATATATTTATTAGACCATTTGGAATAATAATACAACACAAAAAATTGGAAGAGCCAGGTTATTCCTTATGTTATCTCTTGTTTTTATAATTTCTTATGTATTTCATTGTTTTTTTAACTTATGTATTTATTTCATTTATAACTACAATTCAACTATTTTGACCTCAAAACAAACATCTAAACTTTAAACAAGACTGAATTACCAATGTTTTATCTATTTTTAGGAAAAATGACTTTTACATATGTTTTGTACACAAATCACGAAAATGAGCGATTTTCGGGCTGACATGCAAAGACAAAAGGTAATGCGACCTTGTAACCGTAGATCCTATTTTCAAAAAAATCGTTTTAAAAGATGCGTAAGACTCGAAAGTAAAAAGTCATGAGAGGAAAATTTTACATCTGCTGCGGTTTCGGAGTAGTCGCAAATTTTTTACAGGGGGGGGGGGGTCAAATTGACCCCCCCCCCCCAGTTAACGTAGGGTTAAAGGCTTGCCATAGTTAAGTCCCACTTAAAGTCGATCTTAGCCTTTGTGAAACACTCCCCTGGACTACTATATACTTGAAATGGCATTAATAGTGTCATGGCACACCTAGAGGTCTTACCTGGCTTTACAAACAAGTGTTCTGTCCTCAATGTTACTGGGTCCACACTGTGGGGGATGCGCAAGACAGCCCTGATAATGTCCTGTAGATACATGTGAAAAAAAGGATGTGTACAGTAGTACAGATGGGACCAAAGAACAATCCGAAATGTTAGAGTCCATCCAAAAAAGGGCAGTTAGAATTATTTCACCTGGACTATCATACTCTGACGCCCTTGTCTTTCTTAACCTCCAATCCCTTTCTGAACGTAGACAAAAACTATGCCTTAATTTGTTTACCCAAATTCGTAACCCCAGTCACATGCTAAACCATCTTCTTCCTGCTCCAAGAGAAACAAGATACTCTCTTCGGAACAGCAAAGACCTGTACCCTCCCAAATGCAAAACTAATAGATACAAAAATAGCTTCATACCCTGGTGTCTGTTTAATCTACAATGATCTTGCCAAATTTAATGTATTTTTATTGTCCTTTTTATTGAGTATATTCTCGTTAACCAAATGTAATAATTTTAATAAGAAGACATCAATCCTATTTTACATATTTGTGATTACCGGTATCATACGACACCGTTTTATTAGTGTCTTCAAACTTTGTACAGGGTATTAAATTTAATCAATAATCATTATTGCCAATTGTATATTGAATTAAACTACCGTTTAGACATTTTACTTAAATTACACACTTGTTCATTATATGAATTTTAAAATAATTGAGAATGTAACAAATTTGATATCAATTGAATTTGTCTGGATTAATTTTTTACAAATAATGCATTATACCACCACTCAATTTGGGTTTACTTCCTTTTTTATTTTTCCTTCAAAATATTTCTCAATTGTAACTGTTCTGAACAATACGTTGATGTCAGTTGATATATGATTATTGGTCCATATATTTATATTTAAATCTTATTTTACATATCTGTTATTATTATACAACACCGGTTTATCAGTATCAAACTTGGGGGTACTTGTATTCAAGCTTTGTACATGGTATTACATTTAATTAATAATCATTATTGTCAATTTTATATTGCATTGAGGTGCTGTGTAGATGTTTTACTTAAAATTGCACACTTGTTTATTATATGTATTTTATAATAATTTATAATGTAACAAATTTAATACCAATTGAATTTGACTGGATATATATATATATATTTTTTTTAATACGGATAATGCATTATACCACCACTCAATTTGGGTTTACTGTCTCTCTCTCTTTCTTTCAAAATCTTTCTCAATTTTAATTGTTGGACAATACGTTGATGTCAGTTGATGTATGATTATTGGTCCTGTGAAGTCCTATGTACCTTTTAATTATGTTTAAATGTGATTGCTCTTGAGTGTTTGTTTTTTTCTTTTCATATCTATGTATTTAAAGTGTCAATTTATACAGTTTTATTGTACAAAGTATACATATAACTATATTGTGAACCATTTATATGCCTGCCTTTTTTACTGTATGAAATCCAACTTATGGTTGCAATAAATGAATGATTTAATAATTACATAAGATTGTACTCTTAAACTGAACATTCACTCAGAAGTCAGAACCAAGGATCAAATGCCTGCTCAGTATCATAACTGAAAAACAAAGAAAAAGGTAAATTATTTTCAAGATAAAATATACATGTATGAAATAGAACATGGCATAAACCCATTGAATTTGAATTTTGTTTTGACCTATCATTGCTGCTAAAGTGACCCAGCTTTAAAGATCAAAATTATCAATAATTTCTATAAATAGTTACTCAGACTCAAAATTAACCAAAACATAGTATACTAACCTCAAGTTCTTCTTGGAGAGTTTTGTTATCAATGTAGTCACCGATAGTCCTGAAAAGAAAATTATTATAGAGATATAATAAAATAGCACCCTCCTTAAATATCACAGAGCCATTATGAAGCTACCAAGAGCAAATATGTCCCCTGCTCATTCCTCCTTCAGAAAATATTTGTTAAAGTTAAAGACAAGTAAACAGAGAGAATAAAAATAAGTGTCTTTGTACATTTAGTAATCTAAACATTGCTTGCACCTACATGTCTAGGTACTACATCTTACAGCCTATACTCACCCATCTGTGAGGGGTGGCATCAAAGTCTTGATCTTGCACACTTTGCCCTCGTACACGATGCAACGGCAGTCCTTTCCAGGTAGGGCAAATTTTGTCAGAGACATCTTTTGGCTGGCTATTCTTAAAACCTGGATGTCTACAGAATAAAGAAGACAACACACACAAAAACATCAGGTACTGAACTGGCACTGCTGCTGAATATGTGCCTCTTACTAGGGAAGAATCTTATTCAAGTTCAGGCAATTTTCTTTTCCGATGTGTACTGTAAACAAACTAACCAGGGTAGCAAGCTATGTAATACAGGTGCATTAGTTTAATTTCAATATCCCCACTCCAGCAGCCAAGCGGTTTGCACAATTCACTTATAGTTATAGCTAGCGGAACGTGCATACTTTCTGGGCGGCTGGATTATGAGGTAAAAGAGTACCTCCATTGTTCATTCTTTACTTTACTTTACATGATGTTGTAGGTCTAAGCCTGTTCATCGATCCAGGACTACAGTACGCCTAGACCGGCTTATACAGAAGGCTTGGATTCTTTGACCAATGACTATCAAGCCTACCGGGTATTCTTAAAGGAGGTGACCGACCCAGCTCACAGCCTCACACCACCTTTTCTCAGAGAACGTTCCACAGCTCCACAACTCTATCGCTAAAAAAGTATTTTCTAATATCTAGTCTGGAATATTTTTTTTCAGCATTTAAGAGTGTCCTTGAGTTCTATCTTCTGTACTTATCTTAAAGGGAATCCCTTGCACAGTGTACTGTACAAGCAATTCAAGTACTTCAAGTACGCTCCTGGTATGATACACACATGTATATTAAAAGCTGTGCTATTGATTTTCAACATTTCAAACACCACTGTACAAAACTCAACTAATTTCACTAAAAATCGGTACTTTAGTGACCATTGATGACACCTAAATAGCAGTAAAATAATTTTTTTTTCAACTTTCCAATGTTAGAAAGAAAAATTCAAATTCAAATTGTGAGTCTACAGTCAAACTCGCCGATCAGCCGCATCGGCATGATTGTGTGCATTTGTGTGTTGTGAGTGTATCGACTATTCATGTATTCAAATACTGCCTATTAACACGTAGTGCAGTGCTAGAGCCAAATATTCCTACATACATAGTCTAGTCTACCAGTAGTTTAGATTTTCTAGGTCTAAATCCTAGAAGTATTACTAATGACTGTGAAAACCTTTGCAGACACACCGCACAAGGTTTAAAATTTCAACATACAATTGACCTCCAATTTGAATTTCCCATTCTCATACCCATGCTTATCATACCACACCAGCAAAGCATAGAGAGTCAATGCTAATGCGTATTGACCTCGAGTCTAGCACTGCATGCTTGCTGTGAGGCAGGTATTATTAGACCTATACACAAATACACACAACGCATAATATAGCATAGACTGTACACAATCATGTCGATGCAGCTGTATGCAAAGTTTGACCAGTAGGGGCGCTGGTCTGAGAATGAGGATCGTCCTCATAAATAAGGATATCCTCATAAACGCAGACAAAATGCATCCTCGAAAATAAGGACCGTCTGCATTTTTGTGGACGTTTTTTTTCATCGGCGCTCTGCCGGTTTCAGGTTACCAAACGGCCTGTTGGCGATCCCAAAAATGGATTCCCCAGGGGAAAATAACCCTAGTTCACCGTCTTCCCAACAAATCATTGCTCATAATGTGAAAGTCTCTGTACAAAGTCAATGTAAAATGCATCAAGAAAATCATTGCGCAATCCGTTTTTTGCATCGCCAATGCGCCGATCAAAAATATGAGACGTCTGCAAAAATGCAGACGATCCTCATTTTATTTTTAGAGGACGCATCAGTCTGCGTTTACAAAGACGATCCTCATTCTCGGACCAGCGCCCCTACTGTTGACACGAGACTTACAATTTGAACTTTTAAATTATTCTTTTTAACATCAGTAGATTCTAGATCTAGACTCTAGTCTATAGTAGACCTAGATCTAGAATTTAAAGTAAGTTCGAGTTCTAAGTTAAAAAAAAAAAAATGTATTTTAGATCTAGACTAGGCCCTAGAGTAAAGGAGCCGGTAATCGGCCAGCTCCAGTTTTCGGCCGATTGGTTGGATGCAAGGTAAAATCACTCTAAAAGCTTTATTTCAAGTATTTTTCAGATTTAGAGCCCGATTTTGTGCTAGTCGCAAGCTCAAAAGTATCTCATCGCATGTATTAAATCAATGCAGCCGCACACCGCGACGCACACACGATATCTCTGTCTAATTCAGATTCCAACTTCCGATCACCGCTGTGCCTGTCTTCGGCCAGGCGAGCACCAGGGAGCTCCGGCGTGGGATACCTGCTCCGCCCGCTTGTGCTGTACATCAGCGCGGAAACGCACGGCGCGCGCGAGCGCTTCCTATTGACTTTGTACATGCGGCCGTAAACTGAAACGCTCGGCCGATAACTGGCTCCAAAACAGTGAAAATTGAAATGAATATTGTCATGGCAATTCGTGATTTTTTTCTGGGATTCTTTTTTTGTTTAAATAATAATAATATTTGCTTCATGATTTGAACAAGAAATGATAATAAATAGGAAGTAAAGAGTCCTAAAAATAGGATTTTGTCTTAAGTGGCCGAAAACGGGCTCCTTTACTCTACTGCTAGACATCGATTATCACTAAAGTACAGATTTTGAGTGAAATCAGTTGAGTTTTGTACAGTGGTGTTTGAAATATTGAGAATCAAAAGCACAGCACAGCTTTTACTACACAGCCAGGATAGCTCCTATGTGTGGCCAGAGGCACATCCATATCCACAAACCTGCAGCCTGCGCCCTAGACCGAAAGCTTCAGTCTCTATACAGTCGGTTGTTCCACTGAGACTACGTCTGGCTCCACTAGACCTCCGGTTATAGAGACTGAACGATCGCCTATGCTAGCCTATGTTGAAGATATCACGGCTAGATTTTAGCCGTTAGGCCCCTCCCACAAACATGAACAAACTTGCCACGGCCGTATTGTTATGCCCCCAAAATCCCCCAAAATGTCATTTTACCTCGTGCATATCCAATTTTACATTAGGCCTCTAGAGGCTATAATACATCGGTTCCACTTACTAACTTGATTGAAATAATCCGTTTAATGGTCCCTTTTAAGGAAATTATGGGTCAAAATCGACATCCATGTTGAAAATCTTGCAAGCCGTGTTAAACTCTCGCTGCCGTCAATCTCATCCCTTCTAGTCTACGCCGAAGGCAAAAATGATTATGAAGGAAAAACTGTGATAACGCCATTACGAACGTGTAGATGGCGCACAGTTTTTCCTTCATAATCATTTTGCCTTCGGCGTAGACTAGAAGGGATGAGATTGACGTGAGGTGATATTTGAACGCGTAAACGCGTAAACACAAGTACGTACGTTTAGTTTTAGTTTATAGGCGTTTTTCATTCACAACTTGCTAGGCCGTCGTCTCTTTCCAAAATTATTAATTTATTGAATTTTCTCTCTAAAAAAAGTAATAGAGTCTAAAAAGAAAAAAAGAGGAAGGAAAGAGGATGGAAAGAGAAAGAATCCTAAAAATAGTCATTTATGACATGAAATTGTACATATAGACCTATGTATATATATGAAGAGTTTCATTCCAAAAGGAGCTAAATCCATGTTTGTAACTTCGGAGAAAAAAGCCATTGTTTACCATATTTTGTACAGGCGTCTATGGAAAAGTGATATTCGAAATTGAATTTTTTTCATAATTGCTCTAAAAATGTAAGTAAATAATTTTGTTCAAAGACGGGTACTAAAGTGAATTATATACCTCACTTAAGTAATCCAGCCATCTGATTGGTCGAAATTGCATTCATAAACTTCAACTGTTCCTGTGAAATTCTCGGTAACCATGCATAAAACATTTCAATATTTTTAATAACCATGGTTATTAAAAAAATAGTTCAGTCTCCATGGTTACCCCATAGGTTTACATGTTAAAAAATGGTTTGAGCGATGGAGGATACCATATGTGTGCGAAGAAATGGTCGCTACATTTTACCAATTTTGTAATACAACTAGCAGCTAACTCGCCCCACGAGACATCTCGCCCCAGCATCAAAGACTGGGTCGAAATGTTCCGACACGATTCATCGATCGAGAGATACCAATGTGTATATGTTTGTGCTCATTGTACATTTTAGACGATATGGCTGATATTTGTTCACATTCTTTCGTCCTGGCCGTTAATTAGCAGACTACTGGTATCTCTCGATCGATAAATCATGTCGGGATATCTCGCTGGGGCGAGATGTCCCGTGGGGCGAGTTAGCCCGACTCCCTTGTGAATTTGTATCATTGTTGTGCCAGTGATCGTGATCGAGTGCAGCGCAGACGACCGACTGTACTACTAGGCCAAAATGGCGGAATTAATAGAAACGCTCCCAAGATTTCAGCTTCTTGATGATGATCAAATGAGAGACTTGATTGATTCTGCTGACAGCAAGAACACGAAAAATTCCGTTAAATGCTCCATGAAAATATTCGAAGACTTCCTGCAAGTTATCAAGACAGACCTCGATAGCGTAAACAAGCTTTCAAATTCGGAGCTGGACAATGTACTGCAAAAGTTTTACGCTGGTGCCAGACGGAAGAACGGAAGTTATTACATGAAGAAGTCAATGTTAGCTATTAGATTCGGACTTCAGCGTCATTTTCTCAACTGTAATAAGATAGATATCATCAAGCATGAAGATTTTTCCAACTCGACGAGAGTTTTTAAGTGTTTTTCAGCAATGCTTAAACAGGAAGGAAAGGGAGTTGTAACTCACAAACCAGCTATCTCAGCAGAAGACATGGACAAAATCCAAGGTTCTCTTGATTTGGATGATCCTGTGGGTCTTCAGGACAAGGTATTTATGGATGTAATGTTGTACTTTTGCAATCGGGGTAGAGAGAATTTGCGTGAAATGACACTTGACAGCTTTGACATTTGTGATGAAGGGGGAAAATGCTCCATAACTCTGAAAGATACACTCACAAAAAACAACAGGGCAGATAAACTAGAGAAAAGCCAAGGTGGTGTCATGATTCCAACTAATGGTCCACGATGTCCTGTTGCCTCCTTCTTACGCTACAAAGATAAATTGAATCCACAATGTAAGAGTTTTTGGCAGAGACCGGCAAATGCACGTGCACAGGCCAAGCGTGAGTTCAAATCCAATCCATCTTCTTTTGATCAATGGTACTGTAATGCACCCCTAGGGAAAAACAGCATCGGAGACAAGATGAAAACAATTTCATCTCGTGCAGGTACCAAGGCTTACACCAACCATTGCCTTAGGGCAACCAGCATCAGTACCCTACAAAATGCTGGGTTCAGAGACAGAGAAATAATGAGTGTCTCCGGACACAAGGCGGAGACCAGTCTGAAACACTATGCTATGACCAGCAGTACAGCCAAAGAAAACATGAGTCATGCTATCGCGGCAGCCGTTGATCCGAAATCAGTACCATCCTCATGAAACATAGACCTAGGTCATGGTATCGCGGCAGCTGTTGATCCGAAATCAGTACCATCGTCATCAACATCTACTGGTGGTCAGCGTAGTGAAAGCCAGGAACTGCGGGAACTAAATGACATTTTCAATGAGATCACAAATAACCCAGAGAACTTCCCACGCACATGCAACATCACCACAAGTAGCCATGTAGCCACTAGTCAGCAGGTGCAAGCCCCCACGTATAATTTTCACAATTGTACGGTAAACATTTTGAACAAATAGAGTTATTTTCTACGGTTGAGTTATTTTCTACGGTTCTACGGTTGAGTTATTTTCTACGGTTCTACGGTTTATTTTCTACGGTTCTACGGTTGAGTATTTTCTACGGTTCTACAGTTGAGTTATTTTCTACGGAGTTCTGAGTTCCTGTTCTGAGTACCTGTTCTACCAGTTGATTGGTAAGTTGACTCTTCAGTATATAAAAGTATTAATGACTGCTTTGATATTCGAGAAATAGTTGTTTTTTATACGCTCTCGGGAAGGTTACAATTGTGCTATTGCCCTCGGCATGCCTCGGGCAATAGCACAATTGTAACCTTCCCTTGAGCGTATAAAAACAACTATTTCTCTCAAAAGCAGTCATTAATACTATACTATGTTCTGATATCAATAACTCCATTTTCATCAAAAGTGGATTTAGCTCCTTTTGGAATTAAGCTCTTCATATATAGGCCTAAATAATTCATAAAATAGTGTGTGGCAAAAATAGTCAAATGTGACTGATTGCCAAACAAAAACAAATCAAGAAGAAGAAGAAGAAGACGGCAGCGAGAGTTTAACACGGCTTGCAAGATTTTCAACATGGATGTCGATTTTGACCCATAATTTCCTTAAAAGGGACCATTAAACGGATTATTTCAATCAAGTTAGTAAGTGGAACCGATGTATTATAGCCTCTAGAGGCCTAATGTAAAATTGGATATGCACGAGGTAAAATGACATTTTGGGGGATTTTGGGGGCATAACAATACGGCCGTTGCAAGTTTGTTCATGTTTGTGGGAGGGGCCTAACGGCTAAAATCTAGCCGTGATATCTTCAACATAGGCTGGCGCTGGCATAGGCGATCGTTCTGTCTCTATAACCGGAGGTCTAGTGGAGCCAGACGTAGTCTCAGTGGAACAACCGACGGTATAGAGACTGAAGCTTTCGGTCTACCTGCGCCCACGCCCACAGCCGTCGCATCGGCCCGAGAGCTGGCAGCGCTCCGCACTTGCTGGGCCGAATCATCATAGCCGTCCGTCGTCTGGGATCACCTGCCAGTGTTTCTGAACAAAATTTTAGGAACCATCAACTAACCATTAGCTCAGTGTATTGCATTTTGGAAAGTTTCTTACCTAGTTTTCCCGGTTCTCACTTTTCGTGACCTTCCTTGGGTAGTCGAGCTGTCTTAACGAACGAATTTCAAGTCCAAAAATAAAAAAAAACAAGCTAGATCTAGATTTTGACATTACAATTTTTAGCTTTTCCCGCTTGACCAGGTTCCAACGTGAGATGGCGCATATGTGCTGTAATATTCGCGGGGATCCGAGTGTTTACCACTAGAGATCAGTGGTGTTCACACTAAGAAAAGATAATATTTTTGTTGTTGTTGGTAAATGTTTTATGGCGTTCATTCAGTATTGAATATATACGCCATAAATATCTTTGATTTTATAAGAAAATCAGTTATAGTCTTCATAAGAAAACTGAGAATAAAGATTTGTAATGAAATAATTAATTAATAAGAAAAAATAAGGCCTAAAAGGTAAAAGGGATACGCGGCCCCAAGGCACAAAGATTAAACAAGAGAAAGAGGGGGGGGGGGGGGGGAGGAAAGAGTGTGAGATATGGAGACAGGGTAGACTAAAACTAAAAAGAAGAGGGAGAGAAAATGAGAGAGAGAGAGAGAGAGAGAGAGAGAGAGATGCTAATGCCACCCAATTTTATTGTCAACCCGTGTCGTCGATGTGTTTATAAAAAAAGGATCGCAAGCTTTAATGTTGATATCTTTGAAATATCTTCTATTTTTTGAAAAGTTAAAAAATACAATTTGTGTCATTGTCCTTGAAATGAGAATATTAAAAACAAATTTCTTTTGATATTTGAGTTGCGTTGTATTAAAAAAAATCATTTAAAGGTCAACTTCAGGGGTGGCGGACCGTCTTCCAAAGATGGGCGGGGGGGGGGGGGGCACCAACAAAAAAGGGTACTTTTAGGAAGGTATCTACAAACTGTAGTCTTAAAAAATATACAATTGTATTTACTATCTAATCAAACCTAAAGCGACAGGTAAAAGGGGACACTTATCAATTGGCAGTGGAAAGGAAAATTATCAAAAGTAACAATGGGAACATAATATGAAAGGGTCGCCTTTTTGTTAACATCAGTAGTAAAAAGGGAGCATTTATAAAAAGGGGAAG
The DNA here is from genome assembly GCF_000002235.5 of Strongylocentrotus purpuratus. NCBI lineage: Eukaryota > Metazoa > Echinodermata > Echinoidea > Camarodonta > Strongylocentrotidae > Strongylocentrotus > Strongylocentrotus purpuratus. Next base: position 10,645,143 of record NW_022145611.1, read on the forward strand.
GGGCTCAGAATTGGAAATGAAAAAAAAAGACACATATCAATTAAAGTAAAAGGGACACTTATCAGAGGTGAAAATGGGCATTTCTTAAACGTACAAAGGGGCACTCATTAGAGATCATAGATGAAAAGGGCACTTATATTTAGAAGAGAGAAAGAGGCACTTATTAAAAAGAAAAAGGGGCACTTAGGCCATTAAAAAAAATATACATGTTTAGCGTCTCCGCCCGCTTCCTTTTTGGGGGCCGCCTCCTATTTTTTTTATTTTTAAAATTTTTTTTTTTAAAAGAAAAAAACATGAAAAACACAGCTAAAATGGTTTTATTTCTGATTTTATAAAAAAATGTCGGCGGCCATCTTGAAAAATAGCCCGACTGTGAGGGAAAATGGACCGAGCGGCCATTTTGAAAGAATAAAAAAAAAAAAAAGGGCCTCCTCCTTCCTATTTTTCGAAAAAACAGGACGCTAAACATGTTTTTTTTTTTTATTTGGCCTTATCCGTGAGGTAAAAAGGAGCATACTTACCTTTGTAAAAGGGGGCAATTTGGGGCGCTTGAAAAGGTGTGTGTGTGGGTGGGGAGGGGTGTAAAGGAGGAATACAATTACAAGTTGAACATGCCAAGAGACAACTTAGCAGTGACTAAGAGGAGTTTTTACATAAAAGAAAGAAGAGAGAGAGAGAGAGAGAGAGAGAGAGAGAGAGAGAGAGAGAGAGAGAGAGAGAGAGAGAGAGAGAGAGAGGGAGAGAGAGCTAGAGACAGACAGAAGCGATATCACGATAATAACGATACTTTATCGGATCGTATTTTCCAGAAATTACAGATGACGAATGTCGTCGTCATTTTCTTTGTTCCGTGATATTTTGGTAACAAATATGGGTTTCTACATATACCATTGATACATATTGTAGAGTTAGATGCTCACAGAAGGTAATTCTGACATTTTTTTGTTTGTTTACTAATTCTAGTGTAAGAGATCTTTGACTTTCGGATGACAAACGCAGGCAAGTTGGTCGAACGTCGACGTGTGTTGTCTGTCCACGAATTCATGTTCCAGCCCCCCACAACTTCAGGCATAGGAATATGCACTTGCCTCAACACTACGAGCTACTGTACGCGCACTGGCATGCACTGCACTGAGCTGAACTTAACTGCACTGACAAATCTGATGCACGTCATCTGGTCATTGGTTGCAAACGGTGTTATTGATAAACATTCAAGTCAATATAGCTTTCAGAGTCTTTTAAATTTTTGAAGATAATGCTATTTGTCAATTTAAGTGATGTTATAAGCCCCCTTTTTCTGAATGATGGGATGAATGAGTGGTGACTATTGAACATTGAATTGATATTGATATTGAACAGATGAAGATGTTGTTGAGTCTTGACTTGTCTTGTCTCTTGAGACTTGTGACTTGTTGAAATATATCATTATATGGGCTATAATATTATTTTCATTATCTCATCATTTAGAATATAGACCCTGCAGGCTGCACCAATTAATATTTCATGAAGGTTAAAGGTAATACAAAGTTTTGGGAAATTTTGAAAATTGGGTGGATAGTGAATCATTACAATTTTGATATATTTGGATGCCCCTGTGGATGTATTATAAGCACTAAAAAAATTAGCCCCTAAAACGTTTCTGTTTTCGAGAAAAATTGAATATAAAAATTTACCGGTGCTCCCGGTAAATTTTGATGAATTTCAAATAGCGCCTATGGCCATTCAATGGTAGGTGCGACCATGAAAATCTCAGAATATGTAGTTTGGATATATAATTTCCAAACGGGAATAGCTAATCAGTCGATTTTAGTCAAGAAATATTGTTTCATAGCTAAATTAATATCTTGACCTTGAGAGGGAGCTATACAACATAAAGAGTTTATTATTTATAATTTCATAACTTAAGACTCGATTTAAACCGCGACAACGATCAATGTATAATGTCGGAACGCATATGCTTCCAATATGTTAATTTGAACCAAATTCATGACCCATACCAAAACTTTGTAATACCTTTAATGAAAAATAAAGAAAACTATCAACAGACTAGTGAGACTAGACTGTCACTACCGGTATTAGACCGAAAACTTCAGTCTCTCTAATCGTCGGTTGTTCCACTGAGACTACGTCTGGCTCCACTAGACCTCCGATTATAGAGACTGAAGGATGGGGACCTCTTACTGTGAGGGACTGTACAGAACAAATGGTTCGGTTCGACCGGACCGCGATGAATGAGATATGCAACGAAATTTTCACTCTTTACATCCTCAGAACTGCTGCAATTATAATAAAAATTAAAAATAACATATATATAGCTTATTTGACTTACGATAGCTTGCTCATTTAGATCCTAAATTAATGATTAATCCGAGAAAGTCTCGTCGACAACATTATCCGTCTTGGTTTTAGTTGATGAATATTCATTTTTTCTTTTCGAACGTCCAATAGCTACCGTAGCTACGTACGATTCGGCCCGGCTTGACCAACGAACTCCCACGAAACGAGTGCTCTGATTGGCCATTGGCGTAGGTTGACCCGGAAATATACCGCGGCCGCCGGGTCATATAGCTCTATTTTCAAGTGCATGAACGTAGTTTCACAGTTTGGAGATACAAATTGGATAATTCATATAAGTAAGTCCGTAAATTATACATTTAATATTAAGTTATCAAATTTTGATAACTGTAATTAGGACAAATGACATACGGACCTAATTTACATCTGATTTAGAAATCAGAAAATTAGATCTAAATAAAGAAAATCGGGGGAGAAATGTCGGTAACGAAAAGCTGTTACGCTGTGGCTCTAATTTACCCCCACGGTACGAGATCTCTGGGTTGCCATCTGTATTGGGGAATGACAACAAATGTCAGTTTTATTAAAGAAATGACCCAAATCAGATGGTTATTGCTGTCTATACCGGTATAGGCTATTCCAAGTTCAGGCGCGTAGCCAAGGGGGGGGGGGGCGGTGGGGGCGGTGGGGGCGGTCGCCCCCCCCCCCCCAAAAAAAAAAAAAAAAGAGAGAGAGAGAAAGAAGAAAGGAAGAGGACGTAGGAAGAAAAAGGATTAAGAGTCGAGAACGGTACAACGAATCGTCTTCTTTTTCTAATAATTTAATGAAACGTCAAGGCTTCGGCGCTTTGCGCGGGAGGGTGAGGGGAAAACTGCATTCAGATAAGGATTAAGAGTCGAGAACGGTACAACGACTCGTCTTCTTTCTCAAATAATTTAATGAAACGTCAAAGCTTTCGCACTTCGTGTGGGAGGGGGGGCAAACTGAAATCAAACAATGATTAAGAGTCGAGAATGGTACAAGGAATCGTCTTCTTTCGTAATAATTTAATGAAACGTCAGAACTTCCGCGCTATGTGCGGAGGAAGGGGAACTTGATTCAAACAAGGATTAAGAGTCGAGAACAGTACAACGAATCGTCTTCTAATAATAGAAACTGAATTTAGACAAGGATTAAGTGTCGAGAACGGTACAACGAATCGCCTTCTTTCTCTAGTAATCTAATGAAACATCAAAGCTTTCGCTCCCCCCTCTCCCCTCCCTGCACCCACCCCCCCTAGGGAGCGCGCTATGCGCGCTCTGTAAGTGATTTGCACGCTTCGCGTGCTCACTTCCGCCCTCCCTAAAATAAAATCTTGGCTACGCGCTTGTCCAAGTTTGAACCAATTTTTTTTTGTCCAGAAAACTATGGACTAACCGACTCATAATCGTACTATAGAGTCTACATGTTTGATGGGGTAACAAAAGTTTACTTCACGCACAAATTTTTAAATGTTAAAATATTTCAATATTGCTCCATCAACATCAAGCTGATTGACATCTCATTTTCTGCCAAATACTGTTTAATCAAATGTTCAACAAAAGTTACAAAACCAAAACAAATCAAAGAACAACAAATCTTGAGCCTTTACACGTACAAGAAAGCAGACATGGCCATGGGATAACTCAATAACTATTAATCATTTCCCAGAAATGGAAAAAAGGAGGATTGTTTAGTTCTGTAATTTGTAGACTATGGCCATTGAAAGATTCAGTACATGCTTTGTATTTGATTGAATGAAATCTGTTTTCAAACTCGCTCTCATATTAGGAGGTACAGTACATGTATGTAGCATCATTCGACCCTAGAAGTTTTTGAATCTTTTTTTTTTCATTTGTTATATTTGTATTCAATTTTGCTGTCATGTTGAAGATTCCCTCAACTTTTAAGTTTATACTTCATTAATTTTCTTGTACAGGTATTTAGAGATATGAGTGTGAGGTATTGTGAATGGATATTTGAAAGCGTGTTCACTCGTCACACAACATAACTCTTATTTTTATTTTAGCTACGAGGAAACAAGGTTGCACTGACAATAAAATACATGAAAGAAAGTATTCCCTTTTCGTTATGTTTATTGGGTACTGATGAGGCTGGCCGTACACTTGCAAAGTGTAGCCAAGCACAAGCCGAAGAATCGGAATGAAAATGCATAAATGGTAAATGTGAATATTGCACGGAGATTACATAATGATCAATGATGATAATGAACATGAATAAATGCAATGTACATAATGAAATGAATAGCGCTTACGACAGAGTGGAAATGAAATCGAAAGTCCAATGAAGAAGAAGAGAGATGAAAACGAAGGAAGGGGCTCACGCGATGAAATGTGCGGAGGCTTGATGGCGGAAACGCGACTTCGTTGACGTGGTTGAAGAACCGTGAAGAACGCGATGTCGTCGCCGACGCTCGTGATGATGATGAATGTAGATGGAGCTCTCGGGCGAGAATAGAAGAGAAGAGAAGAGATGTGTGGCGCTCGATGATGAAAGCAGTGAGTCGCTTGATGTCGGAGGCCAAAGTGGAAAATGCAGACATCAAAGCCGGTAGTGGTGCTGAGCAGTGAGTCGCTCGATTGATGAGCCGAACTTTGATGATGAATGTTTAGATGAGCTGCGGTGAGTCGAGCTCAAGTGAGTGAAAGACTACCGGTGAAGAAACTGGCAGCTCCCAGCGAATAACCAAGCACCATATATGTCGGAACTTGATTTAACTGTTCCACTGGAAGACTGCAGCCCAATGAACACGGCAGAGAAAGTGAAGATGTGCCGATAGAGGTGAAAGGCACGGTAGAATCAAACCCGGAGAAGAAATCATGCAGAAACGTGTTGACTCAACTGAGATGTAAGCAGGAGTTGTTGACTCGACCGAGGTGTAAGCGGGAGTAAAGAAAACCTCGTGGTGATGAAAATACGCGGGTGAACGATGCGCGGAACCACGATGCTCGATTGGAGGAAAAACACACGTGGTCCGAATAATGAATATAAATAAGTACCGTGATGGAAAAATACAGGAGACATGAATGTACGGTGAAAGTAGGGCGAATGTAAGAGCCGCTACAGGTACATGTACATGTACATGTAACTTCAAGCATCTTTTCTGAGCTTGAAACCTCATACATGTTCATGTAAGTATTTTTTGTACCTGTACTTGTACATACAACTAAATAGGCATATTTTTGTACATACATGTAGCTTTGGATTCCAATTTTCACCTGAAACTTGAATTATCATTAAAAATACTCTTTTCTTATTTGATTGTCAGGTGCGAAGTATGGATATCATTTCTTGGGCACTTCACAATGACCTAGAGTACATGTAGATCTACAATATGTGCTGAAGCTCCCTTTATTAAGAAGATATACCAATCCAGTATTATCAGAGTAAGCAGAGTGCATCAAGGGAAATCATCGCACAGATTGTGCAGGCCATCCTACTTAGTGGTTTGGTGAGTGGCTGTGTTGAAATCAATACGTGACTCCAGTCTTTGGACATGACTGCAGTAGAGTTTTGTGGCTTATACAGAATGTCTTCTTGTGACAGTGACAGCGAGGATAGGAGAGAGAAAGGATCGGGAGAGGAGGTCAGGCTAAATGTTTATGATATGGTAAGTAAACAACAAAGTGAAGGGGGGAAAAAAAGTTACCGGTATTCAGGTGTTAGAAACTTTAAATCTGATATTTTGGGGCAGGTGAAAAGGCATTAAACTTTTTAATTATTAAAGATGGTAGACATCAATTTTGATCATTTCTAGTATGGAAAGAATAATACATTACAATAGTTTTCCATTTGCCTTAATATGTTAAAAGTAAAATTAAAAACAATCTGAATGTTATTTTCATGGCTGACAACTGTCAGATGAATTTGCTTGATGTGATGTAGAGAACACTTGTACATGTACATGTACATGTACAGGTACATGTATATCGATGTCAGTGTGATACTCGATACATAGTACATGACCGAGTGTTTTGTCATAAATGTAACCTTATCTGTGCACTTTGGCACTTTGGACATTCACTGCAAGTTCTGTGCCAAGATCATTGTCCCAGTGAAAAGTTTTGAAATAAACTGTACATGAACTTGAAATGTCATAGACTCAGAGTAAAGAAAACATGAATTCTTTTTGTTAGATAGAATTGATGGAAATAGGATGATGTCCTAACAGGTTTATTGTTTTAAAACATGATTTCTTACTAATTTTTGCTTAGTTAAACTGTGCAGTGTACACCACTGCAAAAATCACGAATACATTTACATACATGCCTAACATAATACAATGTATAGTACTTTTATCAAAGCCTACATGTTTCCCCATGTTTTAATGCTTGAACTCATCTCAATTTTACCATCTGCATAATCTAGTTTAATACATGTGTACATGTAGCTATTTAAGAATGAATTTCTTTTAGAATAAGCATACATTATTACAGGATGGTGGTCGTAATGTGCTGATTCAGGGTTGGACGGGCTGGAGCAAAGATCTGGGCCCTGTTTCATAAAACTTGTTATCAATAACAAATGTTATGTCTATGGCAAATTTGCTCTCAGCCAATCAAATGCCACAATTTCAGTAGCTACATGTATTAACAGTTATTGTAACTTGTTACCAATAACAAGATATGATAGTATACCGGTACACTGTAACAGTAAGTTACTGAAAATACTAAAATCCTTAATACATTTGATTGGCAATAAATAAATATGAGCAGATTTTGTTATCAATTGATCCGTGGCAGTTGTTATTGAAAACATTAACAAGTTTTTGTAAAACAGAGCCCTTGTTTAATAGAAGAATAGGAAGAGTGTTGGAATGCACTAAAGAAAAGATGATTTGCGAAAGAGAAGAAAAAAAAATGAGATTAGAATGGCTTCACACAACTTTTTGAAGGCTCAAAGGCCAACTCCTGATGATGCAGGACGCCAATGTCTGATGCAGGGGTATTATTGCCATCCATATGGAAGCCTCTCATCTTTTTTTCATGCATGTTGGCTCAATTATTTATGATAGGATGGTCATAATGGGGCAATTAACCTTGTCCTCAAGATTAAAATGTATTCAGATAAAACAACATGTACATGTACATTACCTGCATGTACTGTTCTTGTATTGTACATATTCATTGATATTGATGTGCTGCACATGTACAAGAGCATGGGCCTACACTAAATACTAAAGCTACCATTGAGCTACATGTACACCCATCTTGTTTCATACATATTATAGTACTATAAGACCTTTTTTATTCTTAATATGAAAAGAAGAGAGTGGCCTTAATTTTTGATAATTTTCTTATTTATCCTGTAACAACAAACACAAAGAAAGAAACAATTTCACACAGCATTACAGTAAAACAAGGGGGGGGGGGGAGTGGGTCTACTCGTACACAGACGTACTAGATATTGTATACATGTACTTCTATACACCACTACACTCACACAAATATGCTGAAATGTACCAGCATGGTTCAAATGATTGATTGAGCAACTATTACTTTACAGAGAGGATCACAGAGAGGATCAAATTGGGTCAAATATTCATTTTGTGTTGTGAAGACTTAAAATGCAGTATGTAAACTTGTGCAGTATCCATGTACATACAAAATGACTTATAATGCACTATATACCTGGAGACATTTTATTCTAAGTGTCCATGTTCCCTTTCTCCCGTTTTCTTCATTCTTCTTTCCTAACCTTTCTCTTTCCTGTCCTATCATGTTGGATTCTGGGTTTTCATTGTACAAAATGCAGTTTCTTCCAAAATTCTGTTTGATATACTTTACTTGATATATGTTTCGAGCCATTTATGTTTACCAAATCCTATTTTATCAGGGAAGCTGTCTTGACAAAACCTTGTTTTTTTTTTGTTTTTTGTTTTTGTTTTTTTTGTTTTTGTTTTTTTACAGCTGTGCCCAATTTAGTTTTGTCATCATTAAAGTATATTTACATGTATTATTGTATATCATTCAGATCTATTCAATGTATGAAATTTCATTTTTTTAATTGATGAATTTGTATACAAATGTTTTATAGAAAGATGGAATCTAAATAAAATGAATTGAATTTGATATGTCCTTGTAAGATATTCTTATTACAATCAGAATAACATTAACATTATAACCGGAACCCACCCCCTTCCAAAATGAGACAAAAGAAATGATACTGTTCATGTACATGTAGATAGTCTATTCTGGAAATGTAAGTACTAATAATTTGTTCATACATGTACGGTATAAAATACATTTCTTGAACTGGCCTGCCACTTCTTTTCTTGTTTCTATTGCAGTATTGGACTAATGAATATACAACAACACTAGGATTAGGTGTATATCACACTGGAATTCAAGTTTATGGGAAAGGTAGGTACAATTTTACACATTTGAAAATTAAAATAACCATTTCCCTGTTTTTGCATGTAATGTACAGGGTAGAAAATTGTGAGATGTGGATATTTTGAAATGAACTTGTATTGTAATGACCTTAATTGTAGCAGTACAGCTGTCTATAATTATGTATCATTTTGAAGTTTTATCATGCAGATAATCTTCTGATGTCCTCCTTTCTCTCTCTGGAGATCTATGCATTTTTAATGAAGAGAATCAAGAGTAGGATTGCAAAACAGGAGACATGTAGATTTTATCTTCGTATGGAGGGTTGAAAGAAATGCTGCACATTGAATAATTGATTTGAAATTTATTTCTTTTTTTCCACTGCTGTTGTGCAGTTTTGAATTGTGGTGTATACTGTATGTGCTGAAGATGCTGAAAGTGATTGTACTCATTACTTTGTTTTTGCAACGTCTTGTTAGAACCGTCATCTAAGATTTCTTCTCGTACAACGTGTAACTATTTTTAGGGTTAACTGTACAATGTTTATTGCCCCAAGGGTAATATCAGAAACAGCACTGCTGGTACATGTATGCAAGTTGAGAGGCTTAATTCTGTAATAGATTCAGAGTCTTTTCAACAACCATCGTCTGAAATATACATGTAGGAGCACAGCATTCAGTACTAGTTATAATAGAGATGTAATTGATCCTTATTTCCCTAGAAACACAATTTGTCAAAAATGTACCAGTGGAAAGGCTTTGAATTTGTCTGATAGATAGATGTTTGATAGATCGTGTATCTGTAATTCTTATCTGCCCATCATCTTTAATGCACAAGAAAAGACTCACATAATACAGTACCGTAATTAACAGTGTATAAACCGCACCTTTTTGCCGACGAAAAAAAATTCAAAGTCGGGGGTGCGGTTTATACACGGTACACCAAATAAAAAAAAATAAATAAAAAAAAGTTTTGATTTATGCTTCTCCATCTGGCGCTATGCTTGGCAATGTCTCCCAGCTCAGTAATCGTTGTGTTGACTCACCACTAGGAAACTAGAACAACACTCAAATTTGTCTGTCATCTTGGTTTGAAAGTAATCTTTCTGATAGATCTCAATATGTAGTTTATAATAATAATTCCTACACACGTTGTACCACAAGGTGCTATTCTAGGTCCTCTACAGTTTTTTTAATTTACATTAATGATCTTACACATTCAGCTGCACCTCGCAGTTAAATGAAAGGCCTTCCCGCGTGGTTTTTTTTAACACGGACAAAAAAAAAAAAATTAAGGGCGAAAAAGAGGGGTGCGGTTGATACACAAGGGCGGTTTATACAACGTTAATTATGGTATGTACCGAAACATGTCAATTCCTGGCATACATGTTCATATGCCATTTATACATTGTTGTATGATGTACCATGTACATGAAATCTCAAATAGTCAAAACTACAGTGAGTGTACTTGCCTGCATATTTAATCAAACAAATGCATTTAAGATCAAATTGTGGGGGGGGGGGGGGTGGAATAATGAACCAGTACAGTACTACATTTATTTTGTGTCGAGATGTACATGTACATGTACATGTACAAACTGTATATGCACATTATATGATATGAAATCTGATCAGAAAAGTACATATCTATACAATATGTACAGGTACTCCTTCTTCCCTTTAAGATTTGTTTTTTGTACGCCACTTTCACTACCCTTTGACCTGTTTATAATCCATGATGGTCCCAGCTTACCCCAATTTTGGCCCTGATCAATATTTAATGGTTTGCTCTCTGTCTGCTCTCAGTTACCATCCACATAAAGATCTGCAAAATTGATTGCTTGCTGTGCAGTCTGGGGATATTAATTTGGGGGAGATGGATGGAGGAATAATGCAGACTATTTTCTCCATCGGGAGAGTCGTGCGAGCAATCAAGGCTATTTCGTCTCTTGGGTATGTTTTTGAGGGAGGATGGAGTAAGGAGTTAAAAGACAGCATTGATCAGTGAAAATGTCATGTACATGTAGGTGTTAACGCTGATGTGACCTTTCAAATAAAAAATGATCAATGCGTCATATTTGAATTAGACTGGTATGAAATCTTATAATTGAACTACTGCTTAAAGGGAAATCCAACCTTATTATCAAACTGCTCTAAAAGGATGGAGAGAAAGTATACTGGTGAAAGTTTGAATGAAATCTGACAAAAAATGAGAAGGACAGAAGGTTATGAGTTTTTGGAAGTTGCAATTACTATAGGTATGGGCTCTTCAAATAAGCTGAATCAGTAATGTCGCTGTGATGTAGTGGCAGACAACTTTCCTATGTGTTCCAACACACAAAATGACTAAAAACGTGTGCGACTTTGGATGTTTTTTTCTTTTTAGAGGACTTGTTATGATATGCATGTACATCATACACTCCATATTTTGAGTAGTGCCCTATTAGGGTGAAAGCACTTAGCAGAAAACCAAAAAATAGTGATACTTTTGTACACAAAAAACAGGAGAGTTATCTGCCACTAAGCCACAATCCACTGACAAAATTGCTAATTTGAGATTCGCATACCTTAGCTGTCATGATCTCATGTTTCAAGCATTCATAATTTTCTTATTATTGGTCAGATTTATTTCAAACTTTCACCATTTCTGTATCTCTGATTTTTCTGCTTTCATTCAAACTAAATTATTATAAGGGTTGGTTTGCCCTTTAAAACCACAAATCTTCACTTTGTATAAAAACCTTACACAGCCTTTAGACAGAATAAGAATACTGTACATACATGTACACCCTGTACTGAACACATACATGTACGGTAGTTATTGAAGGAATTATACAATGTGTAGGAGTCAGATAGATCAAAAAGGCTAATGGAGAAGATAAGTAGTAGTTGGTAGGACATAAAATATATGTTGATTTGGGTATGGTAAAAAGAATTGGTAAAATTGCCAAAATTGCCAAAGCATCTTGATACAATTGTACCTACAGTACATACATGTACATGTACTGAATAATGAGGGAAAAGCTACTGTTCACTAGTGCTCAGCATACACAGGTAGGCATTAAAGAGTGATGAATTATCAAAGAGATGAAGACGTACATGTACACTGTGTGTTTGCAACTGGCTTCATTCTGGTGTTTAGTTATTATCAAGTTGAAGATACTAATAATAATATTGGGTTCTTGTATAGCTTAATTTTTTATTGAGACTCAAGGCACTCCTGATTGATACCTTTGAAAATATTTCTCAGGCTTTAATACTGGCACACACTTCAATGACTTCATGCTCATTAACTCAACTCAAGAGTCAAGTCTCATGAATACATATTGACTTAAAACGATGGATTTACAAACTCATGCAGAACGAGCTTGTACTGTACAAATCTTTCACATGCCATTAGAGTCTGAGCTACATGGAAGTCTATTACGTAAATACAAATGCATTTTATAATTAACCTTCACTTAATGTCTCCTACATGTATGCAAGAAAAAGTGTAATTCAATACATCGGTTAATCTTATGGGTTTAGATTTCGGTATGCTTTTCATTTACAGCATCAAACTAATTAATTTTGCCTGTGGTTAAAACAAATGACCTTAATACCCCTCCCCCATACAATTATTTAGAAATTATATTGGGTGTGTGTTATTCATACATATAGGTCCTAATGTACATGTACAATGTACAGTAGGTTGATCTTTGCCAGTGATTCATGTACTAACACTGTACATATCTCTTCATTTCTTTGAAATTCTTTCATAACAATGCAGTATATTTATCTTTTAGTGTTGTGTTTGAAATGTAGATAATCACCCAAATTATGCATCAATTTTAATGTATTTTATTCTTGAATCAAATGCTTGCACAGTCCAACCATGATCATTGTACCGCCTGCAGATACAGCTCTATTTGTATTTTGTTCTTAACACCAAACAAAAAAATATCCATTTCATGATTTAGACATTTTTTTTGGATTAAAAAAAAAAAAAAAAAAAAAAAACCCATTGATACTAGAACTTGTATTATGTTTGCCTGTGCAGTTGTATGTCTCCTATATATTCTCAAATTTGTGTCTGTTATGACAGTCCTACCCTGTACAAGTGCAACGTTCAGAAGTCCTATAAGCCTTATTGTGAAATTTCACCCTCTAATGTTCATGTATATTCCAGCCTAGGGAATTAGGAGTGTATGAATAATAAAGCCTTCCTAGCAGGCCGCAATCCCTCATCTCTCTCCTCAGGGTTGTGACATTCACAGGCAAGCAAACAGGCATCCAGTCACCTGATGTCCTGCAGCTTTTATGCCAGAGTATAGGGCATGTTTCCTCTTTGGAATTGGAATCCCATTCAGACGAGTACAATTTGTTGTCTAGCTGTACGAAAATCATAAAACCTCGTATAGCTACACGTCAATGACCCTATCCGATGAAAATACAACTTGATATAAATGGAAAACTGAATGAATGTAGAATACAAATATATTGTAATAAAAAGTATTTACCCTTTCATTATTGCCCCAAAGCAAATTAAAACCTTGTTTTTCGCACCCCTCCAAATTATGGGTCAACAGGGGTCAAATTTGCTGAAGTTATATTGAAGACATAGCATGTGGATGAGGCGCAGAGCCGTGCTTAATTAATGCAAAGTCATTGTGAATATAAAGATGATGTCATCAAGTCGATAGCAAGTTTTTAGGTCGACAACTTCTGATTTTCAAAGCTTTGGATTTTGACAGACACTATGGTTGATATTATTGTATACACCTGTATAAGCTTTCCGTTGATACACAATTCATCCATTTCATATTTGCAGTTCGGATATGGTCTTTAAGTAGTAAAATTTTTCAACCCTGAACAAGGCACCTACAACAAAATATTGTACAGCAATATGGAGGTGTGACAAACAATAAGTTGATGAAAAACAGGGTCCCTTTCCCGCATAAATATCACATTGAACGAAACGGTACAATATGGTCAGCTATCACTCATGTGGTTTGCGCAAGCTGTTATTTTGTACCCTCAAACCATAGATACACAAACAACTGATTAATGAATTCATATTTTGTATGTAGACCTACTACAAAAAGACTGGATTTCTTTCTAAGCCGGTTTAGGCCTACCGTACTATAAAGGCTGGGTGATTTTCCTCTTATCACACACTCTTGACTTTATGCCCCTTTCATATCAAGGAAAACCCTGGCATTTTGAAAGGGCAAGGCCATAAAGTCAAGATCAATGACAAAATATAGCTTTATTTTGTTTATTGTTCAAGGGCAAGGCCTTTTTTTAAGGAGGAGGTACACATATATGTATCTCCTCTATATACTTGAACCTCGGCCAAACATGAAGACAACACTATGAACATGACTGACAAAGAAAGCGGACAAAATATACAGTTCCTCAAGTAGATAAAGGAACATCCCTTCAATGCTATTATGTGAAAAGGTGAATATGCATGTGACACCTGTTCTACACATTTTTACATAATAGCAGTGAAGGGATGTTCCTTTGTCTACCTGAAGAACTGTATATTTTTTCCGCTTTCTTTTGTCAGTCATATTCATAGTGCAAGTACCTTTTGTAAAAAGTCGGATTCACTGTGTATACAGTGTATATTTAATTTTGACGGAAATAATAATTTATTCTCTAGCCGCTCATTATATATTCAGTTACAGAAAGTTAAATTCTACCAGCTTATTTGCAGGAAAGATCCAGCGTTGGATTATGGTAATGAAACAAAGCAATTGTACTTGAATTGTATTCTTGTATTACCTGTGCATTTGCTGATCACAGAGTATACAGTACATGTATGGAGGGCCTTCAGCCCTTCACTGTGAAATTCCACATTTACTATGAGACAGTGTACTGTGTATACAACTGTATGTGTAAGCCTAGTAATAAAGACCGTGTTTATATCTTGTACATGTAAAACTGCCATCTTAGTTGAGATGCATCTAAAGATTCTTTATAGACTGCTTGATGATCTGATGGCATGATCTTGAAGACTGGCCATGACTTTGGCTCCCTTCCCCCATGGATTCCATTACTTACATGTATGTATGCCTATGAATGATATAATGCCATACTATACCCACCATCTACTGTAACACCTTTGCAACATCATACTGCTTGGATGCATGATCATCAGGATTAACTGTACTGGAATCTCTAATGCTCATTCAGACTACTAAAACTACATTGTATAGCTACATGTAGTTAGCTACATACATGTACATGTTACTGTAAACAAAAACTGTGTAGCTACAGTATATAATAAGCCATTTTGTTTCCTAGTCTAAATGTTTTACAGCAAAAACGTGTAATGAAACGTTAAACTAAACATCATATACATGTAGTAATACGCTTTGATCATATAAAGGCAGGGCTTATCGTGAGCATGTACTGATGATTGGCCAGTTGTCATGTCAACTGACCTCTTTAAAGAAAATTCTTTGCATGTTTATATGTCCTTATGATATGATATGATATTCTTTTCACATGTGTATGCCTGCTGTATTCTTTGGAAAAAACAGGGCTAAGAATCATGATTGGCCAGTTGTTGTAATGTCAATTGACCTCTTTCAAAAATAATTTATTTTCATGTGACGTGTCTTTATGATATGATACTCTTATTTATTTATTTTATTTTTATTTATTAGTCATTTTTTTTTTAGTAGGGTGGCTCCATCAGTAGTTAAATACTGTTTTCAGTGGAGGCCCTACAACATAAATACAAAATTTACAAACATATTGATGTAAACAATCCAAATCGAGACAAAATAGATTCAGTTACAACATTTTCCAACTCTTTTCATGTGTTTATGCCCCTTTTGCCGTACAATGATGCTCTAATGCTCTATGTAAGTTTTGTATAAATGGCCTCTAGTCTGAACGAGCTACATGGATAAGGGCTATAGCTGTCAGTGATGTGAGATGTGGACCGTTTAATTACATACACTCTGTTAATTCCCTTGTGAATATGATGCCCCAGCCACTAGCCTATTAATTGTATACCATTTGAGAGGCGCTTTCCTCAAGGACTAATAGCTTATTTAGGTCTACAAGGTAACATGTATTTACATGTTAAATGTACATACTTTTAGTATGGCTAAGTGTGCAAAGAAACCTGTCAATTTGAATGCTGTGATACAAAGTACACTGTATGTATCTCCTCACAGTATACATGTACATTGTACATGTAGGTGCACTATTTCTTTGTATACAATATAAGCCTACTGACAATGTGTATAACATGTATTCTACAACATTTTATTTGTATACTCAATAAATAAATAAATAAAATTGATTGCTGATTTTTCCATTTAAAAAAAAATAATTGTCAATCAATTTCCAACTTCAGTTTTTACAGAAAGTACTTAATGAAAAAAAAGGTATACATGTAAGTACAGTTTCATAATGACCTGCTCAGATTCCTATGGTATCAAAAGAGACAAGAAATTATTTGTATATTGACAGTTTTTTTCTCTTTCAATTCACAGTTTAAAAAAAGTATATATAGAAGTAGAACTAATGTAAATAACATGTATCTGAATATTGTCTTTCTTTATGGATTCAGATATCAATACAATAATTTGATTTTTTGTTAAGTTATTATTTAAATCCTCTTCCAATCTTTTTTTCTTTCTTGGTACAGAGTATGCTTACGGAGGACACCCTTTCCCGTTCACTGGAATATTTGAGATAGAACCCAGAGATGTCACAGATTTAGGAGAACAATTTAGTTTTAAGTAAGATCTTTTTGTTTGAATTCACATATGATTTGAGTGTCGAAATATAAAGTTAAAAAAAGGTGGCATTACAATCCAACTAATCTCTAACGTTAAAGTAAGAATGAAATAAATGATTATACACATATAAAGTATGTCGAATGTCCTATTTGTATGATACTTAAAAACACCATGTTTTGAATAAATTGCTAATTCATATGTATTGTTAAATCAAGAGAACATTTTTTGAAAAGAATGATTTTAAAAAATGGAGAAAAAATAAAATAAAGTAAGAATGAAATAATTGATTATACATATATGTCCTATTTGTATGATACTTAAAACACCATGTTTTGAATAAATTGCTAATTCATTTGATTTGTTAAATGTTAGCTTCTTTGGGAAAAAGTATTTTTTAAACACTAGAAAAATAAATGATCAATATATGGTAAAAATGTACATCCTTGAAATACATGTACATCCTGTACGTGTACCATGGAGAGTAATCTGTTAACAGCTGAAAAAAGGGCCAGACTGCTGTAAGACGATACACAGTGTAATGAGTCTATTAACATTAAGTATACAAGTAGATCTGTTAGGTCATAATATTTGTATTATTTCTCTACCACCAGACAATAATAGCAGAATAAGAAATATTTACTCTGGCAGTTGACAAGTTTGTGCAAGCTGGAGAACATAGGCTTCACAGCAGGTAGTAATAGACAGGATAAATTTGCCAGTTCTGTATTACGTTTCCAGATGTGTACATGTACATTGTATATTGATGAAGATTTCAGTGCTATTGCAACCAAAATGCACCTTGGATCGTAAGTATAGACTACTGTTAGCAAGCTATCATTGCTGGAAATGAGAAAATGAAATTGCAAGTGTATTAAATTGCAATTAAACTCTGATCAAAGTTATATTGAAGAATAAAATTGTTCATAGGAATGACATTGTAAGGTATTGGCTTTAGAATGTCAATTTTAATTTGGAAAATTACATTTATCTATCCATAATTTACGCTCCATATAATTTTGTTACACTCATAAGTGGTCTGGATTGAAAATCATAAGGTTAATATGCATGACCCCCTTGGCCTTGTTAATATTTTAAATATGAGGGTGGGGGTAACCTACATATAGGTGCCTGTTAAGCATGAGCCATGCCATAATACTCATTCAGCAGCTGTATTGACATGATTTCTTTTCATATGATTGACAGGGAAACGATAGTTCTAGGCCAGACTGACCTCACAGAGGAAGACGTAGTGAAAGTAGTAGACTGCCTTGGAAAGAAGTATCCCGGTGAAGCATATCATCTCATTCACAAGAACTGCAATCATTTCACACAGGAACTAGTACAAGTAAGCAGCTCAAAAGCTTTCTAATGGTATCCTCTACAGTCATTTAAAGATAAGAAATGGAAATCCAACTTAAAAAAATAGAAGTTTAACATTAAATTCTTTCCCCATCACTAAAATTAAGACCATCAGAAAGTGTAACTTCTTTGCTTTCCCATAATACATTAGTTTGGTTGTATTTCCAGGATCATGCGCCACTGAAAACCATTGTCTGTAGAATTTTGTGCAGAAATTCCATTTGGTTCACTTGCAAAAAGCCCATTCGGTATGGTGTCAGGGTAACGACTTTGTCAACCGGCTTAATTGCTTCTTCTAGCTATCAGTTGTTAATTAGATCTCGCCCTGTTCGAGTTTAAGCCTTAGCGAGACAAAGCGTTCCCTTCATTAAAAGGATTACAAAGTGGCCTCCCAATACGTGGGTGGATAATTATTGTTTGGTGTCTCATTATCACAAAGTGTTAAATATTCAACGATAAATCGCTAAATAAGGTATCATCTAAAAGCACCTAGGGTACTCACATGAACATTACTCCTGCCTCAATGGCTGAAGTGGACCTACATGTTAAAGTGTAAAGGTTTGAAGCTGTGCCACAGGATACATAAATATATATATTTTGAAATACAGCACCTTTGCATTCAAAGGGGTCCAGATTGAGCTGTCCTTATACATGAGTGCTATGTGAAAACTTCAAAATCCTGGGGGTCCAGACTTAGATTTTGGTCCCGGGCACCTGGTAGTTTTGGTTTTATCCCTGCTCATTGGAAGGATTTGGGGAATTTTTAAGAATTTGAGAAATGAAACAAGGCATAAGTACGGTACTAGTCACCATCGCATAGTTTTAAATGATGGAGAGGGAATTTCCCTATTTCATATCCATTTCATTGAAACAAAATATTTTCCACTGGTAGGCTTTGGGAAATTTTGAAGAGTTTGAGAAATGAAACGAGGCATAAATCCTGTTTTGATATTAGCCACCATCACATCCTTCTAATAACATAGTTTTAAATGATAGAAAGGGAATTTCCCTATTTCATTGTAACAAAATGTTTTGGCACAACATGTTTAGTCTATAACTAGCTCATTTTTCTTATAAAGCCTTTAACAATCTTATCTGAAGGTATCAGGTTTTATATGTACAGCTGCAGTATTCTTTCGACACAATATCTGCTAAGAGCAAGAACGGCATTGACTATTTGTTGAATCATATGAGTTAACATCCATCTGGCTTCCAGTGGGCAATGTGTTTGTTTCAGACATCATAAATTTTGATCTCTGATTGGATTGATACCCTTCTACCCCTAGATACTCTGTGCCAAGGAGATACCATCGTGGATCAACCGATTGGCTGCCGTAGGAGCCCGCCTACCCTTCATGGAGCGCATGCTACCCAAGGAGTGGCTAACCCCACTAGCCCTGGTAGAGAACAACTCGGTCAAGGAGCCCGAACCCTCAAGAACACCCAGTGACTCAGAAACGGGCAGCAAGTCATCATTGTTATGACAACCCTGATATCACCTCAAGGGAATGTTTTATATACAGAGTGCCACAAGGATGGGATGTGTACTTGCTTTTTATTGTGACTTTATATTAAAGGAAAGATGACAGAGAGGATCACTCCATGGAGCATATTTTCTTGAAAGCATACTGTTGATCCATCATTTCCTTTTTCAGACATATTCTCTTATTTATATGAATGTATGCAGATTTTGATAGGATAGTTGAACCTTGCCTAAACTCTCATGAAAATCTAAACTGCTGTAATACAACTAGACTAGAGTCCAAAAAATTCACTGACCAAGTTAATAGCAATCAAAAACCCATTTCCGATGTCGAAATGAGAGTAACGTGCCGGGTGCCAGTCAAAATGGCAGTTTGAAATATGGGACTGATTGAAATTCTCTTACGTTGAAAGGCAATATTAAAGGTATTACAAAGTTTTGGGAAATTTTGAAAAATGGGTGGATAGTAATTCTTTACAATTTTGATATATTTGGATGCCCCTGTGGATGTATTAAAAACACCAGAAATTTTAGCCCCTAAAACACTTCTACTTTCGAGAAAAATTGAATATAAAGATTTACCGGTGCTCCCGGTAAATTTTGATAAATTTCAAATAGCTCCTACGGCCGTTCAATGGTAGCTGCGACCATGAAAATCTCAGAGTATGTAGTTGGGGTATAAAATTTCCGAACGAGAACAGCTAATCAGTCAATTTTAGTCAATAAATATTGTTTTATAGCTTAATTAATATCTTGACCTTGAGAGGGAGCTATTCAACATTAAGAGTTTATTATTTACAATTTTATAACTTTAGAGTCGATTTCGACCGCGACAACGATCACTGAATATTGTAGGATCGTATATGCTTCCAATATGTTCATTTGAACCAAATTCATGACCCCATACCAAAACTTTGTATTACCTTTAAGCAAATAAAAAAAAAGTGAAAATATTTTTTTGGGATTACATGTAGCAAGATGTATGAAAATGAATATGCAAGACATTCTTTTTTTAAATTAGGTCTACCGGTAGATGTTTTAATTGTGTCATTTTTATTGAACCACAAATCTTTTGCTTTTAACCAGGCAGTACGATAACCATGATATTACAGTTCCTCTCAATATTTATCATGCTTTGATTTGATCAACTCTTTTCTTTTCTTTTCTTTTCCAACATTTATTGGTAGATTTTCCTACCTGTTTGTAGGATGGAAAGACAGAACAAGCTTGCAGCACTGTGCCTTCTCAGATAGTATCTGCTAATATTTAACAAATACTATTAGCATGTGGTCATTCATTCTAATAGTGATAGCTTAGGCTTTAGATAATGATACCATTCAGCAGAGGTGGATTGCCATAATGTAGGATGTCAAATGAGCAAGTAGATCAACTTTGTGGCACTCTGGCCAAATTTTACTAGCTCTTTTATGAACTTACCGTGTTGAATATACAAGATAGATATCTATTTTTGTGTGCTTACACTTGTAAAAAGCTAATTATATAACAAAGTAAATTGTTTACAAAATATATGTATATATATTTATGGAGGTAGAGTTGGATCATTGTCTGCATAATTTATTCTAATAGAGGTTGAAGTAATAATTATCCTGGTAGAATGTAGATGATTAGATGTATATATTTGCATTGTTCCTATGGGTATCAAGTATTAAGGAACATGCGGACTGTGCCTTTTGGACTTTATAGAAACTTCAGAAAGGTAGAAGGATATTTCTTATATGAGGGAAAGAGAGTGACTTTATTTCCTAGCTCGAATAAGATTGCTTTAAACATGTAGGTCAAGCTCATACGATTGTTGATTATTCTTTTGAGAGGGTATATGACTAGCTGCAACCACTCCTTGGCATGGAAACACCTCTGTCAAAACATAGTCAGCCTTATTGTCTCCCTAAAGATGCATCTTGAATGAACTGTAAGCCTTCATACCATCCATAGGTTAAGAGCTCTTGGAAAAAATGACAAGTACATGTAGCACATTTGGAAGGACTAAACCCCCATAAATGCAGAAGATGAATATTTTCTTCAAAAGATGTAATCTCTCCCTGTTTTCAGTGAAACAGGTTGTGCGTTGAACCACAGTTAAACAAATTTTGAATTGAATTTCGGAGAGAGTGAGATATATTTCCTTTGCATTTGGGGAAAGAGAATTGTTTGAAAGACAAACTCTTGTTTTTATCTTTTGCCACGGAATACAAGTAGGCAAACCCCATTTTACTGATGTCGAAAATTATTTTCAATGGAAGACAATGTCAAGGTGTTCTCTCTGGAGACAAACACCATGGCCCAAATTCACAAAGGAGTTTTGTTGACAAACCTCCTTTGTTGATTATTATTTTGAGAGGATATATGACTAACTGCAACCACTGGTTGGCGTGGAAACACCTCTTTTACATCATGTGAAATCATGTAAAATCGGGCCAATGACTGTATGAACATGACCATAGTAGTTGGAATGTGATGACAAGGATTGCTCAGGAATTAGGTCAAAAGAGAGATGATAAAGAACATCAAAGTAGCATTCTATGTATCCACAATGCTCAGTAAATGGCGTGAAGGTAACAAAAAAAAACCTGTTTTGGCAAGGTATCGCAGTATCTGAGGCGAGCTTTGCTACGAAAATGAAATATGTTGGGTATATTGGGCGATTTTTCTAGCATGTTACTCTGATGCTTGAGAAAGTGGCTTTGGCAAAGAAAGATTGAGCGCATGAAACTTACTTGTTTGGTTATATATTTCCATACCAGTGATTCATTGTGTACTTAAGTTTGCTTATATCGCTACATAAAACATTGAACTTTTATACCTTGCTTTTAGTGTATGCAGTATTTAACTGTATCCATAACAAATGATGCAAACACATTAGTAGGAAATGAAAGAAATAGACGGGAATTGCAATATCTTGTCAGATCTGATGTTACAGACAGATGACATACCAACCGAAAGGTCGAAAATGAATTCACATTTGTTTCTTTTCGTCGTTAAGTCTTTAAAAAATTATTCTGAGCTTTGCCATCAAATACTGCCAGGAAGCCTTACATACAAACAAATACCCATCTGTAGATGTATTCCAGTATGCAGGCACTTTAACAGTTTGGAAATATGTTTTTTCTTTCATTTTCACATTAACAGTGGGGCAAATATTGTAAAAGCACAAAAGAGATCAAGAGAAGCAACAAAATATCATGTGCACAGTGCACATCATTACATCTATAGTGTGCACATATATATACACCATCGTACAAACTTAGGATATTCAAGCTTTCACACCTTTTGAAAAAAAATATTATTGGCTACAAGGTTGATTAAAGAAGACAAAAATGTATTTATCCGGAGAAAAAAACGAGACGTTTGAAAGAAATCCTTTTACAACTTGCTTGCACAACAAATTTAAATTGTAGAGTATGTTGCCTTGTGAATAATGTAAGACCTCCATGTACATCATTATTATTCTGTTTCTATACCAGTACACCATTGATTTTATTTTATTTGGTTTATTCACTGCTCATTTGGTCATTTATTTGGTGCTTATAATGCTTGAAAATACTAGTTCAATGCAAAACAAGGTCAAACTAGATACAAGGTACATGTTTATCATAGGTATGCTGATGAACAAATGAGATTTAAATCTCTTGGGGGAAAAAACCCCAACAAATAAACAAGATGTAGCTTGATACAGCTGCATAGCAAAGACACAGTGTATATTCATGCAAGGTTGTCTAATATTTGGTGTAAAGATATACACAACTATAGACTCAGTATACTGGTCATTGATTTTTCACACTATTTCATTCACAGGTTTGTAGATCTGTGTGCTGCATCATGGGTGCTTTCTCACTGTCGCCTTATTGAGTTCACTTTTCAAAATTATGTAGAAAACTCAAAGATCAAGCATTGTCAGGCTAATGCAATGCTGCTTGAAAGTCTAACAGATTTGTCCGTGGCCCAGGTCTTGAATTAGTAAATTATGCACCTTGAAATTTAGAATTCTATCAGGGCTATTAGTTATTAATGTACCGGTCGTCTGTTGTATTATCAGGGTACATGTGGAAACTAATCCACTACGTTGCTAATACTACCCAATCTTAAAATTTGTAGTTTCCTTCCTACATGTGTAGCTAATTGTCCTGGAGAGTGTGAACACATTCTCCCTTCCTTTAATAGTCCTGGCTACTATGCTTCAGACTGTGAACACATCCTTCCTTTGTCTCGCTCTATCACACCTTCGTTTCCTTTTCCTGTGTGAACTCAGACAAGGACATTGATTTATCCAGTTCTTATTGCCATGGTGACACACCTCCGGTACATGAAGGGGTTTATACATTTATTCAAGCACAGAAAGTAAATAACATATACGGTACTCATATATATATCTTTTTATAAATATTTTAATTCAAGTGCCCAGTCTATATTTACAAGATGGTTGCCTAAAATAAAAATATCTAGTTGTAACAGGAGAACAAGAACAACAACAAATATGGAATGTTATATTTAAAATGACATGCATTTATGTGTTCATTTGCACCAATTTGCACCATCCATGCCAAATTAAGCCCATCAATCTATTATTACAAGGTTTTGGGTCAAGTTATTGTAATTTATTTATTTAGTGGAATCAGTATTTCTATCTAATCTGTGTGAAAGTAATGGTGCATATTTTTATTGAAGTAGATTTTTGTGAAAGATGATGTGTGAGAGTATCATTTTATTGGATACCCTTCATAAAACTGATAAGAAGCCAACAACGGTTTCATCTCTTGATAGATATATAAACAATATAATCTTGCATTTGGTGAATTGCAGATCGAGAGAATTTCAGGGAAAAACATTATTTTGAGAGATTCCTCCCCCCCCCCCCACAAAATGAGTAGTACCATGCAAGGTAAAGTGTTCTTGAAGGGCTACCGGTATAGCCTTACAGCTGGGAAAAGGGAAGGAGACAGGCTGCATAATAAGCTCAAACATGGCAATATATTTTGTATGTTATTGGTACTCGGTATGATGCCCAACACTGATTTCAGTCATGTTTAATGTAAGTCTTGGTGAGAAAAGAAAAAGTAAACTGAAATTAAAAAAAGACATATTTCTGCCAGTCATTGGACCCATCCTCTCTTACATTACACGAGTCATTTGCATTTGACAATCTAAAGAGAAATATTTTTCTAGTGACTAGAATATACACTTGTTGCCATATATATCAATCCTCTTTTTGTAACTCTAAATTAATCATAAACATGTACTCGTGATCATATCCATAGATCTATAGATTGTGTTGTATTAAATTTGTATTGTTTAATGTTGTTTAATCCTTGAATTGCTATAAAAACAAACGAAAGTTTGTGGATTTTGTCTTCATGTATGACTTAATAGGTGCATGTGCATTACTTTTGTAAAGAATCAGTATTATAAGAAACTTTTAGAAGAAAGGGGAATAGTCAATAGTACCACAACATTTGTATGCCTGTAGATACGTGAACATGTATAACATTAAACTAGTGACTTTAAGTTCTATCGGAAGTACCACATGTTTGTTTTTAACCATAGCTTTCAACACCACATACCCAAAAAGCTCTCAGACTCAGACTGGCCTCAAAGTTTAACCTCATAGTTTGAGCATCCCTGCTCAGGATACGAAGGTAAACTATAAATGTAATATGCAGAAGTGCAGTACAAGGAATGCCAAAATTTATACCAGTTCACATGGGAGACGTTAAACCACTTAAAACTACATTTACCTATGATGGCAAAAGTGAGATGCATTTAAATAACCTCCACATATACATGTATCTGTTTAGTATAACACAAAGATCATTGAGTGCGAGTAGAATATTTTCTGGCAATTTTTTTTCTTCACCCCACGGTATTGCATCTTGACGTTCATGTACACACACAGTGATGTTAAAGTTGTATTTTTTTCTAGGCTGTTTAAAGTTTTTATGATTGTCTCACCATGACTGTCTCAGGGTATCGTGACTGGGCTCAATCTCAAAACGTATATTTTTTTAATGGAAAGGAAGAGATGAAATAAGGTGAAATATATAACCCTGTGTGTAGCTTTCTAGGGCCTAATCATTGATTTTGGAGATTGTGCACACAGTGTGTGCGGGCAAGTATTGAAATCCAATGACAGGGTTGCTAGTATATCTCTTAAGCGCCTAGAGACATCGTAGATGTATTAAGCGCTATAAAGATAACGCACCTTGAAGAGTTATTATAAATTGAACACATTATCACTACGATATCATTGCATTTGTTGGGGTTTCATGAGCCTATGTTTGCATTGTGTATGGGCTATCTTTCAAGTTTTAAAGCTAAATTGATGGAGACGGTCAAGAGAATGATTGCTATATTTATCATGTATTTGAATTTTGTGCAATTCAGTGCTGGAATTTGGATTATGAAATATCTTCGATTTTACATGTACCATGTGTGTAATCTGCTTTAAGAAGAAATCTACTGGATGTAGGAAGTTGGTTTGTAGACAGTCCCATTTTTCTACAATAATAAGGCGATGTTTCTTTTCTTTTCTTTTTAAAACTGTTTTGAGCTCCATATGAGATTAAAAGAAAATGAAGTGTTAGAACAAATCTGTGTGATATATTATTTTGAGTCATTATGGCTGTAATATGTTCCAAGACATTTCATATATGCTTTTGAATATATACCGTACACAAAATAAAAATAAAACTGTTATTGAATAGTGGTTTCCTACTTTTGAGTTTAATTCCTTACAACAATGAACAAATGTGTGTCTTACATGTAGAATATTACATATGACTTGATAGTGCAGTAATTTGGAAAGTGATGTGCACCTTGTTTATCTGACATGCTTATGACAAGAGAGGGAGGGCTGCACTTTTGCTACATGTTTCATTTAACTATAATGTACATTTCATAAGTTTACATTTAAAATACCATTAAATATTGGTTGGAATGCTGAAGAGGAAGAATAAGAACAATATTTTTTAAATCCAAGTGTTTCTGTGGAACAGGTGTTCTTGACGTACAGTCAACTTATAAAATACAAAGTATAACTGCTCAAGGAATAATGAAAATTTTTGTTTGTACAAGTTGCTGCCAGGGCAGTTTTGTTTGTAACTTTCTTTGCTGTTTATTTGGAATAGTAATAGTTGCTTAGTACTAGATGTGAATTTTAACCTAGAAATGTTCAATAGGGTCATATATTACATATGTTAATACATGGATGACACTGCCTAGTCTTGCACATGAACTATTTAACTATTAAAAATATTGCCTAGGTCTCATTTTGGGGGAAAATAAAATTTACTATCACATTTTTGTATATAAGTCTTGTTTCAGTGTGTGATTATTTTGTCATCGCCCATAGCATTCGCTGTAAGTTGTATTTGAAATGAGATAGAAGAAAGAGATATCATTGTCATCATTTTATCAAGTATTTATTGTAAGAAATATAATAGATTTTACATCTTGAGCAAATATCATATCCATCAATGAAAAAGCAAATAGGGGCACTGGCATAATTTCTTTTTCCTTTATTAGAGCTATTTGATTTGATGGGGGAGGGGGAGGACACATGCCTCCCATGCCCATCCATCCCCAGATTGGAATGCATACAATTTCTCAAGAGGCTGGCCAAGTCCTAATATTACATCAATCTCTAGGAAGTTGGAATTCTCTAATTATCTAAATTGAATGTATGTCAAGGAGCATGGTACATATTTAGGTCATATGCATCAGTATAAAGGGGCAAAATACATTTAATGTTTAATTAACCGAAGCCAATAATGGTAATACTAACTACATGTATGTATTATAAGACACAGACTTTTGGAGTGTATGAAAGTATATGTCATCTCACAAAAATATGCCATTGTTAATACTAATAGATCATTCTACAAGTACAAATATGGGACCAAAATAAGGGTATACCCTTTAGCTGGGGAAAGTTTAACAGGAAGCCCAAAGGAGAGTTCAAGCCAGTGATCTTCCGACTTAAAATATTGTTTTGTCTTCACACTTTTACATATTAATCACTCAGAGTACCATTTCATCCACTGAGAGAGTCAGGAGGGCGTCGACTAATATCATTCAACACAGTCAACATCCTTCTGGCTCTCAACATATGATATAAGATCTATGAGGAATACAATGTGGGGCACTGTTTCATAAAAAAATTGATACCATATTAACAAGTTACAATAACTGTTATAAGCTACTGAAATTGTGGCATCTGTTTGGCTGAGAGTAAATTTATCATAGAAAATAAGAAATTTAGCATTTGTATTGATAACATGTTTTATGAAACCGGGGCCCAGGTGTTAAAATCACACCACACTGAGCTAAGCAAAGATTCTCTGTAAACAAAGGAATCAAATAGGCAATCCAGTCCTTTCTGCACCACCATCCCTGATCCATGTGCAATATAAAATAGGGTGAACATGAATGCATTTGAGCTGTTTAAGAATCTTTGCTATCCTCGATATCCTGTGAATACCAGGCAGACACAGTTGCCTCTTTGATGGTTAAAACTGGAGCAAATCTGCTTACTTCCTGAACACATATTTTATTTGAATTTGAAAAAAGGGTTTGTTTAAAATCCTCCATGCATTTCACCATCAAAATCTGATAGTTGAGAAACTTTGCCACTTACCAAAACTTACACAATGGAGGGTTTATTCCTCAGGGAAGTATGTTCATTAGGGAGATACTATTTAACTTTTTAAATAAGATATACATTGCATGTCTCTTTTAGTGGAGTGAGTTAAATACTGATGGAAATTCCGGACTCTCCGGAGCAAATGAATCCATCACTAATTGGTGTAGAGATTAAGAAAAAAAACAACTAAATAATCATTGACTCATGCTCTATGATCATATTGGGTATTGTTTACATGAAAAATAAATATATTTGTAAAGAGAAAATATCCCCACTATATAAATGAAAATAGAAGAAGCTGGCTATGCAGATGATTTTTGTATTTGTTTCTGTTTCATTGAGTTTGGACATATATGCAAAAGGATAATGTCAAGGAAGATGTCGCTCAATGAATCTCTGTCTTCATGATGATGCTGTAAAAACACAAAAAATGTAAATATTTCCTTGGATGACTCTGTTGCAAATATGACAATGATGAAAATTTAGATTTGGTGCCCATATTTTACTCAGTAAACAGACAAGAGTTTGGGCAGCAATGGCACTCTATCATTCCATAGGCTTTTCATTTGGCGTCCACTTTTCATAATCGTCCAATTCCTCATTGTCTGTTCTTGATGGTAACACATCACTGCCATCTTCTTTGTTTCCTCGTTCTTTTATTCTATACACCTCATCCACTTCAGCTGCACCCTCATCATCATCAAAGTACTTCTCTTCCTCGTCCCATCCACGAATCGCCAGCGAGTCGTACTCCGTGTTGTTGTCAACCGCTCCGTAGTCAAAGTCTTGATCGCCTCCACTGAGGAACCTCTCCCTCATTATGTTTTGGAACTCTTCTCGCAGGAGGTGCTTCTCTGCTTCCGTGGCAGGGGTTGGTTGGCGCCGAGTCATGGGTGCCACATCTTCATCCATCATTTCATCTTCCTCCTCCTCCTCCTCTTCCTCATCATTGGCATCTCTCCCGACTTTGTTTTGCAGGGGATGATCCATGCCCTTGGAATGACCTGAAAACAACAACCAAATAAAAGTGTGTATGAGAATGTTTAGATCCTGTATACAAAGCTCTAAATTAGATTGTCTTTCAAATGCCGTTGGAATTTAGCCTTGTCATGTTTTTGGCCTGCAAATGGGACATAGTACCTTTAAATGATCATGACAATCAAATAACAAACTTAAAAAACAACAACAACTACTATCACTTATTGCATTTATTAGGGACACAAAATTCTGCAAAGCTGTGAAGAAAGATATATGAAGTATGCTTCTTAAAGGCAATGTGATACTATGTAAATCTTGTTTGCCATCTCAACTTGATGGGTGTGATATGATTAATGCACTTGTTATTTTCCCACACAAATATACAATTAATATAACTCCACGCTTACTCCAGTCAAAATTATTGACCAGATTTGATGAAGACAAAGACATTACACTGGACAATAAATTATTCTTTATTCTTATTACTGAGAAATCAATCATCACCTGTTCCTTTAAAGGTAAAGACCAGTTATGGTCATGCGATTGCAATGTGAAAGAAACGTTGTGGAATCGATCAGAAAAGGTTGATCATCTAGCATCTAGCATCTGCAAGGTTCTGGAATCATCAAAATGATAAGAAATTTGGCCCATTCTTCGTAAAGTTACAAGCACTATACACAGAAAGATGTATATGGGACTATCCTATATCTCTCATAGCCCATGAGAGAAACAAATTTACCAAATATATTAATTAGTAGGCGGTTTCCCGGCAAATTTTTTATCATCATGTATCAGTCAAAACATATTGTTTCACATGATTGGTAATGAGAGCTTCCATTTCATTTTTTGAAATTGGGGCATTTCCAATACTGGTCTTTACCTTTAACATCTGCCTTCTTCTCCTCCTTCTCGTCCTTGTCTTCGTCCTCTTCTTCTTCTTCTTCTTCTTCTTCTTCTTCTTCTTCTTTTGCCCCTTCCTCTTGATCCTGTTGTCTCTTGTAAAACTTTTTTATTTCCTGATCCTGCAGGAATGACATGAGGATCGTTGAAAACTTCAAGTCTGTCTGGTCAATCTTAGTCCTAGTCTCCAAACGCTCTTCATCCGTCAGATACTGTCCAATAAGCTGTTCGTACATGAGAGGATCTCTGGCTCTCATCTCGTCATCACTTAAATAACTCCCCTCCTTCTCCAATTTCTTGAGCGCTTCATAACGTCGGTTCTTCACGACCACAGACATTTTTCCAGCACCGAGTCTCCTCTTAGCTTCCTTGAGGTAAAACGATACCTCATACACATCAGAGACAGGGTTGAAACAAATGAGGTCGTCTTCACATAGGTATGGGTGGAAATTTTCAATGAATACTGCAGGAGAATGGTGAAACTGTTCAGAGAGGATTTTGATTCTTTCCCTTGTTGATAGTTCCACATCATCTCGTTGCTGGTTCTTGATGCGGGCATTGCTTAGTGCAATGTTCTCAAACATTCGAAGTTGGGCATTCAGCAGTTCATCATCATTTGGGTGGTCTGAGGTGTCTGGTTTAGGAGCTGTTATTGCTTCCATACTTTCTGGAACTTGGTTACTTTCCATACTGGAGACTGCATTTACCGGTATGTTTCCCTTTGATGTAGAAAATGACACAAAACATTTATTATAACATAAGTAATACAATAAATTAAAATGAAGATCTTTATCGTAATTACATACCATGAGTCATGAGCAGTAACAGTACCTATGCACAAATAGGTGTGGATGAGTACTAATATTTACGTATCAATCAAAAGTACACTCATACTAGGGATTGAAAGTCTGCACTGTACAGTCTGTACATGGAGGCTTTAGTGTTAAAGGTAATACAAAGTTTTGGGAAATATTGAAAATTGGCTGGATAGTGATTCTTCACAATTTTGATATATTTTTGATGCCGGGCAGGTCCAAGCTATTTGCTTTGTGACGTACGGGACATTCAGAGACTTTAAACAAGAAATAACAATGGATGACATTATTTATATGACTATCTTTTGGTATGAGTCTGTGGCTATTATGGGCTACATGTAGTTCATTTGTGGAAAGTTTTAGTTCTGACCAATTCATAAATTAATTTTTAATGTAATTAATGTGCTGCGTGACGTACGGGACCAGAGAATTTCTGACTTTTTCAAAAATAAGTTCATCATAAAAGTTCTCTGAATTTATTAAGTTATGAGATTTATGGTAATGATATCTTAATTCATTATGGAATCAAGCATTAATCACAACTATTACCAT
The DNA here is from genome assembly GCF_000002235.5 of Strongylocentrotus purpuratus. Lineage (NCBI taxonomy): Eukaryota > Metazoa > Echinodermata > Echinoidea > Camarodonta > Strongylocentrotidae > Strongylocentrotus > Strongylocentrotus purpuratus. The sequence continues at coordinate 10,676,293 of NW_022145611.1, forward strand.
ATTTTTCTGACCTTTCGTTATTATGTAATATACCAAAACATAAATGTGTGCATGTGACGTACGGGACACGTGACGTACGGGACAACTTTTCCCTATGGGAAAATGCATTGAAATGGAGAATTTTCGTCAAAATTTGTTAAATGTGAACAATTTTAACTTAAATCAGTGACAATTAGAGTGTTTTAGAACCCAATTAGATCCTCTAACCATCATTTAATATCATCTGTGAGGTAAATCAATACAAATATTACTTTAACAAAGAAAACAAATTGAATTAATATTCATACACACTATATTACCATTTTTATTCCATTTACCCATCTATCATGTGCAGTCATGCTTCTTTTCTCATTTCTTTTATCCATTACATTCAACATTGCAAAATGTTTTTAAACAATAATTAATGAAAAAGATGACTTGAACTTGAATTTTTTTATTCAAACTTGTTTGAAACACAGGGGCACACTCGGCACATCATATTTTGTCAAAGAACATTTCTCTTGTTCTAAGTATTTGTGAACAAAGATACATTAAAAATATGAAGTCTTTTCTTCATAGCTTGTTTGAATTATTTGATAGTCATATCATAGAATTTTGAAGGAATTCAAAGATAATGCTGGACATATTGTCTTTTTTATATCCTTTTATCACAGATTAGAACATGAATATGTTGCTGTCATATATTCAAGAATTTTGATGTACATTAATGTAGCCTACATGTTTGTGAAAGATGAATACAAAAATATAAATCTTGAATGTATTTCGTATTGATTAAAACATCTTATTAACACCACCAGATATAAGAAATTAAAACCCTAAAGGTTTGTGTGACCTTTTCCACAATTCAAAAGATTAAAGCAAAATCAACAAAAATGCATGAGTGTAAAAGTGATAAAAATCTTAAGTGGGTGAGAGTGTGAAATACTCAAAAAGGCTATCCTTCCTTAAAAGTTATGATTTAGTTTTTAGGAGATCAGAATTCCCGAGCTGGCTCCATAACATGTACAGTGCATGCTGTAATCCTTTACCATCATATAAAAATAGAATATAAAAAAACCTCACATGGAGAGCTTGATAGCATACATGTGCTATTCTTACCTGCAGCATCTATGAGTTGTAAAAGCCAGCTTCTGGTGCATCCACTACCATATAATTTCATTAGACTCATTCCAGGAACTAGTACACTATTATGATTTACGTATTTAGCATCCTGCCAATGTTGGAGACATCAACTGGCAAAATACCAAAGTTGATAATACCAGGGGTCTGGCTTGAAGACTAATTACATTAACAACAATTACATAAAACAACAACAAAAGTACAAGCAAGTAAATTCCTAGAAGGGATCCAGTTGTAATGTTCATATATCCCTGTATACAACAAGTTTCCTAACACAGTATATATTCTCCTTTTGGTCATTTCCTTTTTCACATCTCGCATTGGTTTTATATGGGGTTGTCCCGTACGTCACACACTTGTCCCATATGTCACATTTCTTAATTTGATTATGTAATCAACACAGAATTTTCGAAATTTTTGTTAAACCTATTTTTTGTTGGGTATTCATCTAAATTAGAACTTCCTAGAATATCTTTAAAAAAAAAAATTATTTTCATAATTAAAATTAAACAAATTATGATCAAATTGTGACGTACGGGACATCACACTTTGGAACCTACCTCATTTGCATAATTAATTAATTTTGAAAGTTTTTGTATTTTTTTCCTATTTTCTAGCATGATGGTCTTCATGTCCTGAGATATTTAATTTTAAACAAATAATTCAAATGAGATACAAAAATAAAAATGTAATGTCCCGTACGTCACGCTAATTAATACAAATCGAAGTTCGTGACCTTGGCACTCTTCGTATTTTGATAATTTTTTTAATTTTTTATCAGATTCATAAAATTCAGTTTCAGCTTTAAAATGAGGTATAGTTTGTTAAATATATATAAAGATGAAATTTGACCCCCAGAGGGGACAATAGCTTGGACCTGCCCTGCCCCTGTGGATGTATTATAAGCACTAGAAAATTTAGCCCCTAAAATAATTCTGCTTTCGAGAAAAATGGTATATAAAAATTTCAAATAGAGCCTACGGCCATACAATGGTAGCTGCGACCATGACAATTTCAGAATATGTAGTTGTGATACATACTTTTCAGAAGGGAATAGCCAATCGGTCTATTTTAGTCAAGAAACATTGTTTTATAGCTTAATTAATATCTTGACCTTAAGAGGGAGCTATACAACATAAAGAGTTTATTATTCACAATTTCATAACTTTAGACTCAATTTCATAACGAGGATCGGAGACATTACGGTAAATAACTTCACACAGGCGCGAGCCCGCCCGTAACCCACCATCGGTATATAGTCTACTTGTAATGTGCAGCAGTTTGCTGTGAAACCTGTGAAAAAGTAAATAGACCTATTAGTATTCAACGTTTATCCGAAAAATACTCCAAAAATAACAAGAAAATTGACACGAAACAGGTAATAAACATAACGACTTTTAACTCATGATCTTTATTTGGACATTTAATGAATATTTACTTCATTTTGGTATGTTTCAGTAGGGTATCTCCACGCCAGAGTTACGGGTCAAATTTTGGATAGGTTTCTGAACAAGCGCCGAATTCGAATTCGTGCATCATAAACAAGCGCAAGCGATGCCCAAATAGTTGGACACAATTATGAGTACGTGGGACAGCACAAAAGGTTAGTACTTAAAATGCATACAAATAACACATTCAAATGGACATAAACTATGACATTCTTCCTATATTTTTAATACCACTAACCTCATCTCTCATTTAAAAGACATTAGAGCACAGATACACGGGCGCAGAGATTCACTTCGCCGTCGGAAACGAGTCGTTGTCGATGAGACCTCTTGAAAAGGTGGATGATGTCTAAGATGATGTACTTTTACGTTTGAACGGATATGCCTAAGCCTAATACATGTACGTACCATACCACCAGGGGCGGCGGCGGCGGTGGGGAGGGGAAGGGGAGGGGGAGGGGGGAGGGGGGGGGGGAGGGGGAGGGGGGGGGGGAAACCAACAAATAAGGACCCTTTCTGGAGGGAAAAGGGCATCTTGAAAGGGATACCTCAGGCTCAAGCGAAAATAAGCAATTTTTTAGACATTGGTATTGTGATTATATTATCATGGATGATTTAATTCAATTATGTTTGTATCGGGCATCATACTTTGCAGTTGGGTGTGATATGGCAGGCGCGGATCCAGGATTTTCCATAATAGGGGGGGGGGGGGGGGGGGGGGGGGGCGGAAATTTGAACATTGCGCAGACCGTTTTTTCAACTCGACGTACCAATACTGACAAGGTCATATTAGAAGCACCATACCAGTACAATTTTTTGATTGGGGGGGGGGGGGGGGGGAGGGCTATAGCCTCTTGCCCGAAAAGTAATTTTCTGGTTGCACAATTCGGCTCATGAGCGATCGAGCGAAAATTTGAGCATATGTATTCTGTGAAAGTGTTATTTCCCAGATAGCAAAATATATGGGGCCCATCTGGGTTTTGTATGGGCTGACTAAAACCCACGTGGCCCATACAAAAACCAGATGTATACCAGATGGGCCTTCCCACCCAGAACCCACACATATGGGCCCCATGTGGGCCCCATGTGGGTTTTTGTTTGTGAAAATCGCACGTCGAACATCAGCTGGGCCCAGCTAAAAACCAGATGTATACCAGATGGCCCTTCCCACCAAGAACCCACAAGTACCAACACATATGGGCCCCATATGGGCCCCATGTGGGTTTTTGGTGGTGATAATCGCACGTCGAAGATTGTCTTCACCCATATGGGCCTTCCCACAAAGAACCCACAGGTATACGGAGCCCACGTGGCCCATTTAAAAACCAGATGTATACCAGATGGGCCTTCCCATCCAGAACCCACAAGTACCAACACATATAGGCCCCATATGAGCCCCATGTGGGTTTTTGGTGGTGATAATTGCACGTCGAAGATTGTCTTCACCCAGGTGAAAACCAGATGTATATCAGATGGGCCTTCCCACCAAGAACCCACAGGTATACGGAGCCCACGTGGCCCATATAAAAACCAGATGTATACCAGATGGGCCTTCCCATCCAGAACCCACAAGTACCAACACATATAGGGCCCATATGGGCTCCATGTGGGTTTTTAGTGGTGAAAATCGCACGTCGAACATTGTCTTCGCCCAGCTGAAAACCAGATGTATACCAGATGGGCCTTCCCACCCAAAACCCACAAATATATCCTATCATTTGCATAATGAGTATGGGGTGCGTGCACATCTATGTTTTTTTTTAGCAATTTATCTAAATTTACAGGATATTTCTTAATTACTGATGATTTAGTTATTTGCAATTCATTTCGAAAATACTACAAAATGTAAATTGCCAATTATTAGGAAATTTCACTACTTTGTTTAAATTACATTTAATTAAACATGAATTAGAAAAAAACACTAACTATAATCTAAAACAGATTCAATAAAATACAAGTATATGGAAATGTCTTATCACAGCAAATTAACCAAGTCTTCTTAACACCAATGCCTTTACATTGGAAATGTTAGACGATGTGTTGTTGCCATTGACGAAATTAATTAGTACAAGTGCTACATAACCTACTAATTATGTATGCTAATTGGAGCTTTCAATCAGTGGTTGAAAGTTGTGCCAAATGGTACGACTGGTCCAGTTAAACCCAACTGGTAACCCTGGAAATTGAAATGGGATAAATGAATTCAACTGGGAAAAATAGGAACCCATTTAAACAATATGAAGCCCATTTAAAACCACATTGGCCCATATGGGACCAGATCAAACCCACTTGGCCCATATGGATCCCATATAAAAACCCACTTATAGCCCATATGGGGCCCATATAGAACCCACTTGACCCATATATAGAATGTGGTAGGTCCCACATAAAACCCACATATGGCCCATCTGGTGCCCAATAGGCTAGGTAACCCTTGTGTATATTGATGGGCCAATTGTGGGGTACATCTGGGTTTCACGTGGGCCCATCTGGGCCAAGTGGGTACAATCTGGGCCGCCCATCTGGGGCCCTTCTATAACCCGGGTGCAGATTGCTGGGCCCCACATGGGGCCTATGTGGGACCCATCTGGGCCAAATGGGCCAAGTGGGCCAGCCCAGTTGTAACCAGATAAAACCCAGATGGGCCCCACAACATTTTGCTATCTGGGTTATCACTAAAATAAATGAGAAAAGATATCAAAAATTCATATTCGGGCAGCTCGCTGTTGCACCCCTCCCCCCCCCCCCCCATTACGCGAGAAGTGCAGAAGTTTTGATGTTTCATGAAATTATTAGATAAAGAAGAGGATTCGTTGTATCATTCTCGACTCTTAATCCTTGTTTGAATTCAGCCCCCCCCCCTTCCGCGCGTAGCGTGGAAGCTTTGACCTTTCATTAATTATTAGAGAAAGAAGACGATTTTTTGGTACCATTCTCGACTCTTATTCCTTGTCTGAATTACGTTCCCCCCCCTCCCCTCCCGCGCGAAGCGCGGAAACTTTGACCTTTCATAGTTTAATGAAATTATAAGAGAAAGAAGATGATTCGTTGTTCCATTCTTGACTCTGAATTCAGTTTCCCCCCTCCCGCGCAGACGCTTAACGTTTCATTAAATTATTAGAGAAAGAAGAGTATTCGTTGTACCATTCTTGAATCTTAATCCTTGTTCGAATGCAGTTTCCCCCCTCCCGCGCGAAGCGCGTGGAAGCTTTGATGTTTCATTAAATTATTAGAGAAAGAAGACGATTTTTTTGTACCATTCTCGACTCTTATTCCTTGTCTGAATTCAGTCACCCCCCCCCCTCCCGCGCAAAGCGCGGAAACTTTGACCTTTCATAGTTTAATGAAATTATTAGAGAAACAAGATGATTCGTTGTTCCATTCTCGACTCTGAATTCAGTTTCCCCCCTCCCGCGCAAACGTTAACGTTTCTTTTAATTATTAGAGAAAGAAGGCGTTTCGTTATACCATTCTCAACTCTTAATCTTTGTTTGAATGCAGTTTTCCCCCTCCCGCGCGAAGCGCGTGGAAGCTTTGATGTTTCATTAAATTATTAGAGAAATAAGAGGATTCGTTGTTCTATTTTCGACCCGTAATCCTTGTCTGAAGTCAGTTTTCTATCGCCCGCGCGAAGCGCGGAAGCTTAGACGTTTCATTAAATTATTAGAAAAAGAAGACGATTCGTTGTATCATTCTCGACTCTTAATCCTTGCCTGAATTTAGTTGCGGCCCCCCTCTCGAGCGAAGCGCGGAAGCTTTGACATTTCATTTAATTATTAGAGAAAGAAGACGATTCGTTGTACCGTTCTAGACTTGTCAGAATTTTCAAAAATGTTTCCTTGTCTGCTCTGTTTTCGTCCTACATGTATGTCCTCTTACTGCCCCTACCACCCTTGGCTACGCGCCTGCTTTACAGGGAAAATGAAACAATCATGATTGTGTGATAGCACACAATTAGGTTAGTAGAAATGAAAGGGGAAAAAAGAAAGATCTATTACACCAACCATGGATAAATCACGGCCGGGAGCGTCATATCATAGTTTTGTGTTATCGGGCGAGGCAGGCGCGGATCCAGGATTTCTTAGGGGGCCCAAATTTGAAATTATGCGAGCCAAATATTGGTACGTAATGGTGACCAACAGTGACGTAATGCCGGGGGGGGGGGGGTCGGTGTAGGGAGGGGCGAGTTTTCCCCACCCTCCTCCACGAAACGCGGAAGCTTTGACGTTTCATTAAATTATTAGAAAAAGAAGACGATTCGTTGTACCGTTCTCGACTCTTAATCCTCGTCTGAATTTAGTTTTTCCCCTTCCGCGCGAATTTTACGTTTTATTAAATTATTAGAGAAAGAAGACGATTCATTGGAGAGTTCTCGACTCTTAATCCTCGTCTGAATTTAGTTTTTCCCCTTCCGCGCGAATTTTACGTTTTATTAAATTATTAGAGAAAGAAGACGATTTGTTGTAGAGTTCTCGACTCTTAATCCTCGTCTGAATTCAGGTTCCCCCTTCCCGAGCGAAGCGCGGAAGCTTTTCATTAAATCATTACAGAAAGAAGACGATTCGTTGTACCGTTCTCGACTCATAATCCTCGTCTAAATTTAGTCTCCCCCTCCCCCTCCTGCGCGAAGCGCGTAAGCTTTGTCGTTTCATTAAACTATTAAAGAAAGAAGACGATTTGTTGTACCGTTCTCGGCTCTTTATCCTCGTCTGAATTTAGTTCCCCCCTCCCCCGAGCGAAGCGCGGAAGCTTTTACGTTTCATTAAATCATCAGAGAAATAAGACGACTCGTACCGTTCTTGACTCTTAATCCTCGTCTAAATTCAGTCCCCCCTCCCCTTCCTGCGCGAAGCGCGGAAGCTTTGACGTTTCATTAAACTATTAAAGAAAGAATACGATTCGTTGTAGAGTTCTCGACTCTTAATCCTCGTCTGAATTCAGGTCCCCCCCCTCCCGCGCGAAGCGCGGAAGCTTTTAAGTTTCATAAGATTATGAGAGAAAGAAGACGATTCGTTGTAGAGTTCTCGACTCTTAATCCTTGTCTGAATTCAGATTTCCCCCTCCCGCGCGAAGCGCGGAAGCTTTTACGTTTCATTAAATCATCAGAGAAATAAGACGACTCGTACCGTTCTTGACTCTTAATCCTCGTCTAAATTCAGTCCCCCCTCCCCCTCCTGCGCGAAGCACGGAAGCTTTGAAGTTTCATTAAACTATTAAAGAAAGAATACGATTCGTTGTAGAGTTCTCGACTCTTAATCCTCGTCTGAATTCAGGCCCCGCCCTCCTGCGCTAAGCGCGGAAGCTTTTCATTAAATCATTACAGAAAGAAGACGATTCGTTGTACCGTTCTCGACTCTTAATCCTCGCCTGAATTCAGGTCCCCCCCCCCTCCCGCGCGAAGCGCGGAAGCTTTTACGTTTCATTAAATCATTAGAGAAAGAAGACGATTCGTTGTACCGTTCTCGATTCTTAATCCGTGTCTGAATTCAGCCCCCTCCCCTCCTGCGCGAAGCTTTGACGTTTCATTAAATTATTAGAGAAAGAAGACGATGCGTTGTACCGTTCTCTATACTCTTAATCCTTGTCTGAATTTCAAAGATGTTCTTTGTCTGCTCCTTTTATTTCCTACGTCCTCTTCCGATTTGGGGGGACCGCCCCCCCCCCCCCCCTGGCTACGCACCTGCGCACAGTGGGCCAGAATCGCCTCAAAGTGTGCCAAAATTCAAAATTGGCGAATGTGAATTTTTATATTTTTTCATTCGCTTGGGGAAGAAAACATTCTAAAGAATATTTGTCCACCCATATTTTAATATTTAGCGAGTTTTAAAAGTGTCATATACCCCTGCGAACATGGGAAAATCTATATGTTGCTCCAAAAATGATAAAAGTGGCAACTTTACAATAGGTGTTGAGAATTTATGAAGGGAAAAGCAATCAACTTGATACTGCGTGCACTTCTTGCCTATTGGTAACCCAATTAGAAAATACAATGACCAAATTTATGAAAGCTTCATTTTGGGAAAAATAAGCATTAAATTTCACACAAAAAAGAAAAAATTGCAAATTTTTATAAAAGTAGCATGTTTATTAGGATTCCGGCCGATTCCCGCAGTGATGTTAATCTCAAAATGTCCGCCAAAACCTAAGCTTTCCATGTATGGTATTTCTTTTTGCGATTATTTGCTACTCTGCATGTGCAGGCACTTTTCCTCCCCACGTCCATCGATTATTATTAGGCATAATCGGTACACATTTGTACTGTTTCGTTTACGCACAGCCGATTCAACGCTCGTTCGCGTAACCATGGCAACGCACAGTGGGCCAGGGAGGAACCAAAGTGCGCCAAAACTCATTTTTGGTGATTTATTTCTCTTCAATTCTCTTCTTGACCAGTTGAACTGTAATACATTGAGGAATACCTCAGTAAAATATTTAATTCCGGTAAGCACAACTAGGGAATAAATTTACTCCTTCAAACAGCAAAATCCTACATATTCACAGTTTTAGTGCAAAAGTGACTTATTTTTATAGATCTTTCAATTTAACATGAAGTTCTTAAGTTATTGATATGAAATTGCTCTCACATATTCCTGATAGTTTATTTTGTTGCATGAATTGGTTAAAATGTATAGAAACACAATCTTCATGATATATTAAAGGTTAATTCACTGAAAAATTGACTAATTATCCATGTTTTTAATAAATCTAGAGGAAACGTTTAGATTTCCGCAGAGTTCCGCTTATATTTTAATACCACCATTTTGTCTGATGTCTAAGCTTTAAGTTGATACCAAATTTGGCTGCCCGATCTTGCCCGTTGTCATGTTAGAGCCGATTCCCCTTGCCACATTGTCTCGAAAAATATGTTTGTTTTTAGTCCGCGGCTGAATCATGAAGGATTCGCGGTCATAAATCACGGCGCTTGGGGGCGCGTGACACTTGTTCTGACACCGCGGACCAAAATAAACACATTTTTCGGGGCAATGTTGCAAAGAAAACGGCTCTAACATAATAACGGGCACAATCGGGCAGCCAAATCTGGTATCAACTTAAAGCTTAGATATCAGAGAAAATGTTGGTAATACTATTTAAGCGGAAATCCCTGGACATCCAAACATTTCCTATGGATTTATAGAAAATAAATCCCCAGAAATTAGTTTTGGCACACTTTGGTTCCTCCCTGGCCCACTGTGCTGCGGTCAGATAAACACATTTTGATAACTTGTCCGGCCCCGGAAGCTCAGGGGTTTAGGCGTTTAATTAAGGTCAGATGATCATTTTTTTTAATACCTATTATTTTGTGACACTGGCAGGTCACTATTTGGGGGGCGGATCCCCCCCCAAAAGAGGGGTTTTGGGCATTAAATTACCGTCAGATGAGCATCTAAGGGCCCGCCGTTGCACCCTAGGTGGAATCCAGGGGGCAGAGCCCCGGAAGCTTAGGGTGTTTTAGGCATTTAATCACGGTCAGATGAGCATATTTTGATGCCTCATTTTTTAACACTGGCAGTTAACTATTCTTTCTTTCTTGCTCTCATTCTATTTTTTCTTTTTAATATGCTTTTTCAAATAAAGTGGGTGGGGGGGGGGGGGGGGGGGGAGGGGAGGGAGTTCGAGGCTCCCGATCCCTGCCGTACCTCGGGCCCTGACATGTAGGAATCTCAAGAATCATATTTCGTGCCTGGCTGTAAATTTAGGAATTTGTCATTTTCCAACAAACACATATACAAACGTATAATTTACTAAAAAATGAGGACAAATCTGGGAAATTATGTCATTTCAGCATTATTTGTAATCCACCGTTGTGGAATTAGAAATAAACCACGTTTGAATTTGATTTCTCCAAAGCACCCCCCCTATTAGTACGCCAGTATCTCCTCTTTTCCTTTATTCTTTCCCTTTCCTTCCTTTCTCCTATTTTTTTAATTGGGGGGGGGGGGGGGGGGTCAACAGCCTGGGAGGCAAGGCCCTTTCGGTCCCCCCGATTTCCTTCTTCCCCTTTTCTTTTCTTCTTCTTCTTCTTCTTTCTTTCCCTTTCTCTCCTCTTTCCCTTTCCCTTCTTTTCCTTTCTTCTCTCTCTCTTTTTTTTTTTTTTTTTGCGGAGGGGGGGGGGGGGGGGGTGGGAGGCCAAGGCCCGCTCGGCCCCCCAGGATCCGCGCCTGGGGCGAGGGCCGGGGCGTAGCGGCCAATCGAGATTTTGCAATGTTGAATGCTGAAATTATGCATTCTAGAAAATACCTATGCCTAATATAATGTACCTCCTTTCCGCTATATTTCTTTCTAGCTATATTTCGAAATTTCCTGGGGGACGTGTCCCCCTATATCGGGCCCAGGATTGCCGCTGAAGAGTGATGACCTTTGTAGCGCAGGGGCTGTTTTTAACGTTTAACTTTGAATCCGCGGCTCGAGATTTTATGCGGCCGGCCCCGAATAAATATTTTTCGAGAGCGGTACAACAAATCTTCTTCTTTCTCTAATAATTTAATGAAACGTCTAAGGGGGGGGGGGGGGAACTGAATTTAGACAAGGATTAAGAGTCGAGAACGGTACAACGAATCGTCTTCTTTCTCTAATGATTTAATGACACGTGAAAGCTTTCGCGCTTTGCGTGGGAGAGGGGGGGGGGACTGAATTAAGATAAGGATTAAAAGTCATAACGGTACAACAAATCGTCTTCTTTCGCTAATGGTTTAATGAAAAGTAAAAGCTTCCGCGCTTCGCTCGGGAGGGGGAAACTAAATATTTTTCGAGAGCGGTACAACAAATCTTCTCCTTTCTCCAATAATTTAATGAAACGTCTAAGCTTCCGCGCTTCGCGCGGGAGAGGGGGGGGGGGGGGGGGAAATTGAATTTAGACAAGGATTAAGAGTCGAGAACGGTACAACGAATCGTCTTCTTTCTCTAATGATTTAATGAAACGTCAAAGCTTCCGCGCTTCGCGGAGGAGGGAGGGGGAAAACTCGCCCTCTCTGCACCCACCCACCCCTAATTACGTCACTGTTTGTCACCATTACGTACCAATATTTGGCTCGCATAATTTCAAATTTGGCCTCCCCTAAGAAATCCTGGATCCGCGACTGCATGGTGCTAACTTCAGTTAATTTAATCTCCTTGTTGTGATCATGCGTGCAGGCGTGTACTATAGTTCAATGTGCTTGTCACTACATCAGGATGTAGTGAATAAATATATATTTCTACTAGTTTTTAAGAGTCCTATTACGAGACTACCATAGGGCCTAATGTTTACTCCGAGTCACAAAGACAGAAAGTTCTTCGTTCTCTCCAACCATGAGTTATATGGGAGGAGCTAACTCCAGTCATTCTGAGTGTCGAAGTGATGCAGTAAGGTCCAAATTACATAACATTGCAGCAGAAAGTTTTGAGTTATTTTGTGGAACAATTAAACTACAGTTCGGTAAAAATACAATATCTATTTCCATATATGTTATTGGATATAAACTAGAATGCAAGGATGTATCTTCATGTAATTTCAGTAAAGTTTGGTAGAATTTTATATGAGTTTCGTGAAAATGATGCATGTACCTTTTAGGAGTAGACAAAGAGATGAGTGTGACAGTGTGTCTAATGTATAGTGTATGATTATAAGCTGAGTTCTAGGTCTTTGTCAGCAGAAATTACAGTACATTTTAGTGTTTCAAAGTAGCACAATTCTGCAACGATGTAGATGATTACTCGTTTACTATTATAGTTCATGTCAAATTTAGAGCAAAACTAAGTGTTTATAGGAAAGAAACAATTTTCTTTGTTAGTTATTTATGGCACCATCATATCCATATGGTAACAATGGTAATTCAATTATTTGATACCATGGTTACCTTGGTTGGAATGGTGTATGCATAATTTGGCAAAGAGCCAAGGGTACCATTGTACACTTTAAAAAAAAAATATGGGTTGGCATAAGAACTTAAAGGGATAGTTGAGCTCTGTTTTCAGATCGCAAATACCTTTAAAGTCCATGGTTATTGCTCTTATTCTTATCTATGCATTTCTAGTGCTCTGTTAGAACCTAAAATTGCTATTTTAGACCCCAAGATGTGTGACATTTAGCCAATACGACCATACGAATTCAGCTCCACTTTTAAAAAAATATGGTGACCGTTAATTAATTATTTAATTAAAAAGAAACAATACATGGGCCGGCTGGTTGTGCGTAATATAACTAACACGGAAATGCCAACAAAAAAAGCCAACATTGGCATTGGCTCTGAAATACGACGTAAAAGGCGCTATTTCGTTTGAACGGCTTTTTCACATTATCTAATATTTGTGGTGGAACACAAGTATTAGAAATCGTTATATTTATGGATATTCAGCCGTCTCTGAACCGATTTTGATCAAACAAAGATGATTTTGTCATTTAAATTGTATGTTCTTTCAAATTTGACACTCAGTTTTTCATTATCTCACAAAAAAAAAAAATCATTTTGTGTAGCGCCCTCTGCACCAGAACTCAACTATCTCTTTAAGTGACGGACCACGTCTAAATGTGGCCCTGTTCACACTCATATTTTTTCTTGTATGTACTGCGTAATACTGGTAAACATAGAGATTTGATCCAGTTTAAATTCAATCTTGTGTCATATCATAAATAGTCTTAACGTGTAGTAATCGATATATATATATCTTACTAATTTAGCTATAGGGTTGATTCATACTTACATACTGAAACATTTGTTTATTATTTGGTTGTTCGTTTATTATCATTACAGATTGTTATCTAAAGGTTTTACCGAAGATATTAAGGTGAAGTTTACACCATTGTTGGAGTTGCTGAATAAAACAGAAGTTTGTTGGAATTTAGCAAATTGTTTCTAGTGTTAATATAGGCCTACATCAGTGTGCCTTTGTGAATACTTAGAGCAGTTGGACATTTATTGTTAGACGACACTCCTCCATATAAAGATTTATGAAGGTAGCCATATCCATAATGATATTAAAATTCCGTTGTAAAATCCCTTTCAGGTTTGAAACGATTCTATGGTCTACCTTTGTTATGCATACACGGTAGATTGAGCACTTGGACTGAGAGATAGTAAGAGTATACTGTTCATAGATCAAGGCCGGGTTGTGCACTCCGACTGTATACGTGAGTTCAAATAGTACATCCTCTCCCCAGTTAAACACGATTCGTCCTAAATTTCCGCCAGCATCCACATAACAATCAATGCACTCGTAAAATCATCGCAGGTCTGTACCATTCTTGATCTAGAGGAGCATACCAAGCATTTCAGCTAAGGGAAATCCTGTTTCAAAATGGGAGGCTTGCTAGATTCACGGATGGAAGTACCTCATCGTCCTGACTAAATTCGTTTGGTATCATTTTTTGTGTGGTATGTGTTCACGCTTGGATGAACAGGAGGCATTGTTTGCGAGAGTGCAAAAATCGGCTTGCGCCAAAATGATGCCTACAGCATGTATTATGGTGGGATTTGCGGAGTGAGAGAATGGATTGAATGTATCAAATTAAATGCATTGCATATACCTTTTGCAGAAGCAAAGTCACACACACATACACACACGCACACAAATTTTCGTTGATATTTGATATTCGATATTTGATATGTGTGGCATGATTCATTTTGTTAGGGATGTTATTTGGATCTGCAAAGACCGAATTAAAACCCAAACCCCAATAGGCCATTTTCGTAATGTAACCAAATTTATTGCATATAAGTGTTTGTGAAGTGCCTCAATATCTGCTAGACTCCTGCCATTAGTTTGCTTTTTCAGGCCTCCCTACTTCAAGGTGAAATTCCTTCTTGGTCCTTCTCCCTGTACTGATAGGAATAATAGTATTTCAATAGTCAGAATGCAACTGCATATATTAAGTGTTGCTAGGTAGGTCAAGCCATACTTGTCCAACCTGACAACAACTAATGTATGCAGTTTGGATTCTGTCTACTGAAATACTATTATTCTTATCAGGTGAATGAAATAATTTGTATTGAGGCACTTCACAAAGACGTATGCATTAAATTTGGTTACATTACGAAAATGGCCTATTGTCCCAAATCAAACATCACACAAGCAACTTTGGTGCAAATCGATTTTTGCACTCTCGCAAACAATGCCTCCCGTTCATCTAAGCGTAAACACATACCACACAAAAATGATACCAAATGATGTGGGATAAAACACTCTTTCATAAGATGTATAATCATTTACTGTTCATAGATGATTTAAACAATAATTAGCAATTTTCTAGGTGTAAACTTTTTTTTGACTCACACTGTACATGTTGATGTTTATGATTATGTTTAGGTTCGAAAAGATGCCATGATCTCCCTTTGTTATAGGAATATACGGTAGACTGAGCAGTTGGACCGAGCTCCCTGTACTGAGGTAGTATGTTTTCGATGCGACTGTTCATGCGATTTCACATAGTACATACTCTCCCCAGTTAAACACGATTCGTTCTAAACTTCCGCCATCCACACGTACCACTCGTAACATCATCGCAGGTCTATACCATTCCTGGTCTAGAGGAGCATACCAAGCATTTCAGCTAAGGGAAATCCTGTTTCAAAATGGGAGGCTTGCGAGATTCACAAGATGGAGGGAAGTACGTCATCGTCCTGACTAAATTCGTCGTCCAGTTCGTTGAAATGGCGACGTCAAAGTCGTTCGGAGTCTTGATTCCTACCATGATATATGTGTTCTCGACTGAAGCTTCATATTTAGGCCTTGCGTGCAGCATGCCTGCGTCCATGATGTTTTTAGGATGTGAGTATACATCTTTTATGATTTGCATTTCACAAATATCTTACTACATTGTTTATTACCCAAATACCCACTTTGGAGCTCAACTTGGACTTCCATGCGATACTTCTTTTGCACAGTTGGCAAAATACAAAGAAAATGCAATAAATTATCAATAATTCATTGCATTTTCCCCCAGTCTCCAACAGGAAAAATTCCTCTGTAGGGCCATGCATTATGGTTCAAGACTTCAAGGCATGGCCACATAGAGGATTTTTTTGTTCTGTTGGAGATCGGGGCATAATGCAATGAATTATTGATAACTTATTGCTTTTTTGTGTATTTGTGGGGGCGGCCCCGTACACTAGGCCCTAGCCCCCACAGCGTACAGTCATGATTCAGTTGCTAAGCAATGGCGTCGTTACTGTGAGGCCCCAGGATCAAAACCGTGTCAATGTGCTATAAATTGTGCCCTTTTATGAGGCATGAATCCTCATTACTGTCATTTATGACTTAAGGACGTAGGTCCCCTAGTTGATTAGCATAGTAGCACACACATGCTACACAAATTATCATTCAATACAATCTCAGAATGTATACTATTATCTAAATCTATTAGCAATAAATCATTGTCAAAATCATTCCATAAATTGGGGTAACAATCATTATTCCACCATTATGACCAACAGTGTATATCTCTTGTCTATCTCGTACATCAAAAGGCAGGAATACATCTTACATGTCAGCATGCCTAAACTTATCGTTCTGGTGAGTTTTCCCTAAATATCTAGCAAATACTATTATGTACTGTACAGTCTGAGACATATTGGTCAAATCCAAAATGGCCGCCATCTGATAGTTACAGGTCAAGTGTAGTTACGAAAGGAAATGGGCTAGTATGATAAAAAGTTTATATAGTAAGGGGGTTTTCGGGGTCATAGAATCTGATTATGATGTGCTTGTATCAATTACAAGTTTCCTTGGGACTGTTATGCATGCTGGCCATATTGGCCAATAAAAAATGGCCGCCATCCGAGGTAAAGGTCAAGCGTAGTTCCAATAGAAAAAAGACCAGCATGATAAAAGTTGATAAATTCACGGGGTTTCCGGAGTCGGATAATCTGATTGTGATGTTCTTTTATCATTCAATTCAATTCAATTCAAAAATGGTTTTTATCATAGCAGAAACATGGTTCATACAAATACAATTTTACATAAAGGACAGCCTTGGCTGGAATATTCATGTTTACATGTTCGGCACAATAGATAACACTTTTAAATACATGTATATACATGTAAAAAACTAGCAATATCAAAAATAAGACTTAGATTATGTAACTAAAATCCATAAACACATTGCACGAGTTTCCAGAAATACAGCTGTAATTGTTTACAAATGTCCTATAAAAGTCAATACAAGCATGGTAAAAAGATTAAAATAGGTACATTAAAACAGCCTGCTGAGGGGAGGCGACAAGCACTTAGTATACCTGAAATGACAGTGGGCTATTTTTAAATCTTTTTGTTTTGAATTGAAATTGTTGCTAAATGGGAATACGGCGAAGAGTGATATTGGTGTTTTTTTCTTAGGTAACCAGGTCTGACAAATAAAGTTATTTGAAAGGGATTTTGCGAATTTTCTACAAAGTGCTAGTCTCCTCTCCGCAAGAGTTGGTAAATTGCATACTTGACATGCATTAGAATAGGTAATGTAACTAGGCCCTAAAATAATCTTACATACTCTACGTTGTATTTTTTCAAGATTATTATTTTGTTCTATTGTAAGACTGCTATGGAACGCTGGAGCACAATATTCTAAAATTGGTTGTATATAACCTACGTATATTGTCACTAAATCCTTAAAAGGTAAATTGAATTTCTTAAGTTTCCTCAACATGTACAGCTTTCTATTGCACCTTTTGACTAAATCATTAACATGTAAATTCCATTTTAAATCAGATTGTATAATAACCCCAACAATTTTGAGAGTTTGTACATTGCATAGAGTAGAGTCATTAATGGAAAGAACTTCAGGAGGAGCAGGATTTTTCATAAAAGTAACTTGCAGGGTAAAACACTTCAATCTCCCTGCTTTGCCGCTGCCTGTTATTAAACCTTGGGATGTCTACTGGGAATTGCAACATCTTAACAGACGGAAAGCTCCCGGTCCAGATAGCATCCCAGCTCGGATCATTTCCGAATTTGCGTTAGAACTGAGTAGCCCTCTTACGGCCATTTTCAATGGATCTATCAGAGAATCGGTGGTGCCACACCGCTGGAAACGTGCAATTGTGGTACCTATCCCCAAGACCTCCAAACCCACCATAGGAGACTTGAGACCGATATCGCTCACAGATCATTTCGCAAAGATCCTGGAGAAATTCATCTCAAAGTGGCTGGTGGGTGACATTGGATCTGCGATTGACAAGTCACAGTATAGGAAGGGCTACTCGACTGCACATTATCTGATAGATATACTAAATACCATCCATCGGAATGCCGAAAATCCGAAAACGGTCACAACACTGGTGGCAGACAGTAGAAGCAGTGCAATTTAAATATCAAAGGATGGTTGGTAGGGGCTCTTCCAGGCCCCTCAAGCTGTGCCATATTGTACGGATCTATTGGAAAGCTAAATAAGCCCAATAAATAATTCGTATATACATACTTATATATATATATATATATATATATATATATAGTTCTCCTATGCAGACTTTCCTCTCTGAAATGCATATAATAAATTCGTTTTCGAGGGTTGGCAAGGAAAACAGACCATGAATAAAGAAATAAACAGCTTGGTCGATTTGTTTTGAAGCATTATCTTCAAAAACCCAGACAGCTTAAACTGTATTATCCTTAAAAACAATCTCTCTTACATTGTTATGTCACTAGTCAAGTTTAGCCCAATTTAAAACTCAATGATCTATTAAATTAAATTAATCATTAAGAACTATTAAAAATAATCATTGAATAACAAAGAAGTATTTTGATATTTCCACTAACCTAGACAATTTTGATTGAATTTTGAAACGCTACTATTACGACTACTCATAATATTATTATCGCTCATTTAGGAGCGCTAAAAACAAAAGTACCATAGTTCTTACAAAATCGCAGAATGCGAAGAGAAACTTAAAATGTCTACGTTATCAATTAATATACCATTACAATAAATTTCGGCGATTGCACTCTCTTTTTAAGATATTGGCACATAAAATGCTGGACTTAGCCCATGCTGCAATCATAATTATAAACCTTTAGTTCAGTCAGGAATAACATGACGTGTATAAGAGTGTTCGACGCCCCCCCCCCCCCCACTGACAATAATAATAATAATGATAATAATGATAATAATAATAATAATAAATAAATACATTTTTAAAAAAATTGCTTATTCACCGGCTGGCTGGGTCGCCGCTAAAGATTTTCTCACGAATGAGGCCCCCCTTGATAATCGTTAAAGGCAATGTGAAATTAATAAATATAATATTCATTTATTCAGCCTAATCAAAGCTTGACTAAATAAATTTAAATTATAGTTTGCTTTAATTTAAATAGTGAATGACTTTAATAGACCTACTAGATAAATTGGCTTGACTAAATAAAGTAATAATCCATTAAACACGCGCTTTGGTGGATAAAATTTTGGAAATGCTTTTTCAGAGTAAAAAGTGTCCGTGGATCCTAGCCCCTGGGGACTTGGATCACGATAATACCGATAATACTTAACCGATGACCAGATTCCAAGTAAAGTTTACTATAAAGAACCAATTCCAACATTCAGAAATGATTTTCGGTGACTGATGTGTCAGATGTGAACATTCACAAAGGAAAGGCCAGCACACAAACAAATTACAGTCCCTTTCTAAGTTCTCTTTATGTTCATGTGACCTTTGGAAAAGTTCGTTCCCGATTTTGGCGCATGCGCAGTGTGCAATTACGAACTCGCTTCATAATCATCATAATCAGATTATCCGACCCCGGAAACCCCATGAATTCATCAACTTTTATCATACTGGTCCTTTTCCTTTTGAAACTACGCTTGACCTTTTACTCAGAGGTGGCAACCATTTTCGATTTGACCAATATGACCAGCATGACAGCCCCAAGTAGACCTCAAATTGGTAAAAGAACATGATAATCAGATTTTGTGACCCCGAAAACCCCATAAATATATAAACTGTTATCATACTAGCCCATTTTCTTTCATAACTACACTTGACCTGTAACTCAGATGGCGGCCATTTTAGATTTGACCAATATGACCAGTATGGCAGCCCCAAGGAGACCTCAAATCAATGAAAGGCCAATAGTATGGTATAATCTACCTCTGGGCCAAATTTGGTGCTTTTAGAAGAATCTGCACCAAAATATCCCTAACAGCCCCTACTAATTCCGATGGTTCGTATTTCCGATAATGAAATAGGGTCCATTATTCCGAAGGTTCGTAATTCCGAAAAAGAAATAGGGTTTGTAATTCTTAAAATAAAATTCGAAAATGAAATTTTCATTTTCGGAATTATGAACCCTATTTCATTTTCGGAATTATGAAATTTTTTCATTTTCGGAATTATGAACCCTTTTTAAAAAATTTTTTAAAGGAAATTCGAACCTTCTGAATTATGAACCCTTATTCATTTTCGGAATTATGAATCTTTGGAAACATGGACCCTAATTCATTTTCGGAATCAAAAACCTACGGATAAACGAACCTTCGGAATAATGCAACAAATGTTCGGAATTATGAATCATGGGAAATTTGTGTTTCGGAATTATGAACCTTCAGAAATACGAACCTTCGGAAAAACGAACCTTCGGAAAAACAAGTGCCCCCAAATGCGGTAAACATAATTATGCTGCTTCTGGCTGTCTGTTTCGTGAAGTAGCAGGGGTTTTCGGTCTACTGGGATCACCCCATTGTAACTTAACCGTTTCCATTTCGCATTCTGCAGCTTTACCCGTTGCGTATATTCTGAAGAGCGGCTACATAACACCTCGAGTGATGGCGGTCACTGGAGCTATCATATCATCGTTAGGGATCATCATTTCCGGTTATCTCACATCTGTAATCCCTCTCGGATTCTGCCTCGCCCTAACAGGTAAATACATAGATAGCGAGAATTTTGTTTAAATCAATCAATAGGCCTAATCTACTAATTCAACACTACGCTGTAATTGACTGAATTGTGCATGTTTTATATTAGTAATGAAATACATGTATCACACTCCATCATATAGGATCGTTGATATCCATGTGTACATAATTCGTATAAAATCAGCACATCATACAAATACATACGCATAAAATAAATAAACGGCGGATAACATATTTTGAAGCGTATTATCAAAATACGCCTGTTCTTTCATGGGGTCCGGATATTCAAATATCTTATCCAATCATGGGGAAATATGAATTACAAGTAAATTCAATATAAACATTTCAATAAACATAACATAAACGATATAACTGAACAAAAATATATAATATATTTTGGAGTCTAATAAATTCAATTTACATGTATAATTCATATTCAATGTATTGTATAAGGCACACAGAACCGCACGAACCCTGAACAAATAAAGTAAAGGGAAAGAGAGGTAAACAGATTCTTGAGCACATTTGTAAGATACTTGAAATAATTTTTCAGATTAGATTTGAAATTTTGAATCGTGTAAGCACTCCGGGTATTAGCTGGTAATTTGTGGTACAATTAATGAAGCTCCTCTGTAATTAAATATTCTTTTTACAATTATTGGTTCTCGGCCTAGGGAGATTCGGGGCGTGTTCACACCGCAAGGGGGGGGGGCCGTGGGCGGACCGTGGATCGCGCTATCGTAGCGTGACCCACGGTCCGCCCATTAGCATTCGCCGGATCCACACCGCAGTGAGATAGCGCGGTCTATCGTAGCACCCCCTTTTTTGAGAGGTCCTGTTGCCATGACGCGTGACGTCATGAGGTCAGAGCGGTCAAAGATTTCGCGCGCTATTACGAACCCGGAGTGTTGAGTTGTACTGATTCAGATTCAGATCGCACCAAAATAGAATGAGTATAAAATTCCCCGCGTGTTGAACGATGACTTCGGACGGCCTGCTATCGTAGCTCGGGTTCACACTGGCAGAGATAGCGGGGTCTAGCGCGCGCTTGACCACGCTCTCTCTCGTGGACCACCCCCAAGAGGTGCTCCAGTGTTGGCTCGCCGTGGCTCGCTGTTGAAATGAAATTGCTCCTGTACTTCAACATCTATTTCAGCAATCACTCGACCTGGGTGACCTCCCGCAGGACTGGAGAAGAGCAAACATCACACCTATCTACAAGAAAGGGCCCACAACAAATCCAGCGAATTACCGTCCGGTCTCTCCGACGTGCGTTTGCTGTATAAGCTCCTGGAACGCAATCATTGATTCAAATCTTATGAACCATTTATCAAAATGGGACATAGGCCTACCCTCTGACAACCAGCATGCTTTCAGAAAGGCAAGATCTTGTGAAACTCAGCTTATCTTGACAACCTAGATCTTACAAACAGTGTTAATGCTGGACTGTCAACTGATATGGCTATACTTGATTTTTCAAAGGCCTTCGATGTGATGCCTCAGCATAGCCTTCTCACTAAATTGGACTTCTGTGGAATTAGATCCTTAACCAAAAAGTGGATAATATCATCCTTCCTTACTAAGAAATCCCAGAGGATCATGATTAACGGCGAGTATTCTGACTGGGTTCCCGTCCTCAGTGGGACTCCACAGGGTACAGTCCTCGGGCCACATCTGTTCCTCCTTCATGTCAATGACATTGATAACGGTGTGAAGAGTACTACCATACTCTTTGCGGATGATTGCTTAATCTACAACACCATAATATCACCCAAAGATGAGGAAGTACTGCAAAAAGACCTTAACACCTTGGTCAACTGGGTTCTGGGGAATGATTTTCGACCCGCGGAAATGCACAACACTTACTAGGCGAGTCACGAGGGGCAGGAAACCAAACAGAACATCCAACCAGATAATGGGAGTCAATCTCGAAGAAACCACACTCACCAGATATTTGGGTATACTCCTACAAAATGATATGAGATGGAACAAGCAGGTTAAAAATTGAAGACGTAAGGCCATGAAAGTAGTCACATTCTTGAAAGAAACTTCTATCAATCTTCAACAAAACAAAAACAAAGGAGAAGCTGTATTCTATGCTGGTTAAACCTCATCTTAATTACGCTTCTTCAGCCTGGGATCGGGCCTGGGATCCATATACGATCACCAACATCAGCAACATTGAGAGAGTCCAGAATACAGCAACTAGATTCGTCAAAATCACTTATACAAGCTATTCAAGACTGTCACTGATTTGCAAGCACATCGCCTGTCTAATTATTAAGATATTTATGAATGGAAATCGAAACCAAATTTTGCGTTTTCCTAACGGTTTTCATAACACTACAGTCTATTGGGAAAAACGAGTACGATAAAACCGGTCACTCAAAGATTTTTACTTTTTGGGGGCACTTCTTGATCATTTTTAAGCACAATTTTTTTCAGGGCTTCAAAAAACCATATCACAGACACTGATAACACGTAGGACCGTGCATCTCAGATTTAACATTGTTAAACGATGCCTTTAAAAGCTTCAACATCTACAATAGTACACTTTCTAAAAGTAACGTATTTTAAATTCATATTATTATCATCACAATTAGATTTCCATACATTGAAACTCATTGAATGGTCACTTAATAAGCCGCTGTGAATCACGATTCAAGGACACCTACCCCCGGATAACCACCCCCAGGCACCTACCCCTCGGACAACTATCCTAGGATTGAACGTTCCTTTTTAGACCTACATGCTTTCTCTCGTCATATCAATAAATAGATTATGTGATTTTGTTGTGGCACAAAGTGGCACCTTACATTATGAATATTTGTAAAGGTAAGGTCCAATGATGAGGTTTTGCACCCCTGTCTTCTCGGAAAAGGATGTTCGTCTCTATTTCATGCAACTGCTTATTTAAATGCACATCATAACACAAGAAATCTTGCATACAATCATCTCGTAAAGCTCAAATTATTTTGCCGAACGTAATGTTAGCATGTGTTTCTAACGCTTACACTGTGTTACCACAATCTGTCACAAAACATTTTGACATGCCATTTTTTAAAATAATGTTGCTTGATGAAGCCTGTATGAATTATTGCAACCCCTCCCCTCGCCTCCTCCCCCACCCCGGAAATGTTCCGCCACAGCAGTAAATGGAAGTGTATCCAAGTTTGGAAAACTTAGACTCTACTAAGATTAATAATATTTTCATAATTTACTTTCTTTCCACATACTTGTCTCAAGGATTTGGACTGTCGATGGGGTACCTACCAGTCAAAGTCTTACTCAACGACTACTTCCAGGATACATTCATACTTATGAACGCTTTAGGCAATCTAGGAAAACCTGCAGGTGCATTAGTTGTTCCAGTCATCATCGAAGGGGCGCTAGATGCGTATGGGTTCAGTGGTGCCATGCTCATCCTTGGAGGGATCAGCTTGCATGCAATTCCTGCCAGTTTAGCTCTTAGGACAGTAAAGGGTTCTCCCAAAGCCACAAGTATTCAGAAAAGAGAAGGTTGTCAAGAACCTTTAATCGATCCTAATGGTGATAATAAGAGTGTTCTTATGGCTGTAGATGATGGTGAAATAGTTAGCTCGGACGACCTGGCTTCATCGTCAAAAGAAATTAGCCAATATCGAGAAGATCACATTGAGAGAAAATCTGCAGACGTTTTACCTTGGAGGCTACGATTGTGGCGGTGGTTTCGGCACTGCATTATTGTGGAAGAACCTCTCCTGTTACTTTCACTTCCTATTCTTTTCCTCACGTCCTTCGTTGCGCAATCATGGATTTTATTTCTTGTTCCAAGAGCAATATGGCACGGAATTCCAACTTCTAAAGCCGTTTTGTTGTCATCAATTGGAGGTGGAGGTGGCGTCCTAGGGAGAATTCTATGCATTGCGATTCTCTTCTTCTTAAGAGTTGACTTTATTGTCGTTTCCCTGATCCTGAGTGTGATATCATCAACTACCTTCTTAATTGACAATTAACATCGTTCCCAGTCATGTGCGTCACGGCGTTTGTCCAAGGGTTGTGCGTCTTCAGCTCAGGAATATCTTCTGCTGCCTTCCTCAAGGGCTCTGTGTCTAATAAAAACTTCACTATTGCCGCAGGGATCTTTGGTTTGGTGACCGGCATCGGAGGGAATGTCGGAAGTTTGTTGTCAGGTAAGCTACAAGTAAAAATAGATTTTGATAAGTTAACTTAGATAGGAAATACAATAAAGGTTTGGTGTTTTTGTTGAAATTGTATAGACTGGAAAGTTGATATTTCCAAGCATAAGAATCTGGCCCTAGAATATTCTACTCGTGCCGTGATGGTTATAGAGTACCGAGGTGTTAAATCTTACTGGCCAAGTTGTCAAAGTTGCTGGTTCCAAACAATTTTGTGCTAAACAATGGAGTGGTCATCACACAAGCCCCAAACACTGAATTTACCATGCTCTGGCCCGTTTTTTGAATGATTTCGCGGTTAACCTCATGCGCAGGGTCTGTTGTTTAAAGCCAATAACCTGGACGTCGAGCGAACATGTCGTTAGCACTTCGGTACTTTAAGCCACTGCTTATTGTAATTGGATGGAAGATCTCAAGTGTAAAGATGTTATGGTATGTTGTTTCTACAGTTAATGAAAACAAACACCATATTAACCTTGCAGTCATATTACTTTTTGTCTATTAAAAAGTCACGGAGCATAAAAATGTGTAACCGTTGTTTTTATAGTCCCTTCTTTCTTTTACTTTTCGTCTTATTTTGTAGGTATGATCAAGGACAAGACTGGATCCTACACAATAGTGTCTCTTGCTCTTGGTTTCACCAACTGTCTAACTGTGATCCTCACAATTGTCTTCTTGGCTGCCCGACGGGGACGGGATCATCTCACATTACAAGACAAACGAGAAAAATGATCAAGGATTTGATGATCACCGCATCTTGCTCTTAGAAATGTTGTGGTCTAGTCGATAGGTCAACAGACTGTAGATCAGAAGTTGCGGGGTTCAACCCCCCCCCCCCCCACTCCGAGAACGGAGGGACACCATGCGTGTTACCAAAATATCCGGTAAAGGGGTACTGTGCGACAAAGTCCGGCCCGAGAATATTGTAAAAAAAGGGGGTGTATTAACTTTTATCTCTCAACTCTTTGGACTCCTGAGAAATTATTCCGAATTTAGGGGGGGGGGGGGTACATTGAGCATTTTCCGGATTTAGGGGGGTCTCCAAGGCAGGAAAAGCCCGCGAAATGGGGGTTCGGAAATGTTGGTAGTCTTTAGATAGGGAGTGCTTTCAAAAGAGGGAACAAGCATACGCGTACCCTCAATAACACTGAGTGGGGGGGGGGGGGGGGGGGGGACGGGGGTTCAAATCTCAAACCCGACACTAACGTTCTTTGGCAAGACGTTAATCTGTATTTGCCACTCGAGACCGAGGTGTTAAATGGATACCTGCGTAGAATGCGGAAGTCAATGTAGTTTGCTAAGCAGTGTGAGCGTCTGTAAAATGGCGCCTGGCTGGAATGCTTCATAGGGAGTGGAGAATGTGAATACTTTGTGTACGGGCAAGCCTTAATCGAATTACCGGGGTAATCATGATCAATAGAGCGCATAGAGACATCGTTGGACAGTTGAGTTCTAATTGTTTAAGACCTTAAATGCCTTCAAAGTGCATGGTTATTGCTCTTATTCTTATTTATAACATTTCTAGTGCCCTTGTATAGGACCTAAAATTGCTATAAAGGTAATTTTAGACCCCAAAATTTGTGGAATTTAGTCAATACAATCATACCAATTAAGCTCTACTTTCAAAATAATATGGTGACTATTAATAACGTGGTCAGGAGTTAATATGTCACCGGACTGTGGATCACTAGGTCCGCGGTTCAAGTCCTATCGCGGCACTTATCTCATTTGGCAAGACATTGATCTACATTTGCCACTCTCCTTCCAGGCCGGGTGTTTAATGAGTACCCGGTAGGATGCGAAAGTTAAAGGGATAGTTGAGTTCTGTTGCAGAGGTCGATACACAAATAATTGTTTGTGAGATAATGAAAAGCTGAGTGTCAAATTTGAAAGAACATACAATTTAAATGACAAAATCATCTTTGTTTGATCAAAATCGGTTCAGAGACGGCTGAAATATTCATAAATATAACGATTTCTAATACTTGTGTACCACCACAAATATAAGTTAATTTAAAAAAGTAGTTGAAAAAAAATGAAATAGCGCCATTTACGTCGGATTTCAGCCAATGCCGATGTTGGTTATATTTAATACGCACAACCAGCCGGCCCATGTCTTGTTATATTTAATCATATAATTAATTAACGGTCACGGTATTTTTTTAAAAGTGGAGCTGAATTGGTGTGATCGTATTAGCTAAATTTTACACATTTTGGGGTCTAAAATTACCTTCATAGCAATTTTATATTCTAAAAGGGCACTAGAAATGTCATAGATAAGAAAAAGAGCAATATTTGCGGTCTGAAAACAAAACTCAACTATCCCTTTAATATGGTTGGATTAGCAAGTTGCGCTTGTTAAATGGCGACTGGGTAGAATGCTCCGCAGGGAGTGGAAAATGTGCCTGCATTGTGTTGCGGGTGTTGCAGTTTTTAACTCATCCGGCCCGAAGGGCCCGATGAGCTTATGCCATGGCGTGGTGTCCGTCGTCCGACGTCCGTCCGTCCTTCCACAGTTTTCAAAATGCTTCTTCTTCGTTATTTTTCAACCGATTTTGATTTTGATTGTATCATAATTATGATCGGGCTAGGAGGGGGATTTTAAACTTCTACACAGCATCGTGAAATTCATTATCTATGCTAATTTATTCAAATTTATTCGAAATTACAAAACCTGCTTCTTCTCCCTCATTTCTTGACCGATTTTGATTTTGTTTGTCTAAAAATCTGGTAGAGCTAAATTTGGAACACTAAACTTTTACACAGAATTTTGAGATTTAGCTCCATTGATTATTTATGGTAATTTATTCAAATTTATTCCAAAAATAACAAAAAATGCTCCTTCTCCTTCATTTCATTTTTAAAGTTTTGTGCAAAATATTAGGATGATTATTTGCAAATTTGATCTCTCACAGAAAACACTTGATTTGTGGATTAAAAAGAGGAGAAAAGAGATGTTGAAAATTAAATGTTCAGAACGCATTTTGTTTTCAGCAAAGCGCTACTCCTGGGCGCTACTATAGCGCAAGGCCAGGATAGGCCTAGGCATGGCAATCACACTGCATACCCCCCCCCCCCCTTGCACACACACTTTGGATAGGTAGAACTATGGTAGTAGGGTCCATAGTAAAACAATGCTCAGTTATTGTTTATGCTGGTGGCCAAATCTGGCAAAAATTTTATAAATGATAGAAAATATATTTTGCCATATTTTTCTGTTGACAATTTACTGACTATTTATACCTCTGTCCTTTCCATATTATAATAAAAGGTGAGTATGTTTACATTTATCTCTTACTAAGTTCGAGTCCTGCTTATCATAAAATATATATTTTTCAACCAATTTTTCATTCCATTTCCTTTAGTTTCTATTTAATCTTGTACAGCTAAATGAAATTATGTCCCTTCCAGGGCATCACATTTTTATTTTTTGAACAGTTCAAAAGTGTACAACATAAAATTTACGATATTTGTTGTTGCGAGATGCGGATGAGCGCTACGTCATTGACGTTCTGGTTCATAATGTCACAACTTTTGTTGTGTGTAGCGCCCTCTATACCAAAACTCAACTACCCCTTTAATCGCTGTAAAAAAGCGGAATATTAGTTATAAATTCAACAATCACTAACAGTTATCATCATTTTATTGACATATTGGTAGACAAACGAGACAAATAATCGATCACTTGGGGGTTGCAGTATTTGTTGCTCACCTTTTTAACATTATTTATAATTTATTACATGATACAAACATGTTCTTATAGACAATCGATAAATAGTAAAATCAAATTTACTAGTTAACTCATCAACAAAATTACGTAACATATATTCCCCTTTCTTACTTTGAAGAGCAAGACGATTTTTAGTTAAACAAAGTGTACGTTCCATATTTTCTAAATGTTCAAGAGATCGTAGAAAAGAGCGAAATAGTGAAACATTGTTTTGCGTTTTACACGTATTAGTATAAAATATTTTACCGAAATAATAGTAGTATTGACAAAATAGAAATAATTATTAAACGGAGTACGAAAAAAAAAAACACATTGTGAACAAAACATTACGTATATTTTGTTACTCTTGGTGACCAGCTGTGTAACTGTGATCATCAGCGATGATCTTGGCTACCGGGGGGGGGGGGGGGGGGGGGGGGACGGGGGTTCAAATCTCAAACCCGACACTAACGTTCTTTGGCAAGACGTTAATCTGTATTTGCCACTCGAGACCGAGGTGTTAAATGGATACCTGCGTAGAATGCGGAAGTCAATGTAGTTTGCTAAGCAGTGTGAGCGTCTGTAAAATGGCGCCTGGCTGGAATGCTTCATAGGGAGTGGAGAATGTGAATACTTTGTGTACGGGCAAGCCTTAATCGAATTACCGGGGTAATCATGATCAATAGAGCGCATAGAGACATCGTTGGACAGTTGAGTTCTAATTGTTTAAGACCTTAAATGCCTTCAAAGTGCATGGTTATTGCTCTTATTCTTATTTATAACATTTCTAGTGCCCTTGTATAGGACCTAAAATTGCTATAAAGGTAATTTTAGACCCCAAAATTTGTGGAATTTAGTCAATACAATCATACCAATTAAGCTCTACTTTCAAAATAATATGGTGACTATTAATTACTTAATAACGTGGTCAGGAGTTAATATGTCACCGGACTGTGGATCACTAGGTCCGCGGTTCAAGTCCTATCGCGGCACTTATCTCATTTGGCAAGACATTGATCTACATTTGCCACTCTCCTTCCAGGCCGGGTGTTTAATGAGTACCCGGTAGGATGCGAAAGTTAAAGGGATAGTTGAGTTCTGTTGCAGAGGTCGATACACAAATAATTGTTTGTGAGATAATGAAAAGCTGAGTGTCAAATTTGAAAGAACATACAATTTAAATGACAAAATCATCTTTGTTTGATCAAAATCGGTTCAGAGACGGCTGAAATATTCATAAATATAACGATTTCTAATACTTGTGTACCACCACAAATATAAGTTAATTTAAAAAAGTAGTTGAAAAAAAATGAAATAGCGCCATTTACGTCGGATTTCAGCCAATGCCGATGTTGGTTATATTTAATACGCACAACCAGCCGGCCCATGTCTTGTTATATTTAATCATATAATTAATTAACGGTCACGGTATTTTTTTAAAAGTGGAGCTGAATTGGTGTGATCGTATTAGCTAAATTTTACACATTTTGGGGTCTAAAATTACCTTCATAGCAATTTTATATTCTAAAAGGGCACTAGAAATGTCATAGATAAGAAAAAGAGCAATATTTGCGGTCTGAAAACAAAACTCAACTATCCCTTTAATATGGTTGGATTAGCAAGTTGCGCTTGTTAAATGGCGACTGGGTAGAATGCTCCGCAGGGAGTGGAAAATGTGCCTGCATTGTGTTGCGGGTGTTGCAGTTTTTAACTCATCCGGCCCGAAGGGCCCGATGAGCTTATGCCATGGCGTGGTGTCCGTCGTCCGACGTCCGTCCGTCCTTCCACAGTTTTCAAAATGCTTCTTCTTCGTTATTTTTCAACCGATTTTGATTTTGATTGTATCATAATTATGATCGGGCTAGGAGGGGGATTTTAAACTTCTACACAGCATCGTGAAATTCATTATCTATGCTAATTTATTCAAATTTATTCGAAATTACAAAACCTGCTTCTTCTCCCTCATTTCTTGACCGATTTTGATTTTGTTTGTCTAAAAATCTGGTAGAGCTAAATTTGGAACACTAAACTTTTACACAGAATTTTGAGATTTAGCTCCATTGATTATTTATGGTAATTTATTCAAATTTATTCCAAAAATAACAAAAAATGCTCCTTCTCCTTCATTTCATTTTTAAAGTTTTGTGCAAAATATTAGGATGATTATTTGCAAATTTGATCTCTCACAGAAAACACTTGATTTGTGGATTAAAAAGAGGAGAAAAGAGATGTTGAAAATTAAATGTTCAGAACGCATTTTGTTTTCAGCAAAGCGCTACTCCTGGGCGCTACTATAGCGCAAGGCCAGGATAGGCCTAGGCATGGCAATCACACTGCATACCCCCCCCCCCCCTTGCACACACACTTTGGATAGGTAGAACTATGGTAGTAGGGTCCATAGTAAAACAATGCTCAGTTATTGTTTATGCTGGTGGCCAAATCTGGCAAAAATATAACAATTTTTATAAATGATAGAAAATATATTTTGCCATATTTTTCTGTTGACAATTTACTGACTATTTATACCTCTGTCCTTTCCATATTATAATAAAAGGTGAGTATGTTTACATTTATCTCTTACTAAGTTCGAGTCCTGCTTATCATAAAATATATATTTTTCAACCAATTTTTCATTCCATTTCC
This sequence comes from Strongylocentrotus purpuratus, assembly GCF_000002235.5. NCBI lineage: Eukaryota > Metazoa > Echinodermata > Echinoidea > Camarodonta > Strongylocentrotidae > Strongylocentrotus > Strongylocentrotus purpuratus. The sequence goes on from NW_022145611.1 coordinate 10,707,208, forward strand.
TTTAGTTTCTATTTAATCTTGTACAGCTAAATGAAATTATGTCCCTTCCAGGGCATCACATTTTTATTTTTTGAACAGTTCAAAAGTGTACAACATAAAATTTACGATATTTGTTGTTGCGAGATGCGGATGAGCGCTACGTCATTGACGTTCTGGTTCATAATGTCACAACTTTTGTTGTGTGCAGCGCCCTCTATACCAAAACTCAACTACCCCTTTAATCGCTGTAAAAAAGCGGAATATTAGTTATAAATTCAACAATCACTAACAGTTATCATCATTTTATTGACATATTGGTAGACAAACGAGACAAATAATCGATCACTTGGGGGTTGCAGTATTTGTTGCTCACCTTTTTAACATTATTTATAATTTATTACATGATACAAACATGTTCTTATAGACAATCGATAAATAGTAAAATCAAATTTACTAGTTAACTCATCAACAAAATTACGTAACATATATTCCCCTTTCTTACTTTGAAGAGCAAGACGATTTTTAGTTAAACAAAGTGTACGTTCCATATTTTCTAAATGTTCAAGAGATCGTAGAAAAGAGCGAAATAGTGAAACATTGTTTTGCGTTTTACACGTATTAGTATAAAATATTTTACCGAAATAATAGTAGTATTGACAAAATAGAAATAATTATTAAACGGAGTACGAAAACAAAAACACATTGTGAACAAAACATTACGTATATTTTGTTACTCTTGGTGACCAGCTGTGTAACTGTGATCATCAGCGATGATCTTGGCTACCGGGGGGGGGGGGGGGGGTACAATGTGCAAAACAGCTTAATTTAAAGGCTAATTAAGAGTTTTCACGATAATGGGGTGTCTGGATTCCAGGACATTGGTGTATCCATGCAGTATAGAACGAAACCGCCAAAGCCTCCTTCTTGTTGGGGCCACAACCCCAATAAATGGAATCAAAAGTGCCGATTGTTGGGCATATAATTACGCGGCCTCATGTACATTTGCCGCAAGATGTCGTGAAAATAATTTTCCGCCACAGCTTTTGTAAAGCTATAGCTTTATTCATGCATTTCACGAGTTATCAAAAGATATTAATAACTATTTAGCAATGGATTGAATACATACTGAGGCAAAAATGACCAAATCTAAGGTATATTTGGCCATCTTGTGTCCCATACGCTACCAATTACATGTATCTTGAAATAATAAACGTGACGAATATTGAAACTATAGTTTATTTCTTGATAACTTTCTTCCTCTTATTCTTCCTTCCCTTCTTCAACTTCTCCTACTTATCATTATTATATTATTTTCTTTACTCTTTTTTCTATTTTTCTTTTCTTCTCAAATTCACACTCATTATACGTCTCTAGAATCTCATACTATACTACCCCGTTTTCGCCTCCTACAATACACCCTCATCCCACTATTTAAGAAATTGTGTACACCTAAGCTTTTATATATAATCAAACTACAATTATGTTTCCTTATGCAAAGATTCAATACCCACACTCTGTTTTTATATTTAATTAATATGTTTTCATTAAAATCTCTTCAAATATTGGTAAAAGGGGAATGAGAGAGAGAGAGAGAGAGAAAAGAAGAAAAAAGAAAGAGGGGTGTACATCAAGATTCACAGATATAGATAGATATATAGATAAATGGTATTTATTGATTCATTTCCATGTATCGCAGTTAAAAGTAACTGAATTGTGCATATGTGGTACAATGTAGTTGGATTTCAGTTTGATATGTGAAGATAAAAAAGAAGATGCACATTTGAATGTTGGATGGCTAACTTGGGATGCATTGTCGAATCAGAAGAAAGAGGGGGTGTACATCAAGATTCACAGATATATGTGGTACAATGACTTGTAGTTTGATTGCAATGTCACAGTTTTATATTGTTTTGATTGCCCATTGACTGTATTTTTACACATTGTTTTAATTGATGTTGGAATTTAGAAGTAAATGATTTGAATAGAATAGCATAAATAATCTATCTTACAGGCTGAAACATTTGTTTGGTATATATGTTTGTTTGTTTATTATCATTACAGATTGTTTTCTGAAGGTTTTACCGAAGATATTAAGGTGAAGTTTACACCATTGTTGGAGTTGCAGAATAAAAGAGAGGTTTGTTGGACACAAGCAAATTGTTTCCAGTGCTCATTTTCATCGGACATTTATTGTTTGCTAGACGAAACTCCTTCATATAAAGATTTATGAAGGCAGCCATATACCGTGTGAGTCAAAGAAAAGTTTTCACCTTGAAAATTGCTAATTTTTTTAAAAATCATCTATGAACAGTAAATGATTATACATCTTATGAAAGAGTGTTTTATCCCAAATCATTTGGTATCATTTTTGTGTGGTTTTGTGTTCACGCTTGGATGACAAAGGGAGATCGTGGCATCTTGTCAAACCTGAAAGGGATTTTACAATGGAATAATATTATTATGAGCATATACATGTACAGTGTGAGTCAAAAAAAAAGTTTACACCAAGAAAATAGCTAATTATTTTTTAAATCATCTATGAACAGTAAATGATTATACATCTTATGAAAGAGTGTTTTATCCCAAATCATTTGGTATCATTTTTTGTGTGGTATGTGTTCACGCTTGGATGAACAGGTGGCATTGTTTGCGAGAGTGCAAAAATCGGCTTGCGCCAAAGTGATGCCTATACAGCATGTATTATATTTGGATTAGCGGAGTGAGAGAATGAATTGAATGTATCAAATTAAATGCATTGCATATGCCTTTTGCAGAAGCAAAGTCACAACCACATACACACACGCACACACATGTTCGTTAATATTTGACAATCGATATTTGATATGTGTGGCATGATTACTTTTGTTAGGGATGTTATTTGGATCTGCACAGACCGAATTAAAACCCAAATCCCAATAGGCCATTTTTGTAATGTAATCAAATTTAATGCAAACGTCTTTGTGAAGTGCCCCAATACAAATTATTTCATTCACCTGATAAGAATAATAGTATTTCAATAGACAGAATCCAAACTGTATACATTAGTTGTTGTCAGGTTGGACAAGCATTATGGTTTGACCTACCTAGCAACACTTAATATATGCAGTTGCATTCTGACTATTGAAATACTATTATTTCTATCAGGTGAATGAAATAATTTGTATTGAGGCACTTCACAAAGACTTATGCATTAAATTTGGTTAAATTACGAAAATGGCCTATTGTCCCAAATCAAACATCACACAGGCGCAAATCGATTTTTACACTCTCGCAAACGATGCCTCCTTTTCATCCAAGCGTGAACACATACCACACAAAAATGACACCAAATGATTTGGATAAAAAACTTTTTCATAAGATGTATAATCATTTACTGTTCATAGATGATTTAAAAAATAATTAGCAATTTTCTAGGTGTAAACTTTTTTTTGACTCACACTGTACATGTTTATGCTTATAATATTCCATTGTAAAATCCTGTTCAGGTTCGAAAAGGTGCCATGATCTCCCTTTGTTATAGGAATATACGGTAGACTGAGCAGTTTGACCGAGCTCCCTGTACTGAGGTAGTATGTTTTCAATGCGACTGTTCATGCGATTTCACATAGTACATACTCTCCCCTGTTAAACACGATTCGTTCTAAACTTCCGCCATCCACACGTACCACTCGTAACATCATCGCAGGTCTATACCATTCCTGATCTAGAGGAGCATACCAAGCATTTCAGCTAAGGGAAATCCTGTTTCAAAATGGGAGGCTTGCGAGATTCACAAGATGGATGGAAGTACGTCATCGTCCTGACTAAATTCGTCGTCCAATTCGTTGAAATGGCGACGGCGAAGTCGTTTGGAGTCTTGATTCCTACCATGATATATTTTTTCTCGACGGATGCTTCATCTTTAGGCCTTGCGTGCAGCATGCCTACGTCCATGATGTTCTTAGGATGTGAGTATACATCTTGTATGATTTGCATTTCACCAATATCATACTACATTGCATTAACCCAAATATGAGTCAAAATTTATTGAACTTCACAATCATTGAAAGATGATCTAAATAGGTCAGATTTGTCGAATAAATTTTGTGAACGTGCAAATCACGTAAGCCCATTAAAATGTTATGTCTTTGTTTTTTTTATTTCTACTCAGGGTGCATGCATAATACCTTTATTTAGAAGTATGTATATCACCCCCTCGTATCATTCTCTGGTGTTATTTTTCCACAATTGGCAAAATGTCACAAAACCTTCGAATAAAATAACATTCAGACCTTCATTGGCACTGTTTGTAATTTGTATTTTGAAACTACAGCCATCGGAAGTATTCTCAGCAGTCCCATAATTTTCTTTAATTTACTTCCCATACATAGAATAAGGAAGGTCGATATTTTGATTAAAGGAATCCTAACCACAAGAATATTTTTAGTTAATGAGAGATTTATTGTATTGTTGCCTTAATTGTCCATTAATCTACAAGATTCCCCCACCAAAGTATATGAACGAGGTATAAAGGAAGATATTTTTTCATCATAATGTACATTTTCTCAGGACATCTTGCATCGCCATTTTCTAGATAATGTGACGTACTATGAAGTCATTTATCAAGTAAATGTATTCAAATTTATGGATGCTTCTTCCCAGGTGTGTATGGTGATGAAGTATTTCATTCAATTGCTATTATTCTAGTATTACATTGTCAGAACGCAAATTGCATTTTCAACCGCTTTACTTTAGTATTTATAAAAGAATGACTTAGGATGGTGCCCCTCTTATGTTTTTGTCACCAGATCTCATTTTTACCTTCTCAGCATCGATTTACCCTCATTGAAAAATAAACGTTAGATTGCTGAATTAAAAAGTATTTGAACTAGAGCTTGGTGCACGGTACATAATACAAGTTTGTCTGGTACATCATATTATCAAGAAAATGGCTGCACGCATGACATGTTAATAGGCGTTACATCATGCCAAGAATATCTTCATTTATATATCTCTTGTACACTTTCTTAAGGAGTGTTGTACATAAAAGACAGGAATATATCTTACATGTCAGCAGGGCTCAAATTATTTTTTTGTCCACGGGGGCTCTTTCAAAATAAAAAGCGCCCCCGTGAGCCTTCTCACGGGGGCTCTTTTAGTACAGACGGGGGCTCTTTTTCCATTGAATTGGTGGTACCCATGAAACTCCTAAATAATTTTGCTATTTCATCATTATCATTAATAGTCGGCATTATTTCTCTTACAACTTTACAAGTTATAACATGAAGCTAATGGTCAGATCTCTTCCCTTTGTACGAAGTTTCTGGTCCAAGCCCGTATACATACGTATTACTCAATCTGTATAGTGGATATGATCGTCGCAATGTAGTATAGTCAAATTGAAGTTTCCTTTGTTCGTTAGGACTAGTTATCTTAAACATATACAAGTATTATATCATTTTATGAACACTTGTGAATGCCAGAGGGAAAGACCGTTGCAATCGACTGAACTTTAGCCTATTTTTTTTTTTTTTTGTCGCGCCCATATCGCCTTTGTAGTTGATTAAAAGCTGAAATAAGGAAGTACTTGAGCTCGAAAATATATATCTTCACTGTTCTCACGCGGGGGTGATGTCGAAATAGAAACTTGGCCACAAAACACAACTACACTTCACAAAAGTAGAGACCTAGACCAGACCCCCTGATTTCGCGGAAGAAGAAAAAATGGTTTTAATGGTATGGTCGACATAAAAACTCTGAGCTCATCCTGTTTTCTATTTAATTATGAATCGAAAGAGAAAATTAGCGCCACCCTCGTAGTTAGTTTCGAAAGATGGATGATGTATATACTGGGCTGTTATCTTATTCTTATTTTGTCCTCGTTGCACGTGCGTGCTTTTCTATTATTTTTTCAAGTCATGTCGTTTAGTGGAAGCACCCGTAGACATGTCGATTGTACCTTACTATATTTAATTTTGACTACATATTATTTATTGGGATTTAAATATGAATCTGAAAGTTTATTCCTCGAATAACCTTATCTGGATTAACATGACTTTGACATAATATAGTTGTCCTCGCGGTGCACTAAAAGTATAGCACGTAAACAGATTTCGACCTTCCCCTCTTTCCATATTTTTTTTTCTCGCTTCCGGAAACGCATTTGTTTTGCTTGATCCAAACACAGAGATATATTAATTTATGGAACTATTTTTTATAGACTGTAAATGCTTAACATAGTTATTTATAGATGATTCTGCGAACTGTATTTAATAACATAATATTAATGAACAATCTCAGATTTACATGTGTGTGCACTGCAAATTCGTTGTGTAACGACTTTACACAACATTGAATGGTTCACTCCTTAAACACGGGTTGTGTTAAGTCGTGTAATAAAACATTTCACAACTTTACACCCTGCAACATCTTTGGTGATCTTCTTCTCAATATTGATTTACTGGTCGAGTTACATTATTTGTTGGCCTTTTAGAATAACCAGATTTCAGAGGATTCACACTTTTCACAACAAAAAACTTCTCCATGTTTCAGTCCTTGCGCCATCTAAGTTCCATTTCATTGGTTTAAGGTTTGAAAATTGATACTTAATATTGTGTTAAAGTTATATCAGAAAAGATCATCTTTATTTTATAATTCCACGGGGGCAACTTTTAATTTTTCAATCGCCCCCGTGAGCAACCTGACGGGGGCGATTATGGAGCTCACGGGGGCGAATCGCCCATCGCCCCCGTGTATTTTGAGCGCTGCATGTCAGCATGCCTACGCTTATTGTTTTGGGTGACTTTTCCCTAAATAACTAGCCAATACTCTAAGTTACTATCTGAGACTTTCGGTCTATTGGGTCTTCTGTTTTATTTTAAGAGCGAGGATGGCAGGAGCAGTATACATGAAATTATGTGCTGCTTCTGGCTGTCTGGTTTGTGAAATATCAGTATCGGCATGATCGGGGTTGTCGGTCTCCAAGGATCACCCCATTGCAATTTAACCGTTTCCATTTCGCATTCTGCAGCTTTACCCGTTGCTTATATCCTAAAGAGCGGCTACATATCACCTCGAGTGATGGCGGTCACTGGAGCTATCATATCATCGTTAGGAATCATCATTTCCGGTTATCTGACATCTGTAATCCCTCTCGGATTCTGCCTTGCCCTAACAGGTAAATACAGAGATTTAACAAATATTTAGTTTAAATCAATCAATATAGGCCTGTCATTGATTGAATTGTGCATAAACGGTGGATAACCCATTCCAGGCGTATTATCAGAATACGCCTGTTCGCTTCCATGGGGTCCGGATAAAAAAGCTATTACATAAAAATCAAATATCTTATACAATCATGGGGAAATTTGAATCGAAGGTAAATTCAATATAAAAATTTCAATAAACTAAACATAAACGATAAACTGAACATGTATAATATATTTTGGAATCTGATAGATTCAATTTACATTTAGAATTCATAATCAGTGTTTTTTTTATAAGGGATACGTACAAAACCGCACGAACCCTGCACAAATGAAGTAAAATGAAAGAGGGTAAACAGATTCTTGAGCACATTTCTAAGATACTTACAGCTAAATCAATTTTATTTTATTTTTATTTTTTATTTTTTTTTGCAAATTGATAATTTTTCTCCTATTTTTGTTGTAGTGGGGGCTGTTAGGGCTAAATAGGGGTTGTTTGGTGCAGAGTCTTCTAAAAGCACCAAATTTGGCCCAGATGTAGCTTATAGCATACTCTTACGATTTCTGCCGGACGCCCAGAAGGGCGCCCTCTGGGTATGCCATATTGGGCAAATTCAAAATGGCCGCCATCTGAGTTAAAGGTCAAGCTTAGTTCCAAAAGGAAAAGCGCTTGTATGATAATAGTTCATATATTTATGAAGTTTTCGGGGTCAGAGAAACTGATCACGATGTTCTTTCATCGATTTGAGATCTCTTCGGGTCATACTGGTAATATTGGTCAAATCCAAAATAGCCGCCATCTGAGTTACAGGTCAAGTATAGTTGCGAAAGGAAACGGGCTAGTATGATAACAGTTTATATATTTATGGGGTTTTCGGGGTCAGAGAGAGTGATCATGATGTTCTTTAATTGATTTGAGGTCTACTTGGGGCTGTCATGCTGGTCATATTGGTCAAATCCAAAATGGCTGCCGTGACCTTTGAGTAAAAGGTCAAGTGTAGTTCCAAAAGGAAAAGGGCTAGTATGATAAAAAGATTATATAGTAAGAGGGTTTTCGGGGTCAGAGAATCTGATTATAATATGCTTGTATTAATTACAGGTCTCCTTGGGGCTGTCATGCTGGCCATATTGGCCAAATAAAAAATGCTATTGCCCTCGGCACGCCTCGGGCAATAGCACAATTCTAACCTTCACTTGAGCGTATAAAAACAACTATTTCTCTCAAAGCAGTCATTAATACTATAACCTCTGGGCCAAATGTGGTGCTTTTTAGAAGAATCTGCACCTAAATATCCCTAAAAGCCCCCACTATTGTATTTTTGTCCATTGTATGTTTATCCTGTTTTCGTTTTCTCTCGCTAACAATCTCCGCTTTGTACTGTCTTGTGTATTCAGACAGTACCCTAGGATAGAATGTCCCTTTTTACAGACTTTTTCTTGTTATATTCAATAAAGGAATTATGTGATTTATTGTTTAAAGTGGCACCTTACGTTATGATAATTTGAAAAAGTGAGGTCCAATGGGCACATTATAGGGCAGAAAAAAAAAATCATCAGAATAGGTAACTGCCCTGTTAGGACAGGCACTATTTTCAATCACTGAAGGGAAACTTTTTTCATGGCTCGAGGGATATTTAATTATATTGGGAAATGTTGAGGTTTTGCAACCCTGTCTTCTCGAAAAAGGATGTTTGTCCCTATTACATGCAAATGCTTATTTAAATGCACATCATAACACAAGAAATCTTGCATGCAATCATCTTGTAAAGCTCAAATTATTTTGCCGAACGTAATGTTAGCATGTGATTCTAACGCTTACACTGTGTTACCACAATCTGTCACAAAACATTTTGACATGTCATTTTTAAAACAATGTTGTTCGATAAAGCCTCTACTAAGATTAATAATATTTTCATAATTTACTTTCTTTCCACACACTTGTCTTAAGGATTTGGACTGTCGATGGGGTACCTACCAATCAAAGTCTTACTCAATGACTACTTCCAGGATACATTCATACTTATGAACTCTTTAGGCAATCTAGGAAAACCTGCAGGTGCAATAGTTGTTCCAGTCATCATCGAGGGGGCGCTAGATGCGTATGGGTTCAGTGGTGCCATGCTCATCCTTGGAGGGATCAGCTTGCATGCAATTCCTGCCAGTTTAGCTCTTAGGACAGTAAAGGGTTCTCCCAAAGCCACAAGTATTCAGAAAAGAGAAGGTTGTCAAGAACCTTTAATCGATCCGAATGGTGATAATAAGAGTGTTCTTATGGCTGTAGATGATGGTGAAATAGTTAGCTCGGACGACCTGGCTTCATCGTCAAAAGAAATTAGCCAATATCGAGAAGATCACCTTGAGAGAGAATCTGCAGATAATGACGTTTTACCTTGGAGGCTGCGATTGTGGCGGTGGTTCCGGCACTGCATTATTGTGGAAGAACCTCTCCTGTTACTTTCACTTCCTATTCTTTTCCTCACGTTCTTCGTTGCGCAATCATGGATTTTATTTCTTGTTCCAAGAGCAATATGGCACGGAATTCCAACTTCTAAAGCCGTTTTGTTGTCATCAATTGGAGGTGGAGGTGGCGTCCTAGGGAGAATTCTATGCATTGCGATTCTCTTCTTCTTAAGAGTTGATTTTATTGTCGTTTCCCTGATCCTGAGTGTGATATCATCAACTACCTTCTTAATTGACCCACTGCTAACATCGTTCCCAGTCATGTGCGTCACGGCGTTTGTCCAAGGGTTGTGCGTCTTCAGCTCAGGAATATCTTCTGCTGCCTTCCTCAAGGGCTCTGTGTCTAATAAAAACTTCACGGTTGCCGCAGGGATCTTTGGTTTGGTGACCGGCATCGGAGGGAATGTCGGAAGTTTGTTATCAGGTAAGCTAGAAGTAAAAATAGATTTTGATGAGTTAACTTAGATAGGAAATTCAATAAAGGTTTGGTGTTTTTGTTGAAATTGTATAGACTGGAAAGTTGATATTTCCAAGCATAAGAATCTGGCCCTAGAATAATTCTACTCGTGCCGTGATGGTTATAGAGTACCGAGGTGTTACATCTTACTGGCCAAGTTGTCAAAGTTGCTGGTTCCAAACAATTTTGTGCTAAACAATGGAGTGGTCATCACACAAGCCCCAAACACTGAATTTACCATGCTCTGGCCCGTTTTTTTGAATGATTTCGCGGTGAACCTCATGCGCAGGGTCTGTTGTTTAGAGCCAATAACCTGGACGTCGAGCGGACATGTCGTTAGCACTTCAGTACATTAAGCCACTGCTTATAGTAATTGGATGGAAGATCTCAAGTATAAAGATGTTATGGTATGTTGTTTCTACAGTTAATAAAAACAAACACCATATTAACCTTGCAGTCATATTACTTTTTGTCTGTTAAAGAGTCATGGAGCATAAAAATGTGTAACCGTTGTTTTTATAGTCCCTTCTTTCTTTTACTTTTCGTCTTATTTTGTAGGTATGATCAAGGACAAGACTGGATCCTACACAATAGTGTCTCTTGCTCTTGGTTTCACCAACTGTCTAACTGTGATCCTCACAATTGTCTTCTTGGCTGCCCGACGGGGACGGGATCATCTCACATTACAAGACAAACGAGAAAAATGATCAAGGATTTGATGATCACCGCATCTTGCTCTTAGAAATGTTGTGGTCTAGTCGATAGGTCAACAGACTGTAGATCAGAAGTTGCGGGGTTCAACCCCCCCCCCCCACTCCGAGAACGGAGGGACACCATGCGTGTTACCAAAATATCCGGTAAAGGGGTACTGTGCGACAAAGTCCGGCCCGAGAATATTGTAAAAAAGGGGGGTGTATTAACTTTTATCTCTCAACTCTTTGGACTCATGAGAAATTATTCCGAGTTTAGGGGGGTACATTGAGCATTTTCCGGATTTAGGGGGGGTCTCCAAGGCAGGAAAAGCCCGCGAAATGGGGGTTCGGAAATGTTGGTAGTCTTTAGATAGGGAGTGCTTTCAAAAGAGGGAACAAGCATACGCGTACCCTCAATAACACTGAGTGGGGGGGGGGGGGGGACGGGGGTTCAAATCTCAAACCCGACACTAACGTTCTTTGGCAAGACGTTAATCTGTATTTGCCACTCGAGACCGAGGTGTTAAATGGATACCTGCGTAGAATGCGGAAGTCAATGTAGTTTGCTAAGCAGTGTGAGCGTCTGTAAAATGGCGCCTGGCTGGAATGCTTCATAGGGAGTGGAGAATGTGAATACTTTGTGTACGGGCAAGCCTTAATCGAATTACCGGGGTAATCATGATCAATAGAGCGCATAGAGATCGTTGGACAGTTGAGTTCTAATTGTTTAAGACCTTAAATGCCTTCAAAGTGCATGGTTATTGCTCTTATTCTTATTTATAACATTTCTAGTGCCCTTGTATAGGACCTAAAATTGCTATAAAGGTAATTTTAGACCCCAAAATTTGTGGAATTTAGTCAATACAATCATACCAATTAAGCTCTACTTTCAAAATAATATGGTGACTATTAATTACTTAATAACGTGGTCAGGAGTTAATATGTCAACGGACTGTGGATCACTAGGTCCGCGGTTCAAGTCCTATCGCGGCACTTATCTCATTTGGCAAGACATTGATCTACATTTGCCACTCTCCTTCCAGGCCGGGTGTTTAATGAGTACCCGGTAGGATTCGAAAGTTAAAGGGATAGTTGAGTTCTGTTGCAGAGGTCGATACACAAATAATTGTTTGTGAGATAATGAAAAGCTGAGTGTCAAAAAGAACATACAATTTAAATGACAAAATCATCTTTGTTTGATCAAAATCGGTTCAGAGACGGCTGAAATATTCATAAATATAACGATTTCTAATACTTGTGTACCACCACAAATATAAGTTAATTTAAAAAAGTAGTTGAAAAAAATGAAATAGCGCCTTTTACGTCGGATTTCAGCCAATGCCGATGTTGGTTATATTTAATACGCACAACCAGCCGGCCCATGTCTTGTTATATTTAATCATATAATTAATTAACGGTCACGGTATTTTTTTAAAAGTGGAGCTGAATTGGTGTGATCGTATTAGCTAAATTTTACACATTTTGGGGTCTAAAATTACCTTCATAGCAATTTTATATTCTAAAAGGGCACTAGAAATGTCATAGATAAGAAAAAGAGCAATATTTGCGGTCTGAAAACAAAACTCAACTATCCCTTTAATATGGTTGGATTAGCAAGTTGCGCTTGTTAAATGGCGACTGGGTAGAATGCTCCGCAGGGAGTGGAAAATGTGCCTGCATTGTGTTGCGGGTGTTGCAGTTTTTAACTCATCCGGCCCGAAGGGCCCGATGAGCTTATGCCATGGCGTGGTGTCCGTCGTCCGACGTCCGTCCGTCCTTCCACAGTTTTCAAAATGCTTCTTCTTCGTTATTTTTCAACCGATTTTGATTTTGATTGTATCATAATTATGATCGGGCTAGGAGGGGGATTTTAAACTTCTACACAGCATCGTGAAATTCATTATCTATGCTAATTTATTCAAATTTATTCGAAATTACAAAACCTGCTTCTTCTCCCTCATTTCTTGACCGATTTTGATTTTGTTTGTCTAAAAATCTGGTAGAGCTAAATTTGGAACACTAAACTTTTACACAGAATTTTGAGATTTAGCTCCATTGATTATTTATGGTAATTTATTCAAATTTATTCCAAAAATAACAAAAAATGCTCCTTCTCCTTCATTTCATTTTTAAAGTTTTGTGCAAAATATTAGGATGATTATTTGCAAATTTGATCTCTCACAGAAAACACTTGATTTGTGGATTAAAAAGAGGAGAAAAGAGATGTTGAAAATTAAATGTTCAGAACGCATTTTGTTTTCAGCAAAGCGCTACTCCTGGGCGCTACTATAGCGCAAGGCCAGGATAGGCCTAGGCATGGCAATCACACTGCATACCCCCCCCCCCCCTTGCACACACACTTTGGATAGGTAGAACTATGGTAGTAGGGTCCATAGTAAAACAATGCTCAGTTATTGTTTATGCTGGTGGCCAAATCTGGCAAAAATATAACAATTTTTATAAATGATAGAAAATATATTTTGCCATATTTTTCTGTTGACAATTTACTGACTATTTATACCTTTGTCCTTTCCATATTATAATAAAAGGTGAGTATGTTTATCTCTTACTAAGTTCGAGTCCTGCTTGTCATAAAACTATATATTTTTCAACCAATTTTTCATTCCATTTCCTTTAGTTTCTATTTAATCTTGTACAGCTAAATGAAATTATGTCCCTTCCAGGGCATCACATTTTTATTTTTTGAACAGTTCAAAAGTGTACAACATAAAATTTACGATATTTGTTGTTGCGAGATGCGGATGAGCGCTACGTCATTGACGTTCTGGTTCATAATGTCACAACTTTTGTTGTGTGTAGCGCCCTCTATACCAAAACTCAACTACCCCTTTAATCGCTATAAAAAAGCGGAATATTAGTTATAAATTCAACAATCACTAACAGTTATCATCATTTTATTGACATATTGGTAGACAAACGAGACAAATAATCGATCACTTGGGGGTTGCAGTATTTGTTGCTCACCTTTTTAACATTATTTATAATTTATTACATGATACAAACATGTTCTTATAGACAATCGATAAATAGTAAAATAAAATGTACTAGTTAACTCATCAACAAAATTACGTAACATATATTCCCCTTTCTTACTTTGAAGAGCAAGACGATTTTTATTTAAACGAAGTGTACGTTCCATATTTTCTAAATGTTCAAGAGATCGTAGAAAAGAGCGAAATAGTGAAACATTGTTTTGCGTTTTACACGTATTAGTATAAAATATTTTACCGAAATAATAGCAGTATTGACAAAATAGAAATAATTATTAAACGGAGTACGAAAAAAAAAACACATTTGTGAACAAAACATTACGTATATTTTGTTGCTATTGGTGACCAGCTGTGTAACTGTGATCATCAGCAATGATCTTGGCTACCGGGGGGGGGGGGGGGGGGGTACAATGTGCAAAACAGCTTAATTTAAAGGCTAATTAAGAGTTTTCACGATAATGGGGTGTCTGGATTCCAGGACATTGGTGTATCCATGCAGTATAGAACGAAACTGCCAAAGCCTCCTTCTTGTTGGGGCCACAACCCCAATAAATGGAATCAAAAGTGCCGATTGTTGGGCATATAATTACGCGGCCTCATGTACATTTGCCGCAAGATGTCGTGAAAATAATTTTCCGCCACAGCTTTTGTAAAGCTATAGCTTTATTCATGCATTTCACGAGTTATCAAAAGATATTAATAACTATTTAGCAATGGATTGAATACATACTGAGGCAAAAATGACCAAATCTAAGGTATATTTGGCCATCTTGTGTCCCGTACGCTACCAATTACATGTATTGAAACTATAGATTATTTCTTGATAACTTTCTTCCTCTTCTTATTCTTCCTTCCCTTCTTCAACTTCTCCTACTTATCATTTTTATATTATTTTCTTTACCCTTTTTTCTATTTTTCTTTTCTTCTCAAAATCACTCTCATTGTACGTCTCTAGAATCTCATGCTATACTACCCCGTTTTCGCCTCCTACAATACACCCTCATCCCACTATTTAAGAAATTGTGTAAACCTAAGCTTTTATATATAACCAAACTACAATTATGTTTCCTTATGCAAAGATTCAATATCCACACTCTGTCTTTATATTTAATTAATATGTTTTCTTTAAAATCTCTTCAAATATTGGTAAAAGGGGAATGAGAGAGAGAAAGAGAGAAAAGAAGAAAAAAGAAAGAGGGGGTGTACATCAAGATTCACAGATATAGATAGATATAGATAGATAAATGGTATTTATTGATTCATGTCCATGTATTGCAGTTACAAGTAACTGAATTGTGCATATGTGGTACAATGTAGTTGGATTTCAATTTGATATGTGAAGATAAAAAAGAAGATGCACATTTGAATGTTGGATGACTAACTTGGGATATATTATCGAATGAGAAGAAAGAGGGGGTGTACATCAAGATTCACAGATATATGTGGTACAATGTAGTTTGATTGCAACGTCACAGTTTTATAATGTTTTGATTGCCCATTGACTGTATTTTTACACATTGTTTTAATTGATGTTGGAATTTGGAAATAGTTTATCTTACAGGCTGAAACATTTGTTGGTTTTTTGTTTGTTTGTTTATTATCATTACAGATTGCTATCAGAAGGTTTTACCGAAGATATTTAGGTGAAGTTTACACCATTGTTGTAGTTGCAGAATAAAAGAGAGGTTTGTTGGACATAAGCAAATTGTTTCCAGTGTTCATTTTCATCAGGGTGCCTTGTTCATACTGACAACAGTTGGACATCTATTGTTAGCTAGACGAAACTCCTTCATATAAAGATTTATGAAGGCAGCCATATGCCGTGTGAGTCAAAGAAAAGTTTTCACCTAGAAAATTGCTAATTTAAAAAAAATCATCTATGAACAGTAAATTATTATACATTTTATGAAAGAGTGTTGTATCCCAAATCATTTGGTATCATTTTTGTGTGGTATGTGTTCCCGCTTGAATGAACAGGAGGCATTGTTTGCGAGAGTGCAAAAATCGGCTTGCGCCAAAGTGATGCCTATACAGCATGTATTATGTTGGGATTTGCGGAGTGAGAGAATGAATCGAATGTATTAAATTAAATGCATTGCATATGCCTTTTGCAGAAGCAAAGTCACACACACATACACACACGCACAGAAATGTTCGTTGATATTTGATAATCGATATTTGATATGTGTGGCATGATTAATTTTGTTAGGGATGTTATTTGGATCTGCAAAGACCGAATTAATACCCAAATCCCAATAGGACATTTTCGTAATGTAACCAAATTTAATGCATACGTCTTTGTGAAATGCCTCAATACAAATTATTTCATTCACCTGATAAGAATATTAGTATTTCAATAGACAGAATCCAAACTGTATACATTAGTTGTTGTCAGGCTGGACAAGCATTGTGGCTTGACCTACCTAGCAACACTTAATATATGCAGTTACATTCTGAATATTGAAATACTATTATTCCTATCAGGTGAATGAAATATTTTGTATTGAGGCACTTCACAAAGACTTATGCATTAAATTTGGTTACATTAGGAAAATGGCCTATTGTCCCAAATCAAACATCACACAAGCAACTTTGGCGCAAATCGATTTTTGTACTCTCGCAAACAATGCCTCCAGTTCATCCAAGCGTGAACGCATACCACACAAAAATGATACCAAATGATTTGGGATAAACACTCTTTCATAAGATGTATAATCATTTACTGTTCATAGATGATTTTGTAAATAATTAGCAATTTTCTAGGTGTAAACTTTTTTTTCCTCACTCTGTACATGTTTATGCTTATAATATTCCATCGTAAAATCCCGTTCAGGTTCGAAAAGGTGCCATGATCTCCCTTTGTTATAGGAATACACGGTAGACTGAGCACTTGGACCATCTCCCTGTACTGAGGTAGTATGTTGTCGATGCGACTGTTCATGCGATTTCACATATATAGTACATACTCTCCCCAGTTAAACATGATTCGTTCTAAACTTCCGCCATCAACACCACTCGTAACATCATCACAGGTCTATACCATTCCTGATCTAGAGGAGCATACCAAGCATTTCAGCTAAGGGAAACCCTGTTTCAAAATGGAAGGCTTGCGAGATTCACAAGATGGATGGAAGTACGTCATCGTCCTGACTAAATTCGTCATCCAGTTCGTTGAAATGGCGACGTCAAAGTCGTTTGGAGTCTTGATTCCTACCATGATATATTTGTTCTCGACAGATGCTTCTTCTTTAGGCCTTGCGTGCAGCATGCCTACGTCCATGATGCTCTTAGGATGTGAGTATACATCTTTTATGATTTTCATTTCACCAATATCATACTACATCATACTACATTAGTCCAGTAGACGGTACCATATACCATGTACATGACCTGGAAAAGTTGATAAGTACAAGGTTTTTTTGTTGATGTGTGTTCTAGATGGGTATTGAAGTAAATTCAGCTTGGTTGCCAGCTTGGCAACCTTGAGCAACTTTTTTAATGGCCATATTAGCATAATCATCTAATTAGCATAATGTGCAACATGTAATAATGTTGCTAATCTCAATCCAGGAAGCCTGAAAACATGGATAATACGACTTTTTAAGTGTTTTCTATGAAGAGGAATTCATCTATGACACCAGTTTTTGATTCCAAGTAATGCAATTGTCTTAAATAGCATAATTAGCATAATGAGCTAATAAGCATGTGTACAATATATGGACTTCATTGTCATTGTTTATCTATAAAGCCTAAAAATGGTGCAATGCAACATTGTAAATCACTTTTGAAAGACTAATCATTAATTCATGAGAAGATATTCCATGTAGATGTAGTATAATTACCCTAATTAGCATAATAATCGAATTAGCATATATGTGCAATATGTAATAATGTTGCTAATCTTAATCCAGGAAGCCTGAAAACGTGGATAAGGTGACTTTTCAAGGATTTTCTATGAAGAGTAATTCATTTATGACACCAGTATTTATTTGTAAGTAATGCAATTGTCTCAAATATCATAATGAGCTAATTTATTATGTACGATATATGGATTTCATTGTCATTGTTTATCTATAAAGCCTAAAAATGGTGCAATGCAACATTGTAAATCAACTTTTGAAAGACTACACATTAATTCATGAGAAGATATTCCATGTAGATGTAGTATAATTAGCCTAATTAGCATATACACTGTATGTGCAATATGTAATAATGTTGCTAATCTTAATCCAGGAAGACTGAAAATAGAGCTAACATGACTTTTCCGGGATTTTCCATGATAAGGGATTCATTTGGGACACCACTTGTTATTTTTAAGTAATGCAATCGGATTAATATGTAATTATTGTACTAATAAGCCTAATTAGTATATTTGTAGAATATCAATTATTTGGGACTCTATTGAGTTTCACAAATTGTATGTCCAATGTGGTGGTTATCATGGTCGCAGGGCAATGTTGTCAAACCTTATGAAATGTCGAGGAAATGACGGGGTCATCTTACGCATTGATGGTTGGGCTTCAGTCCTTGGATTAAAGAGACTGTCCGAAATATACTGAAGATGGTTAAAGCAGATGATAGTGGTGGAATTGATGATGTGGTGAGACAGGTATGTACATAGGCCAGGGATGTTGAATACAACAGTGCAAAATATGATCTGTCTATGTTTACCAAAGCCAGAACCATTGAGAGTACAAGCCCGACGTTGCTCAAGCTTGTGACAGAATTCCTGGAAAAGTCATATTATCCATGTTTTCAGGCTTCCTGGATTAAGATTAGCAATATTATTATATATTGCACATAATATGCTAATTAGATTATTATACTACTTAGAGTAATTATACTACATCTACATGGAATATCTTCTCATGAATTAATGATTAGTCTTTCAAAAAAGATTTACAATGTTGCATTGCACCATTTTTATGCTTTATAAATAAACAATGACGATGAAGTCCATAATTGTACACAATATGCTTATTAGCTCATCATGCTAATTATCCTATTTAAGACAATTGCATTACTTGGAATGAAAAACTGGTGTCATAAATGAATTTCTCACCATAGAAAACCCTTGGAAAGTCGTATTATCCATGTTTTCAGGCTTCCTGGATTAAGATTAGCAACATATTACATGTTGCACATAATATGCTTAGGCCTATTAGATTATTATGCTAATTAGGGTAATTATATTACATCTAAATTGAATATCTTCTCATGAATTAATGATTAGTCTTTCAAAAGTGATTTACAATGTGCATTGCACCATTTTTAGGCTTTATAGATAAACAATGTCAATGAAGTTCATATATTGTCCCGCCCCCCCCCCAACTCCGAGAACGGACGGACCTCATGCGTGTTGCCAAAATGTCCTTTTCGTAACAAAAGAAAAAAGTCGACCCGTATTGACTTTACACACCGGACTTTTGCTGAAAAGGGGGGGGGGGGGGGTGCTGAAAAAGGCTCGTATACAAAAGAAAAAGGTCGAGCCGTATTGACTTTACACACCGGACTTTTGCTGAAAAGGGGGGAGGGGGGTCGGTTGGAACACGCACATGCGTACCCTAAATAACACTGGGTGGGGGGCCGGGATATATTGTACACATGCTTATTAGCTCATCATGCTAATTATCCTATTTAAGACAATTGCATTACTTGGAATGAAAAACTGGTGTCATAAATGAATTCCTCACCAGAGAAAAACCCTTGGAAAGTCGTATTATCCATGTTTTCAGGCTTCCTGGATTAAGATTAGCAACATATTACATGTTGCACATAATATGCTTATTAGATTATTATGCTAATTAGGGTAATTATATTACATTTAAATTGAATATCTTCTCATGAATTAATTATTAGTCTTTCAAAAGTGATTTACAATGTTGCATTGCACCATTTTTAGGCTTTATAGATAAACAATGTCAATGAAGTTCATATATTGTACACATGCTTATTAGCTCATTATGCTAATTATGCTATTTAAGACATGCATTACTTGGAATGAAAAACTTGTGTCATAAATGAATTCCTCACCATAGAAAACCCTTGAAAAGTCGTATTATCCAAGTTTTCAGGCTTCCTAGATTTAGATTAGCAACATTATTACATATTGCACATATATGCTTATTAGATTTATGCTAATTAGGGTAATTATATTACATCTACATAGAATATCTTCTCATGAATTAATGATAAGTCTTTCAAAAGTGATTTACAATGTTGCATTGCACCATTTTTAGGCTTTATAGATGAGCAATGTCAATGAAGTCCATATATTGTACTTATGCGTATTAGCTCGTTATGCTAATTATCATCTATTTAAGACAATTGCATTACTTGAAATAAAAAAAAAATGGTGTCATAAATGAATTCCTCACCATAGAAAACTCTTTAAAAGTCGTATTATCCATGTTTTCAGGCTTTCTGAATTGAGATAAGCAACGTTATTACATCTTGCACATATGCTAATTAGATGATTATGCTAATATAATGGCTATTAAAAAAGTTGCTCAAGGTTGCCAAGCTGGCAACCAAGCTGAATTTACTTCAATACCCATCTAGAACACAAATCAACAAAAAAAACCTTGTACTTAACAACTTTTCCAGGTCTGAGAAACTTCTACAGGACTATATTGTATTAACCCAAATATCTCATACTTTGGAGCTCATCGTGGACTTCCATGCGACACTTCTTTTATAAGTCTGAATTTATTGAACTCCAAAATCTTTGAAAGATGATCTAAAAAGGTCAGATTTGTCGAATAAATTTTGTGAACGTGCGAATTACGTAAGCCCATTAAGTGTTATGTCTTTGTTTTTTTAAACTTTTTACTCAGGTTGCATGCATACTACCTTTGTTTAAAAGTATGTATATCACCCCTCCCCCAATGTCTCTCTTTATCATTCTCTGGCGTTATTTTTCCACAATTGGCAAAACGTCACAAAACCTCCGAATAAAATAACATTCAGACCTTCATTGGCATCGTTTGTAATTTTTATCTTGAAACTACAGTCCTCAGATGTATACTCAGCAGTCCTGTAAAGAAAATGCTGCCTTTAATTTACTTCCTAACAATAAAATAAGGAAGGTCGATATTTTGTTTAAAGGAAGCTTAACCCCAAGGATATTTGTAGTTAATCAGAGATTTATTGTATTATTGTATTATTGTATTAATTATCCATTAGTCTACAAGATCTCCACCAAAGTATATAAAAGAGGTATGAAGCAAGATATTCTGATCATAATGTATATTTTCTCAGGACGATCAGGCATCATCGCCATTTTCTAGATAATGTGACGTAGATGCAAAGTCGTTTATGAAGTAAATGTATTCAAATTTATGGATGCTTCTTCCCAGGTGTGTATGGTGATGAAGTATTTCATTAAATTGCTATTATTCGTTGTATTACAATAAATTGTCAGAACGCAAACTGCATACATAAGTTGGTGCTCTTCTGGGAAGAAGGTTTCGCATTTATATGGGGACTTTTAGATTTGCACGACGAGAACGTGGACCGCCACGTGTGACATCCTTTTGAGGTTATGTGACGTCCTTTTAAGGCACTGCCGGGCACGGCCTAGTGCCTTATCACAATGTCGCACGCGGCAGTCCACGCTCTCGTCGTGTAAATCTAAAATTCCCTAATAAAGATTTGTCAACTGCTATACTTAAGTATTTTTAAACGAATGACTTAGGATGGTTCCCATTTATGTATTTGTCACCAAATTTAATTTTTACCTTCTCAGCATCGATTTCCCCTCATTGAAAATTAAACGTTTGCTGAATTAAAAAGTATTTCAAAAAGAGCTTGGTGCATGGCACATATATAAGTTAGTGTGGTACATCACATTATCAAGAAAATGGCTGTACCCATGACATGTTAAAAGGCGTTACATCATGCCAAATATATATATTTTTTGTATATATCTCTCGTACACTTTCTTAAGGAATGTTGTCCATCAAAAGACAGGAATACATCTTACATGTCAGCATGCCTACACTTATTGTTTTGGGTGACTTTTCCCTTAATAACTAGCAAAAACTATAATTTACTATCTGAGACTTTCGGCCTATTGGGTCTTCTATTTGAATTTAAGAGTGAGGATGGCAGGAGCGGTATACATGACATCATGTGCTACTTCTGGCTGTCTGTTTCGTGAAATATCAGTCGCAGGGGTTTTCGGTCTACAAGGACCACCCTGTTGTAATTTAACCGTTTCCATTTCGCATTCCGCAGCTTTACCCGTTGCTTATATTCTGAAGAGCGGCTACATATCACCTCGAGTGATGGCGGTCACTGGAGCTATCATATCATCGTTAGGAATCATCATTTCCGGTTATCTTACATCTGTTATCCCTCTCGGATTCTGCCTTGCCCTAACAGGTGAATACATAGATAGCGAGAAATGTATTTAAATCAATCAATAGGCCTATTCTATTAATACAACACTACGCTGACATTGACTAAATGTTGCATGTTTATTTGGGAAATTCCATAAATTAGGGACCCACTTTAATCGTGACATTTTTTGTTTCCCACTTACATAAGGCATAAGGTATTATAATTATATGTATTCTTTTCCCGCTTTGTACTGTCTTGTGTATTCAGACAGTAGCCTAGGACTGAATGTTCCATTTACATGCTTTCTCTTGTTATATTCAATAAATAAATTATGTGATTTTGTTTTTAAAGTGGGACCTTACATTATGATAATTGGTACGGGTAAGGTCCAATGGGCACATAAGGCAGAAAATAAATGATCAGAATATGTAACTGCCCTGTTAGGACAGGCATTTTTCATCCGTGAATTAAATCAGTGAAGGGACACCTTTTTCATGGCCCGAGGGATATTCAATTATTCTGGGAAATGTTGAGGTTTTGCACCCCTGTCTTCTCTGAAAAGGAAGTTGGCTCCAATTTTTAGCAACTGCTTATCTCAATGCTCATCAGCACACAATGCAAATCTTGCATACAATCATTTTGTAAAGCTCACATTATTTTGCCGGACGTAATGTTTGCATGTGATACAAACGCTTTCACTCTGTTACCACAATCTGTCACAAAACATTTTGACATGCCATTTTTTAAAATAATGTTGCTTGATGAAGCCTGTATGAATTATTGCAACCCCTCCCCTCCCCTCCTCCCCTACCCCGGAAATGTTCCGCCACCGCAATAAATGGAAGTGTATCCAAGTTTGAAAAACTTAGACTCTACTAAGATTAATAATATTTTCATAATTTACTTTCTTTCCACATACTTGTCTCAAGGATTTGGACTGTCGATGGGGTACCTACCAGCCAAAGTCTTACTCAACGACTACTTCCAGGATACATTCATACTTATGAACTCTTTAGGTAGTCTAGGAATCGATGTAGGTGCATTAGTTGGTCCAGTCATCATTGAGAGGGCGCTAGATGCGTATGGGTTCAGTGGTGCCATGCTCATCCTTGGAGGGATCAGCTTGCATGCAATTCCTGCCAGTATAGCTCTTAGGACAGTAAAGGGTTCTCGCAAAGCCACACGGATTCAGAAAAGAGAAGGTTGTCAAGAACCTTTAATCGATCCTAATGGTGATGAAAAGAGTGTTGTTAAGACTGTAGATGATGGTGAAATAGTTAGCTCGGACGACCTAGCTTCATCGTCAAAAGAAATTAGCCAATATCGAGAAGATCACACTGAGAGGGTATCTGCAGAACATGATGTTTTACCTTGGAGGCAACGATTTTCGCAGTGGTTTTGGCACTGCATTATTGTGGAAGAACCTCTCCTGTTACTTTCACTTCCTATTCTTTTCCTCACATCATTCGTTGTGCAATCATGGATTTTATTTCTTGTTCCAAGAGCAATATGGCACGGAATTCCAAGTTCTAAAGCCGTCTTGCTGTCATCAATTGGAGGTGGAGGTGGCGTCCTAGGGCAAATTCTATGCATTGCGATTCTCTTCTTCTTCAGAGTTGACTTTATTGTCGTTTCCCTGATCCTGAGTGTGATATCATCAACTACCTTCTTAATTGACCCACTGCTAACATCGTTCCCAGTCATGTGCGTCACGGCGTTTATCCAAGGGTTGTGCGTCTTCAGCGCAGGAATATCTTCTGCTGCATTCCTCAAGAGCTCTGTGTCTAATGAAAACTTCACTGTTGCCGTAGGGATCTTTGGTGTGGTGTACGGCATCGGAGGGATTGTCGGAAGTTTGTTGTCAGGTAAGCCACAAGTAAAATTAGATTTTAATAAGTTGACTTAGATAGGAAATACAATAAAAGATTGATGTTTTTGTTGAAATTGTATGAAATTACACAGACATCTTAGATCTTCATGCTCACAACGAAAATGATATAAACACTGTAATAAATACTGTTGAATAATAAATATTTTTTTAAAAACAACGCAATGCAGGATCATTTATACCCATAAGCGTACGAGGTAGGGGTGACTAAGGGCTGCAGCCTCCGAGAATGACTTACCAATATTTGAGCATCCGTAATCCAATATTCGAGTTTCGACGTGGTCTGATTGTAATCATCGAGAGTTTGAAAGTGTCAATTGTTTTGTTAGCGCGCAAATTTTATAGACCGGAAAGCTGATATTTCCAAGCCTAAGAATCCGGCCCTAGAATAATTATTCAACCCGTGCGATGATGGTTATAGAGTACCGAAGTGTTACATCTTACTTGCCAAGTTGTCAAAGTTGCTGGTTCCATCCAATTTTGTGCTAAACAATGGAGTGGTCATCACACACGCCCCAAACACTGAATTAGCCATGCTCCGGTCCGTTGCTTGGATGATTTCGCGGTGAACCTCACACCCTGGGTCTGTTGTTTAGAACCAGTATCCTGGACGACGAGCGAGCATGTTGTTAGCACTTCGGTACTTCAAGCTACTGCTTATTCATTGTGATTGGATGGAAGATGTCAAGTGTAAAGATGTTATGGTTTGTTGTATCTACCTTAAAAAAACAAACCCATATAAACCTTGCAGACATGGGCAGACATATTACTTTTTGTCTGTTAAAAAGTCACGGAGCATAAAACTGTGTAACCGTTGTTTTTATAGTCCCTTCTTTCTTTCTTTCACTTTTCGTCTTATTTGTAGGTATGATCAAGGACAAGACTGGATCCTATACAATAGTGTTTATTGCTCTTGGTTTTACCAACTGTTTAACTGTGATCCTCACAATTGTCTTCTTGGCTGCCCAACGGAGACGGGATCATCTCACATTACAAAACAAACAAGACAAATAATTAAGGAATTGATGATCACAGCATCTCTTACTCTTAGTCTTGCTCTTGGAGATGTGGTCTAGTTGATAGATCAACAGACTGTAGATTAGAAGGTGCGGGGTTCAAATCATAAACCCGGCACTAACGTTCTTTGTCAAAACGTTAATGTACATTTGCCACTTGAGACCCAGGTGTTAATGGATACCTGGTAGGATGCGGAAGTCATTGTAGTTTGCTAAGCATTGTGAGCGTCTGTAAAATGGCGCCTGGCTGGTATGCCCTCCCAGGGAGATGAGAATGTGAAATCATTGTTTACGGGCAAGCCCCTGGATGACCGGGATAATCATAATTAGTAAAAGCGCGTAGAGACATCGTCGATGTATTAAAGGGACAGTTGAGCTTTTATTCTATTGAAATATTTTTAATCAGAATAATAAGAATTGAAATATTTGTAATCAGGATAACAAGAATCAAATATACATTGTAGATACAAAATATGTTTTCCATCCTGGTTCTGAACACAATAAAAATGTAATACTATAGTATACGGAAATATAAATAATGAAAATCACCAAAGCTCACAAGCAAAATGTAAAAACAGTATGAAACTAATATATAAGAATAATACGCATCAGAAGTGGTAAAAAGTTCTTGTTTAAGCTTGCAAATGCATTCAAACCTGCATGATTATTTCTTTTATTCTTATTATGACATTTCTAGTGCCCTTTTAGGATAAAAAATTGCTATGAATGTAAGTTTAGTCCCCAACATGAAATTCAGATTAAATCCGATCATACCAATTCAGCTTCACTTTGAAATATACTTTAACAGTTAATTAATTAACTTAATAATATCAAATGATTCAAATGATTTTATTTCTCATGCAAAGCATAATACAAGTGAGATAATACAAGCTATTCCATGTGAGATTAACGTACACTTATACTGATACATTACTAAATACTCGACATGCAGGGTATTTCAAAGCTGATTGATCTGAGCTTTGTAAAAACTCTATTATTTGGCCAATCAGTCCATACAATGAAAACAAGCATGCATCCAATTAAGTGCCTGATCGGAGAGGGTGTGGCTGTACACGCATGATCAATCCCTTCTTGTTATGATACTCAGTTGATATACTCGAGAGGGCAAACAAGTGTTGATTCAGAGTAGTAGATCCATGATACCACAACGTACAGAATATATTACACTGATTTATTGAATGTGCATACTACAATGCGGATCGCATTCTATATTCTGCGTTTATTCCCCCTTTCAATTATCTCTGCAACTCATGCACTATAGGCCTTTAATGCAGAAGACTGACCCAATCTACCCTTTTGTATTGTTCACAATCTCAACTATTTTATACGATTTTACTTGAATTGTAATTCCTAATGCCCGACTTGGCACGTACAGGTATCTTAATAATGTTTGTTGTGGCCTCACAGTTACCTCACCATTCACCCCTTGTCAAACTTTCGTCACTGCATATATCATGTACTCTCTAATCAGAGGGGTGTGTCTACTCCACTCTTGTTTATCATAATTTTATCCTGATACTCTGCTGAAGCGCCCGACTGGGCGTGTATTTCGATGCTGATTGATAGAGTTTTGTAACAGACTTCTGTATTTTTCATATTAGTCTTGTTTACACGCATGTACATACTAACACATATGCATCCACGTTTCTGATCATAGGGGGTGTGGCTACGCAAGATTAATTGTTATTGTACCTCTACTTTTCTGAAATGTTAGGCAACACGAACGTGGAATTACTTTACTACACCTGGTGTATAAGGCGATCATTTGAATCTGATCAATACAATGTGAAATGTATGTAACCACTCAGTAGCTATGTACTTACTTTAATCTCAAATTTTTAATATCTTTCACTCCTTGCTAACCTTTAAGTTTACAAGAGGAATACTATTTTTGGTTATGACAGTAACTAGTATACAGAAGATAGGAAAATAAAAAATAAAAAACAAACAAAAAAAAACAAACAAAAAACAAACATACATATTTTTCATTTTATTTTATCTAAATTTTGAAGGCCGATACACTCAGTGGATACACTGAGTGGATCCTGATCCACTCATGCTTCTTTATCACAATATATTAACAATATTCCTACATTGTTCACACCCCTGAGCTTATTTAACGTATGGCTTCGTTGCACTTTATGATTAAAAAAAGTATATTCCTGGGTTTGCTCCTTATGTGACCGCTTATTTATTATTCTTTTATGTGTAAATGATTTCAACTATTATATACATGTTCTTAGGTGGTTGAGCTCTGCTCTACTGCTTCCAGTGATTTTCTTATGCTGACCAAGATGGGTCTTATTATTTTTATAGATGAACTTTATATTGATATTGACTGCACATCAGCACACACGAACACACGTTCAGTCACTTGCAAACGCACCTACACCACAATCACGCTTGTAGTACAGCGGATAAGCTCCCAATATAATGAAAAATTGTGCACTTTTTGAGAAAAGCATGAAACTTCTAGCATATTTGGTTTAGACCATACGATTTATTTTCAGATGTGGAGGGAAGTCAGATTTGACCTCGGATGACCCTGAGAGGTCAAATCCAAAATGGCCGCTATTCCTCATGGTCTAATGTACAAACACACTTAACTTTTGAACCAAATAGTCCAGAAAAACGTTTAAGGTGTCATTTCCAACTAACTTGGGGATGCCAATTCATTTGGTAATACTTTTGAGATCGCTTGAACTTAGGGTTTTGCATTTAGGTCAAGGTCATGGTCAAAATTGACTAAAAAATAGCAAGTTTTGAATGGTTACAAAAAGTTTTTCCACGTCCATGTCCACATCCACGCAAATCTAAAAGTCCCTTTTGAGGAGAAGAGGAAGACCAAAATATCGTGGAATGATATGGTAACATGGGCAGATCTACGGGGGGGGGGGGGGGTAGGGGGTTTAACCCCCTCCTCCCCCGGCCCCCTTGGGCTGCCAAGTGAAAATGTGATATTAAAGCGGGGGGGGGGGGGAGAGAGGGGGATGCTGGAGAGGAGGACTACTAATCTATTTTATTTTTTTCAGGGGGCGGGGGGAATTGAAGCGCCGTTTTAGCATGACTTTCTTTTTAACACTTACTTTCACCTATCTCAGATAACCCTAATTTTTTTGTTGCTGCTTTATATGTAGTTGATAATGCATGATTAAAATAAAGAGAGAGAGAGAGAGAGAGAGAACCACCATCATTTTGAAATGGTTTAGGGTTCGTGTAATGTACATTTGAAACCATTTCTTAGCGTCTCAACCCTAAAAAAATAGCAAAACTACTTTTGAGGAAAAGCATTATACTGAATTAAATAAAGAATAATAGCTTTATATTGGATCATACTTATACTGATACGGGCTAAAGACAATGTGGTATTTGTACTCAAGCAGCACTTCAAGCGCACTTGCTACCAGGCCAACTGTTGGAACCAGATATTGGCCAAGAATCCAGAGATGCCAGAGCCATCTGACTTAGGCTGGACAAACGAAACTGGGTGGCAGCCTCTTTGGACCACTCTCCCGGAAGCATCAAAATTGTGCCATGAGTAATCCACTGTCGCTGCAAGAAAGGATGCACTGAATATTGTGCTCTTGTTCTGGAGACTGTTAGATTTTGATCGTTACCATTAGGATATTCATAAGTTGTGGACAGTGCTAAATACATGTGGATATCTATAGCTGTGGTAATGAACAGGTTTTAGGTCGTATTTGGAATAGCTTTTTTGCAAATTTTCGTGCTAAAACTGTAGCAGACACATTTGGTTAGCAAGAAAACAAGGCGTCCCTCTTGTGCGTTCACAATGAATGTGCATTGTTACAAAATTCATTTTCATCCAGTAAGCAGCGTAAGGTTAATCAACTTTCGTGTGCTTACGGTTAGCAGTGCTATGAAGTAGAAACTCATACGTAAGGACAGGACCAGCCGATAAGCAGCTATATACAAGTTTGCCCTGGATAATCAAAGTGGTGGTACACGGGTCTTTTTATTAATTTATAAAATAATGGCCCCTTAAGTGTCAAAATAGAGGCAACGTTTATTTTAAAAAAAAAAAAACATCACTTTTTTGACCTAATATGACCTTGAACTTGTCCTTATTGCAAATCCCTGAGTTTTGGCGATCTCTTAGTATTACGTAATGAATTGGCATCCCCAAGTTAGTTGGAAATAACACCTTAAACTTTTTTCTAGACTATTTGGTTCAAGTTCACGTTTGTACATTAGACCATGCGGACTGGCTGCCATTTTGGATTTGACCTCTCAGGGTCATCAGAGGTCACATCAAACTGTGAAATAAACTAACTGAAAAGGATTAAGGTGGAGGACTCGGCAGTGGAACCATTCCTTAATAAATTTAAGAACATAGGGGAGAACAAATGACATATAATGGGGATTTAACCTTTTGTAACCATTCAAAACTTGCTATTTTTAGTCAATTTTGACCTTGACCTTGACCTAAATGCAACACCCTGAGTTCTGGCGATCTCGAAAGTATTACCACATGAATTGGCATCCCCAATTTAGTTGGAAAAGACACCTTAAACGTTTTTTTTGGACTATTTGGTTCAAAAGTTACCGCGTTTGTACATTAGCCCATGCGGACTGGCGGCCATTTTGGATTTGACCTCTCAGGGTCATCAGAGGTCAAATCTGACTTCCCTCCACATCTAAAAATAAATCTTATGGTGAAAGCAAACTTTGCTGGAAGTTTCATGCTTTTCTCAAAAAGTGCACAATTTTCTTGCTAAGCCGCTGCACTATTGCAGTTGATCCCTTACATAATATCTGGTACTTTACATTTTATCGTTTCTGATGGAGTCACTCTCTTTTATTCCTGATAATTACATAGAAAATTCATACAATAGCAAATACTACACACCTCAAGAATTCAATAACATGTTTGATAGTAATCCAAATGATATTTCCCTTTTACATGCAAATTTAAGAAGTCTGAATAGAAACTTCGAATATTTTGAAAATCTCTTACACACGTTAAACAATTTCAAATTCTCTGTTATTGGTATTAGCGAGAGATGGCTACATGAAAATTCCCCAGATTTGTTTAATTTACCAAATTATAAGTTGATAAGGGCAGATCGCAAAGGAAAAAGAGGCGGAGGCGTGGCCTTCTACATTGCTGAAAAACTGAAATTTAAGATCCGTTCCGATGTGAAACTGTTACATTCAGAGACTTTATTCATTGAAATTGAAAACACAGGATTTAAGAATATCATATATAGACCGCCAGGCTCTAATCTTGATTTATTTTATAAGGAACTTGAGCAATATCTCTATATAATAGGTAATGAAAATAAGCATACTTTTATTCTTGGAGATTTTAATATCAATCTTACCCTCAGTCGTCAATAATACTTCAAACAATTTTATGAAACTTATGTACTCATTCGGCTTCCATTCATTCATCAATAAATCCACCAGAATTAACCCATATTCATCAACTCAAATTGACAACATTTTTTCCAACGTACATAACAACATGAATAACAAAATGATAGGAGGAATTCTATGCTCTGAAGTTTCAGACCACTTACCAATATTTTTAACTTGTGAATTAAAACTACCATGCCCCAAATCATTTAACCAACGTACATATCGAAAAGAATCTAAACGTAATATTGAATTAATGAAGCAAGACTTATTAATTGAGGGGTGGGAGGATGTATACAATGAAGCTGACGCGAACATAATATATCATATAATCTCTTGAATAATAAATTAATACATTATTATGAAAGAAATATTCCCTTAGGTAAAGTAAAAAATAATAGAAAAACCCCCAAACATCCTTGGATAACAACAGTGGCGGATCCAGGGCCCGCCCCCCCCCCCTTGAGAAAAAAAATCATGTAAAATCACGCGATTTTTACCTTTTTGGGGGGTTGGGCCCCCCCCCCCCTGGCACTCAAGGGGGGGGGGGGGGTGCAAATTAAAAAATTTCGAGGACCACAAAAAAAAAAAAAATGTGCTCACTACCCCCCCCCCCCCCACTGAGCGACTTTCCGGCTGGTTGAGTCGTTGCGATTTTTTTGTCCGCTTACCCCCCCCCCCCCCCCACTGAGCGACTTTTCGGCCGGCACAAAAAAAAAAGTTGGGCCCCCTCCCTTAAGAAATCCTGGATCCGCGCCTGGATAACAAAGGGTTTTTTGAAATCAATACAGACACGTAATCGCCTTTACAAATCACATTTACACAATCCTACTGAAGCCAATTAAAAAACATACAAGTTATATCGCAACAAGTTGACAAAATTAATTCGTATATCACGTAAAATGTATTATGCTAATACAATAAAGGACGTCAGTTCAAATACTAATGCAACATGGAAAGTCATCAAAGAGGTAATGGGAACTAAGGCAAATCCCCCACCTACTGATGATATGACTTTAAATGGTTCTAAAGTTGACTCTTCCCTTCATGCAAACTCATTTAATTCATTTTTTACAAACATCGGACCCGAACTTGCAAGCAAGATTAATAGCCGAAATGCGCATTTCACGGAATATCTCCCCCAACCTAATCCACATTCTCTGTTCTTGAGCCCCACGAACCCCACCGAAATTATCAATATTACACGTTCTCTTAACAACTCCAAATCTCACGGGCATGATAGAATTAGTGTGTCTCTTTTAAAAGAAATAATCCACCCACTTGCTAACCCTTTTAGTCACATTTTCAATAAATCATTATCACAAGGTGTTTTTCCGGACTTATTCAAAATCGCCAAAATCAATCCAATTTTCAAAAAAGACAATCCTCATGAAATTACGAATTATCGCCCCATATCTCTACTCCCAAGTATATCCAAAAATTTTGAAAAAATAGTATATAATAGACTCTATGAATTTATCAACAAACACAATTTGCTAACTTCTAATCAATATGGCTTCAGAAAAAATTACTCAACAAACCTGGCTTTAATCCAAATTTATGATAAAATTACAAACGCCATAGCTAACAAAGAACATGTCATTGGTATATTTTGTGACCTCAGTAAGGCATTCGATACACTTAATCACGATATTTTACTTTCAAAACTTAATTATTATGGTATACGAGGTCAATCACTCCTTTGGTTTAAAGATTATTTAAGAAATCGAAGACAATATGTCACATTTAATGGTTATGACTCTGATTCACTTTTAGTTCAATGTGGTGTCCCTCAAGGCTCCATTCTAGGCCCACTGTTATTTCTTCTATATGTCAATGACATTATTAATACATCCTCCATTTTATCTTTTGTATTGTTCGCCGACGACACAAATATCTTTTTTTCTCATAAAAATCTCACTTCCTTAAACAACATATTAAATCATGAAATAAACAAAGTATCACAATGGTTTAAAGCTAACAAACTATCTTTGAACACAAAAAAGACCCACTTCATCTATTTTAAACACCATTCTCACATTACTGATACTCCAATTCACTTACAGATTGACGACATGCCATTAGAGCAGAAAACTCACTCTAGATTTTTAGGTGTTATCATAGGTCAAACTTTATCTTGGAATGAACATCTGCACCATATCATAATAAGTATCTCAAAAAGTATTGGAATAATTTCCAAGTTAAGATTTATTTTACCTCATAAAACTTTATTTTTATTGTATAATTCGTTAGTACTCCCATATAAAACCTACTGTAACGTTGTTTGGGCTAGTTGTGGTTCTACAAAGCTGTCTCCTATTTTTAAACTACAAAAGAGAGCAATTCGCATTTGTACAGGATCGCATTACTTGGCCCACACCGATCCTTTATTTTTTAAACAAAAAGCACTAAAAATTGCCGAATTATATACTACTCAAATAGCTATCATTATGTTTAAGTATATTAATAATCTGCTCCCTTCGTCTTTTGATGACATGTTTAAGTTCAATAGCTCTGTCCATACCTACCCAACTCGCATATCCGGAAACTTTCATCTCACAAACCCAAGACTGTTAATTGCCTCTAAATCAATTTGTCATCATGGTCCAGACATCTGGAATAATCTTTCAGACAATATTAAATCTTGTTAGACCATATACTCCTTGAAAGCCACTCTAAAAAAACTATCATTCAATTGTATGAATCCCATACTCCAAATTAATATATTCACATAAATATTCACATTCGTCATTTAATATCCTCATTTTACTCAACTGCTACATACAGCACCAGCACCTGCACCTGCAATGCACCCACTTGACCAGTAAATATCAATTTCAGTCACGAATCTTTTTATGAGGCCGCCATCAATTTCAAGCCTTACCGCTCACGATGGCGGTCTCCTGCGTTCATTGATTGGATTATATATTATATTATATGTGTTATATTATATTATATTATATGTGAGAGTATGTATAGGTGTATATGTGCATGTGTATGTATGTATGCATGTGCTGTGTATATGTATATATATATGTATATGTAGGTGTATGTGCGTATATATGGATATATATCTATAAAAAAAAAATTAAGCTCACTTCCTTATTTTGTATTCATTATGTATCATGACTATATTGTTTATCTTATGAATTGTTTTGTATATTATCTTTGTAAACACATTTTATATTATGTATTGTATTATTTTGAACGCAGAAATAAATGCAAACAAACAAACAAACAAACAAACAATAATAATTATATCACAACAAATATGCAATGAAACAATAAATATAATGGAAATAGCACGAAAAAAGAGGAACTAACTTGAAGCAGAGCTTGTTGAAGTGTTAGTTCCTCAGATGCTGTTTTACAATAAAACATGAACAAAGCATGCTTAGAAATCAATAAATAGACAAATATGTAGCTAAGAAATTCCAAATTGGATGGGGGGGGGGGATAAAAAATGTTGAAAAAAGGGAAAAAATGGAGGAAGATACAAAAAAGGGGAAATGAATGATTGCAAAAGCTCTAGAAAAGGGAAATTAGATCAGTAGAATGAGGGATCGGAGAAAGAGATTGAGAAAGAGATTGAGTATTGAGATTGAGATTTTATATATGTATCTAGTATTCACTTCCTTTACCATGTTTTCTTAACTTCTATATACCGGACAATCTGTATGATTTTAGACATTCTTGTCAGTGCGCTACTACATGCTCTCACATTTTGTTTTTTTCTCAGTTTTATACTTCATGGTTTCAGTTTACCTACTTGACAATATACGCAATAGTTTTTTAAGCCAGACTTAATTCCTCATGTTTATGTTCAGTATCGTGTCATGACCTAGTGTCATCATACATATTGATTTGATTTCCTCCTTGTGCTTTGTTTTTGTTAGCGGGTTTGTTTATGAAATGTTATACATTTTAATCACCTTCATGCTATATTTAATTTGCAAGTCTTCTGGGTGCACCAGTTGGTCGGGAAGAGGGACCATCACGGTTACAGTGATTTAGTTTTCTTTCCTCTTCCCCGGGTGCCAACTGATGCACTCAGAGGACCTCCAGGAAGATTGTGCATTTATAATTGACATTCTCTTAAATGTTCGTTTACTTATATTTACATTGTTAATTGTTATATTTTTTGTGAATTGCCGAATAAATAATAAATAAACAAATAAATAAAAGTCGAGAGTCAAACAAACCGAGATTCGATCATGTATATGCATGGCGTAATCCTTAGGTAATACCTATTGTCCTGTGTGGCAAGAGTTTAGAGTTATAATGTTCACATGTTCTTTTTGAAATGTTTTGTTGTTGCACAAGTGGGTTAGGGTTGACGAAGGTCACGATGGTCAGACGAAGGGCGTGTCAATTGACAAGGCAAGGTCTTTATAGTATTGCCACATGCATACTACCTTTGAATGAGTTGTTGAACCAAACTGATTTTTTCCCCTAAGAACACATCTTGACCATCATTGTAATTGTGCATTGTAATTCTGATATTGTCCTATACGACAGGAGTTTGGAGTTGCAATGTTTACATGTTCTTTTGAAATGTTTTGTTCTTGCACAAGTGGGTTATAAGGTTGACGAAAGTCACGACGGTCAGCCGTTGGGCGTGTCACTTGACCGTCATAATCAAGACGGTTTAATTACATGATCAATGCACTCATTGATAATTCGAAGACATTTGAACAGTGGCACATTCCTCAATGAAGGTATCGTTTAAGACAAAGGTTTTTCGATCATTATGCTTATCACTAATAGGTGAATGTCTTATGACAATTACTGTAAGTTGTTTGTCTTTAAAACGTGTATTTAAAACAAATCCATGAGAGTAAACTTAAGTGTATACCTATTAGATCCAGACACTGACGTATCAAAGAAAAGAGGAATTTGGTATTTTCTGAATTTTCGAATAGTGCAATCGGATACATTCTTGATTGTATGTCATGCTCTTTAACATTATGCCAAGCTTATTGTTAATTTGAACATAAAGCGGATGCCTTTCAATCTTAAATTCCAAAAAGTGATACACGCCTGATCTTTTTCTAGATAGGCACACATTGAAGAGATGGAGTAATATTCTCCTTCACTAATTTAAGAATAATACACATTCCTAAATGCGTTAGCAAGATTAAAGCGTAATCTGTAATGATAGGCTTCATATACTGAGCGAGACAACAATCAAGGTCTCTATAGTATTGCTACGAGCATACTTGTGGTATTATACCTTTGAATACATTGTTAAACCAAATTTAACTTTTCCTAAGAACACATCTTGACTGTCATTGTAACTGTGCATTGTAGTTCTGACACTGTCCTGTGTGGCAAGAGTTTAGAGTTATAATGTTCACATGTTCTTTTTGAAATGTTTTGTTGTTGCACAATGGGTTAGGGTTGACGAAGGTCGCGATGGTCAGACGAAGGGCGTGTCAATTGACAAGGCAAGGTCTTTATAGTATTGCCACATGCATACTACCTTTGAATGAGTTGTTGAACCAAATTGATTTTTTTTCCTTCTTTTTTCTAGTCACATAGTGAACTTATCGTATGACAAAGAGTATTACGATTTAATACGTGCTGTGTCTATCTGCAGAAAGGTGTTTGAATGTTAACAATATTATTACTCAAGAATAACAAGTGCTCATTAGGTACTTAAGGTGGTAGTCCCTTGACAAATATTATGCCTTCTTAATATAGACATTGATAGTTCGACGAATTAACTACAATACTGAACCTTCGAATAGGAGCACATTTCTGTTGTATCGTTATATAGAAAGATTTATATTGGTAAAAAAAAAGAAATATCATACGCCTATTATCAAATGGAGGTTATTCTTTAACAAAACTTAAAAGTCGATCTGACTCGTACTTTCAAATCAGACAATGGAGCTGTTGGTTTTTTTGTTTTTGTTTTTGTTTTTGTTTTTTGTTTTTTCTTCTGTATATATACACATATATATGTATATATATATATTGATAGCATAACTTTGTTTATAAAGGTCGAGTAGAAGCTGTGACAATAAGTCGTTTTATGCCATTAATTCGGATACTGACAGGTTAAAGAAAAGAGGAATGGGTATGTTGGACATTGGCGGGTTTTTGCTTTGATTATTTTATTTCAAGGAAGGGGGAGGGGGTGAATTGTGGGCAGTCTTTGCTTGGGAAGGTCTTGCAAAGCTACTACTCAGGAAATAAATACTTTCTTGAGTGGTTTTTCTTTTAATTGTAAGGTTTAGTTTTTTGTTGTTTTTTGTGTGTGTGTTTTTTTTTAAGGGGATTTTTTGTTTATTGATTATAATGTTGAATGTGTATGTATATTATGTTTGGGTATGCTGTTGTGTGTGTGTTGGTGGGGTTACTCTCATTTTTTGCGGGAATCGCAGTCTCTTAGGTAAATGTGTAAATTGTTCTCGTATCATGAGGTATCACTTGAAACAGATATATTACTTTGCTTCGTCGTCCTCCGCTAAATATTCAGTGTTCAAATTTGATTACGAAAAGGGCAGAAATATTTTTAAAAATCAATGGATAATAATTATAAGTACATCTTTTGTATGTAACTTTCTTTCTCTAAACGTTAAGGGAATTCGAGAAAAATTAAAGAGACAGAAAATATTGATGTGGTGTAAAGATAAACGGTCGGATATAGTGTTTTTACAGGAAACGTATAGCACCAAGGAAGTAGAAGACGAATGGAAGGTACTATGGAATGGTAGTTCGTATTTTAGTCATGGGACAAGTCATAGTAAAGTGGTTCTTATTTTATTTGATTCTAAACTAGATATTCAAGTCATTAATGCAATTGCAGATGATAACGGTAGGTTTATTATAATGGAGTGCATTATACAAGGGTTAAGGCTTACAATAGCCAATGTATATTTCCCAGTTCGTTCGAAGGAAATAGAACAAATTAATTTTTTACTCGAGTTTGAAAAAGCCCTTACAACGGTTAATGGAAAAAATAATCAGCTAATAATAGGAGGTGATTTCAACACGATCAGCAATTTTAACCTGGATTACATGGGAACTGGTAAACGAAAGGTTCTCTCAAAATTTGGTAGACTCTTTGAAAATTTTGTGGATAGATTAAATTTGATTGATATTTGGAGAGTACGAAATGGAATGAAAAAGCAATTTACGTATAGAAAAATCAATCCTTTTATGCAAAGTCGACTTGATTATTGGTTTGTATCCGAAAAACTAGATGAAATAATATCAAAATGCAATATAATATCATCTATAGCTCCTGATCATTCAGCTGTACAACTAAACTTTTGTAATTTACCTTCGAATGATATCAAATTCAAGGGATCTTATTGGAAATTTAATAATAGTTTATGTAAAGATGAAAAGTTCATCGTGTTAATGAAAACCGCAATCATTAAACTGAAAGAGGACTATAAAACAGAAATAGAAAGTAAAAGAGTTCTATGGGATTTTTTGAAAATGAAAATAAACAGTTTTATCAGAAAATATTCGAAATAAAAAGCAAAGCTCAGAAAAGAAAAAATTGGGAATCTAGAAATAGAAATACTCTCCCTTGAAGACGATCTTTTGAAAGCAGTAGATAATGAGTAGATTGCATCTTTAGAACTGAAACGAAGAGAATTAAAAGCATGCTATGATTATATTAATGAAGGACTTAAAATTCGTTCTAGAGCATCGTACTTTGGAAGAGGAGAAACAAATACTAATTACTTTACCCAATTAATGGAATCAAATAAGAGAAAAACAGTAATCAGAAAACTTATGATAAATGAAGAAAAAATAAGTTTTGATCAGAGAGATATAATTAAAGAAATACACAAGTTTTATAGCAAACTATATGCGCAGTCCACTGTAGATTTCAATTCTAGTGATGCTTTTTTCACAGATCTACCCAAACTAAATCCAGACTCTAAGGATATTTGTGAAGGGAAAGTTACAGAGAGGGAATGTATGGCAGTTTTGAAAGAAATGAAATTTAACAAAACACCAGGTAACGATGGTTGAAGTGTTGAATTTTATTCATTATTTTGGCCGGTAATAGGAGACGTAGTGGTCGATGCTTTGAATGAATCCTTTTGTGAGGGAGAACTCTCCCACTCACAAAAACAGGCAGTAATTACTTTAATTCATAAAGAAGGCAAAGATCCGTTACAAATTAAAAACTACAGACCCATTTTCTTACTTAATGTGGACTACAAGATTTTAACCAAAGCTCTTTCAACAAGAATTAAAAAAGTATTACCAGAAGTTATTTGGATTGATCAGGTGGGATATCTTAAGGGAAGAAATATAGGTGAAGCTATTCGGTTAATTGACGACATGATCTTTCATACAACTCAAAATAAAATACCTGCTTATTTGTTAGCGATAGATTTTGAAAAAGCGTTTGACTCGGTTTCACACATGTTTTTACAAAAGGTCTTAGTAGCCTTTGGTTTTGGACCGATATTTTGTAAATGGGTGAAAATAATTTATAATAAGGCTCAAAGTTGTGTTTTCAATGGACACGTATCATCTGGATATTTTTCTATTCAGAAAGGTGTAAGACAAGGTGATCCTTTGTCTGCATATTTATTTTTTACTTTGCATTGAGATTCTTGCTCGCGCAATCCGCAGCGACTCGGCTATTCATGGAATTCCCTTTGATAATATTCACGTTAAACAAATTCTTTATGCAGATGACATGTCGTTGTTTGTTCAAGATATTGAATCTTTTAATAGACTAAACTCATTGTTTACTAGTTTTGCAGATATGTCTGGATTGAAGATGAATAGAGACAAAACCTTTGTATTATTATTTTTTCTCTCGCGGATAAAGATGTAATAGTTCCATTTGGTAAGATAGTAAACATTGTAAAGATATTAGGGATACAGTTTACGTTAGACGTGGAAAGCCAGGAAAAATCAATTACAAAGAAATCTTAAGTAAAATTAAAAAGCTGCTTATGTGGTGGAAACAAAGAGATTTGACTTTGATGGGGAAAATTCAACTAATTAAGACTTTTGTTCTATCAAAATTAGTATATGTATCATCACTCACACCTGTACCGCCGTGGGCATTCCGTGAAATTGAAGTGTTAATATTTGATTTTTTATGGAATGGAAAAGATTAAATCAAACGGAGTACTATGTTTTTAGATTACGATAAGGGAGGTCTTAAATTGACAGATTTTCAATTATTTATTCGAACACAAAGAGTCATGTGGATGAAAAGACTTATAACAGGAGATTCAAATATGATTCGGAAACGTTATTTTAAATACCTGACTAGAAAATATGGCGGCCTATTGATTTTTTTCAGTAATGTATCGCCAGATTTACTTGCACTGTCATTACCAGATTTTTACCGTAGCATGCTGGAGGCTTGGCTGGGGACAAAGCCTTTTTGCTCAAGAACGAAATTTAAAAAAGAAATCAAATTATTTACAATAACAGATGTATCCGCATTCAGGGGCAAATATATTTCCATGAAGACTTATTTCTGAAAAATGTTTTTAAAATACATCATATTGTTGATAAGAAAGGTGAATTGAAATCTATCACAGAATTTAAGAAAATGGGTTTAAACAACATAGAAATAAATATAATAAAACAGTTATATGAAGGCATTCCATTCTCATGGAAAACTCTTTTGAATATATATGAACATCCATGTGAGGATACTGAATTAAGTTTAGAATTCATTATTAACGGAAACCCTCACTCTTTGCAAGGCATAACATCAAAATATATCTATAGTATATTGTTAAAATTGAGAACGGAAAAATCTTATGCTACATGCAACTTAGAACGTACATACAATATGGTCGAAAATGACACGAGAACAATTTTCTTAAGACCCCGAAAATCCACTCTAGACAGAAAGCTGAAGGAATTTCAATATAAAATGTTATATAATTTAATTTTTACAAATAAGCATCTATACACTTTCAAACATGCAGTGAGCAATCTTTGCTCCTTTTGCAATAAACACGAAGAAACCTATGAGCATCTGTTTTTTACCTGTGAAAAGGTAGCAAATATTTGGAAGGACTGCGGTGACCTTTTTGATTTATCAGCGTTTAAAAATCCACATTGGCAAGAAATTCATATCGGGATAAAAAGATCTAATGCGGGAGAAGAACAACTGTTAAATCACATTATTCTTTTAACAAAACATATGATTTTTAAATATAGTTCAACTAAAAATAGACCCCCAATTCCTCAAGAAATTAAAAAAAGAATTATAGAAAATAGGCAAGAAGAAAAGGAATTAGCGGGGGAGAGAGGCACTTTAACACTTCACTTCAAAAAATGGGACAACTTCCATAGTTAAGGACGGCGAGGCAAATACTTCTTTCTCAGACTTAGACATTTTTTTTTTTTTTAATATTTAATTTGGTCTTAAGGAAAAGGAAGAGACAGGATTTCCAACAAATATGTAGATGTGAATGCTCGGGAAGGGAGGAGGGATTTGTTGAGATTTGGAATGAAGGGGGGAGGGGGATATGTCAGTTTGTATGTGTGTCTGAGTATGTGAGCGTGTGTGGTGTGTCTGTCTGTCTGTAGGTAACTCTTTGATTTATAATATTCGTTCAGTATAATTCAATGTAAATATTATGTACTGTGTATTAAACTATCTTAAGTATTTTTGAGAGATGTACAATTTTCTTTATATTTTGATATATGTAAATCAATGAAGCTGTATGTTTGTTTGTTATATATTTTGTACTGAATGAATACAATAAAACAATATTACAAAAACAAAAACAAAAAAATTGTTCAGGGGGGGGGGAGGGGGTGAATGAATAGATCATCCCCCTGAACAATAGGTATCAAATACAGATTTACGCCCATGGGTATATGTGTTTAAAAGTTTAATCTTTAACTTTAAAAAAAAATGTGTATAGACTGGTACTTTGTTTAAGAGATGGATCTATGTTACTCCAAAATACTGGACCGATGTAAATAATTGTTTGTTGTGCGAAAGCTATTCTCATTCGAGGAGTGTGGAAGTGGTTCCACTGTCTTGTGGGGGTATGAATGTATCTCGTTATTTTTTTGGAAAATGGAGGAAATCGGGAGAGGTAACTCGTTATTAATCAGTTGGAACATAAAGATACCGAGGTACCAAGAATACGATTTTTCGCTTGATTTATAGGAGCGCAACTTATGAGGAAAGGAAAAGGGAAAAGGACATTTATCAAAAAAGAAAAAGAGCACATGTCAAAGTAAAAAGGAAAATTACCAGAGGTGAAAATGGGGCACTCCTCGCACTCTGTTAGATGCAATCACCAGAAATGGAAAAATGGCAATTATGACAACGGGGAACAGTGGCGGATCCAGGGGAGGGGGGCACAGGGAGCACGTGCCCCCCTGCCCCAAAAATATGTTAAAACCAGCCCTAAATTCGCCCAAAATGTACTGAAAAACAGGGACGTGGCCCCCCGCCCCCAAACAAATATTAATTTTTTTATTAAAAAAGAAAAGAGAAAAAAATATGCCAATGGCTGACCTAAAAAGGTGACCTTACCCCCGCCCCAAAGGAGCAACATGTCAAATTTAAAAATGTCGTGACCCCCCCCCCCCCCAAAAAAAAAAGTGTCCCCCCCCCTTTTGTCAACATAGTAAAAAGACATCCTCTTAATTCACACACAAATTTTTTTATTTTTTTTTGTCGCTTTTCTTGGGGGGAGGGGGCTGGGGATATATCACCCTCACTTGGTCAAGAAGCGCAGTGTGCTACAAAGCCATTACATGTTCATGTGTTTAAAGAGGCGGCGGAGCGACTTCTAATGGGGGGGGGGGCGGGCACCGACAAAAAAGAGCACTTTCTGGAGAAAAAAGGGCACCTTCAAAGGGAAATATCAATGCGAAAATAGACAATTTTTTAGACA
Source organism: Strongylocentrotus purpuratus (assembly GCF_000002235.5). Lineage (NCBI taxonomy): Eukaryota > Metazoa > Echinodermata > Echinoidea > Camarodonta > Strongylocentrotidae > Strongylocentrotus > Strongylocentrotus purpuratus. The sequence continues at coordinate 10,749,508 of NW_022145611.1, forward strand.
TTGGTATATGCCCCTATATCTCCATTACATTATCAGGGATGATTTCAATATTTGTTTCTCTTTATAGATCATAATAGATATTGCTTAAGCATCATACTTTGCAGTCGGGTGTAGCGGTCTGAAAATACATTTGCGAGCGAGGAACATTTTAAAGATTTGTGAGGTTGCAGTGTGTGTTAAATTACATTTTTTTAAACGGGTAAAACCCGAACCTGATGGGGTTATAAACACATTCTTATAACGGAGGACTGAAAAGACCTTTGTTAAGTAACATATTACATTTTTAAATGCGAGCGAGCGCAACTAAAAAAGAGGCACTCACCAGTGATGAAAAAAGACACTTATGAAAATGGAAAATGGGCATTTGTCGACGGAAAAGAGGCACTCGTCAGATTTTGATAGGAGCATTTATGCGTGTATAAACATTATTGATACAGTGTAAGGGTGCCCCTAAAAGCCGAGGCTTGATTAATGGGGCCCCCAATAGATAAAGAAATATACATAGAATAAACATTAGATACAAACAAACATTAAAACATTGAAGGTTATACAAAGTTTTGGTATGGGGGTCATGAATTTAGTTCAAATGAACATATTGGAAGCATATGCGAGCCTACAGTATTCAGTGATCGTTGTCGCGGTTGAAGTCGAGTCTAAACTTGTGAAATTGTAAATAATAAACTCTTTATGTTGTATAGCTCCCTCTCAAGGTCAAGATATTAATTAAGCTATAAAACATGAATATTAAAAAGGATATTTCTATTTTGCTTTTGTAAATCTTAACTTATTTTCTGTCACATTGAAGTAAATTTCCAATGTATCACTTTATTTTACTGATCTTTTTAATCTCTTAAAATCATGCGATTATTCACTTTTACAATCTATTGCAACTTTTCAAAAGCCGGTCCGGTTACAAACCCCGGCCCCCCACTAAGTGTTATTTAGGGTACGCATATGCATGTTCCCTCCCTTTTCAGCACCCCCATAAATCCGGTGTGTAAAGTCAATACGAGCAGATCCTTTGTTACGAGCCTTTTCAGCACCCCCATAAGTCCGGTGTATAAAGTCAATACGAGCAGATCTTTTTCCTTGTTACGAGCCTTTCAGCACCCCCCCCCCCATAAGTCCGGTGTATAAAATCAATGCGGGCAGATCTTTTTCTTTGTTACGAGCCGGAGATTCTGGGAACATGAATGGCGGTCCCTCCGTTCCTAGAGTGGGGGGGGGGGGGAGAGGGGTGGGGGCGGGTTACAAACAAACACGACCCGTTAAATTATTATTATTATGTCATGCAGGCGCGGATCCAGGATTTCTTAGGGGTGGGGGCCCAAATTTGAAATCAATTTAAAATTTAGTGTGCTGAAATTTGAAAATCATGCCGGCCAATATTGCGCTCAGTGGGGGGGGGGGGGGGGGGGGGGCTATCTCCAAGAAAGGTAAAATTAACGTGTTTTACACGATTTTCCCAGGGCAGAGCCCTCAGAAGCTCAGGGGTTTTATACATTAAATTATCGTCAGATGAGCATATTTTATACCTTATTTGTGACACTGGTAGGTCACGAATTGGCGTGGGGTCCAGGGGGCGATGCCCCCGGAAGCTCAAGGGTTTTGGGCAATAAATAACTGTCACATGAGCATGATTTTATACCTTAATTTGTGACACTGGCAGGTCACAAATTGGCGTGGGGTCCAGGGGGCGGAGCCCCCGGAAGCTCAGGGGTTTTGGGCAATAAATAACGGTTTTTGTGACACTGGCAGGACACCTCACGTCCAGGGGGCCGAGAACCCAGAAGCTCAGGGGTTTTAAGCATTAAATTACCGTCAGATTAGCATCCAGTCGTCCGCCTTAGGGCCCTTGGTGGGATCCAGGGGGCAGAGCCACCGGAAGTCAAGGGGTTTCCCTTTTTTCCCTTCTTTTTTTTCCTTCTTTCTTTTCCCTTTCTTTTTTCTTCTTTTTTCCCCTTTTCTGTTGCCAGTTATAGTTATATTATATATTTTTTACTATGAACTTAAACGAATTTTTGAATTGATAACATGTAATGTTTTATTTCACATGTATTTATTGTTTTGTATGTTTTTATCAATTTGTAAAAAGTCACCAAATTCAGCACTCGGGCTGCAAGATGAATTTCAATAAAACAAACCATTTATAAAACAATGTATCTTGACTGAAATCAACCGATTAGCTATTCCCATTGGGAAATTATATATCACAACTACATATTTTTAAATATTTTTATGGTCGCAGCTATCATTGTATGGCTGTAGGCGCTATTTGAAATTCATCAAAATTTACCGGTAGCACTGGTAAATTTTTAAATTCATTTTTTCTCGAAAGCAGATGTATTTTAGGGGCTAAATTTTCTAGTGCTTATAATACATCCACAGGGGCATCCAAATATATCAAAATTGTAAAGAATCGCTATCCATCCAATTTTCAAAATTTCCCAAAACTTTGTATTACCTAAACATATAAGTAAAGATAAATAGGAACAGAAATAAGAAAAACGCAGGGAGGGGAGATGAAATGACATGTTTATTTGGCGTATAGGTACTTATTATTGAACGTTTGAGTTTGGTTTTAAATGAAGTAACATTAGTGCTGGAGATTACATCAGAAGGGAGGGAATTCCATATTCGAGGACCAGCAGATTTAAATGCAATAATAGTTGACTGTTTGAGTGCTAATGGTAAATGGAGTTTAGAATGGAAACGGGTATTATATTGATGGTAATATATATTGTACTAAACTAGATTTATTATATTAAAGGTAATACAAAGTTTTAGTAAATTTTGATATATTATGATGCCCCTGTGGATGTATTACAAGCACTAGAAAATTTAGCCCCTAAAACACTTCTGTTTTTGAGAAAAATTGAATATAACAATTTACCGTTGCTCCTGGTAAATTTTGATAAATTTCAAATAGCGCCTACAGCCATACAATGGTAGCTGCGACCATAAAAATATCAAAATATGTAGTTGTGATATATAATTTCCCAATGGGAATAGCTAATCGGTTGATTTCAGTCAAGAAACATTGTTTTATGAATAGTTTCTTTATTGAAATTCATCACGTTAATTTTACCTTTTTTTGTGGAGATGCCCCCCCCCATTGGCGATCAAGAGGGGGGGGGGGGGGGGGGTGCGATTTTTCAAATTTTCGATGACCAAAAAAAATTGTGCTCAATACCCCCACACCGCCCCGGAAGCTCAGGGGTTTTGGGCAATAAATAACGGTCAGATGAGCATATTTTCATACCTTATTTGTGACACTGGCAGGACACAAATTAGTGTTGGGTCCAGAGGGCGAAGCCCCCAAATACTCAAGGGTTTTATATATCAATTTATCGTCAGATGAGCATAATTTTATACCTTATTTGTGACACTGGCAGGTCACGAATGAGCGTGGGGTCCAGGGGCGGAGCCCCCAGAAGCTCAGGGGTTTTAGGAATTGTATAACGGTCAGACAAGCGTGCAAGGGCCCGCCTTAGGGCCCCTGGTGGGGTCGAGGGGTGGAGCCCCGGAAACTTAGTGGTTTTAAGCATTTACTTACGGTCAGATGAACATATTTTGAAACCTTATTTGTGACACTGGCAGGTCACGAATTGGCGTGGGGTCGAGGGGGCGGAGCCTTCGGAAGCTCAGGGGTTTTGGGCAATAAATAACGGTCAGATGAGCATATTTTCATATCTTATTTGTGACACTGGCAGGACACAATTGGTGTTGGGTCCAGGAGGCGGAGCCCCCAGAAGCTCAGGGGTTTTATACATTAAATTATCGTCAGATGATCATATATTATACCTTATCTGTGACACTGGTAGGTCACGAATTAGAGTGGGGTCCAGGGGGCAAAGACACCGGAAGCTCAGGGGTTTTGGGCAATGAATTACTGTCACATGAGCATGATTTTATATTATTTGTGACACTGGCAGGTCACGAATTGGCGTGGGGTCCAGGGGGGCGAAGCCCCCAGAAGCTCAAGGGTTTTATATATCAATTTATCGTCAGATGAGCATAATTTTATACCTTATTTGTGACACTGGCAGGTCACGAATTAGCGTGGGGTCCAGGGGCGGAGCCCTCGTAAGCACAGGGGATTGGGGCAATAAAATAATAACGGTCAGATGAGCATATTTTTATCCCTCATTTGCGACACTGGCAGGTCGCGAATTGACGTGGGGTCCAGGAGGCGGAGCCCCCGGAGGCTCAGGCATGATATAACGGTCAGATAAGCATCCGGGGGCCCGCCTTAGGGCCATTGGTTGGGTTGGGGGGGGGGCAGAGCCCCTCAAGCTCAGGGCTTTAGGCATTTACTTACGTCAAATGAGCATAATTATACATTATTTGTGACACTAGCAGGTAACTAATTTGCGTGGGGTCCAGGGGCAGAGGCCCCAGAAGCTCAGGGGTTTTAGGAATTTATAACGGTCAGACAAGCATGCAGGCCCCTGGTGGGGTAGAGGGGTGGAGCCAGGGGCGTCGCTAGACCTTTTTCAGTGGGGGGGGGGGGGGGTGTACAGGCCAACGATTACCGACAAAACTACCCCCAATTACCGACAAAATTAAATGTCCCAATATTTACAAATTTAACCCTATATATCCGGGGCCGAAGGCTAAATTGTCTTTCCTACGAACTATCTATAGTACTTGCGTATGCACAAATGGTCATTTTCTTCTACGACATAAATATACGAATTATTTCGTCAACTTAGTCAGCATCATAGCTACATTTTAATGCAGGCGCGGAGCTAGGATCTTATTTTTAGGGAGGGGCGATAGTGAGCAAGCGAATCACTTAAAGAGAGCGCGAAGCGCGCTCAATAGGGAGGCGTAGGTGATAGGCCTCCCGCGCGAAACGCGGAAGCTTAGGCGTTTCCTTAAATTATTAGGAAAAGAAGACGATTTAATGTACCGTTCTCGATTAATCCTTGTCTGAATGAAGTTTCCCCCCTCCCGCGCAAAGCGCGAAAGCTTTGGCATTTCATTAAATTATTATTAAAAGAAGACGATTGGGTGTACTGTTCTCGACTCTTAATCCTTATCTGAATTCAGTTCTCCCCCCCCCCCTCGCGCGCGAAGCGCGGAAGTTTTGGCGTTTCATTAAATTATTAGAGAAAAAGACGATTCGTTGTACCGTTTTCGACTCGTAATCCTTGTCTGAATTCGGTTTCCCCCTCTAGCGCGAAGCGCGGAAGCTTTGAAGTTTCCTTAAATTATTTGAGAAAGAAGATGATTCATTGTACCGTTCTAGACTGTCAATCCTTGTCTGAATGAATTTCCCCCCCCCCCTCCCGCGCGAAGCGCGAAAGCTTCGGCGTTTCATTACATTTTTATAAAAAGAAGACGATTTATTGTACCGTTCTCGACTGTTAATCTTTGTCTGAATTCAGTTTCTCCCCCTCTCGCGCAAAGCGCCGAAGCTTTGACGTTTCATTAAATCATGAGACAAAGTAGAAGATTGGGTGTACTGTTCTCGACTGTTAATCCTTGTCTGAATTCAGTTTCTCCCCCTCTCGCGCAAAGCGCGGAAGCTTTGACGTTTCATTAAATTATGAGAAAAAGCAGACGATTGGGTGTACTGTTCTCGACTCTTAATCCTTATCTGAATTCAGTTAAGTTTTGGCGTTTCATTAGATTATTAGAGAAAGTAGACGATTCGTTTAACCTTGCACGACTCTTAATCCTTGTCTGAATTCAGTTTCACCCTCTCCCGCGCGAAGCGCGGAAGCTTTGACATTTCATTAAATTGTTAGAGAAAAAGACGATTCGTTGTACCGTTTTAACTCTTAATAAACCCTAATTGTCTGAATTCAGTTTCCCCCTCTCGCGCAAAGCCCGAAAGCTTTGAAGTTTCCTTAAATTATTAGATAAAGCAGACGATTGGGTGTACTGTTCTCGACTCTTAATCCTTGTCTGAATTCAGTTCCCCCCTCCCACGCGAAGCGTGAAAACTGAGATGTTTCATTTAATTCTTATAGAAAAAAGACGATTCGTTGCACCGTTTCGACTCTTATTAAGCCCTATCTATCTGAATTCAGTTTCCCCTCTCGAGCGAAGCGCGGAAGTTTTGACGTTTCCTTAAACTATTAGAAAAAGCAGACGATTCGTTGTACCATTTTCGACTCTTAATAAGCCTCATTTATCTGAATTCAGTTTCCCCCACTCGCGCAAAGCGCGGAAGCTTTGACGTTTTTCTTAAATTATGACAGAAAGCAGACGATTCGTTGTATCGTTCGCGACTCTTCTAAATGAAGTTTTCCCCTCCCGCGCGAAGCGCGGAATTTTTTATGTTTCATCAAAATATAGAGAAGGGAAGACGATTCGTCGTACCGTTGTTGACTTTTAATCCTTGTTTGAGTTAGTTTCGCCGAAAATGTTAAACCTCTGAATTCTTTAGCTGATATTACAGGAAAGTGAAACTTCGAAAAAATACAACTATTGTAGTTGTAGTCACTCTCGAAGTCGTCACAGCGGATAAAAAGTCACAGTTCGTAGGGAAAAAAACTTGTCGGTCGACCGACAAATATACATCTCACCGACTTCAAACTTCTGCATTGATATAGTACACGATCGAGCAAGAATACCGACACAGCTGACCCGACACAGCAATATATTTAGCCGTGTCTTTCTTGCTCCCTCGACGAGATGACTCCACCAAACAACCCCCCTCTCTCTTTTACTCCCACTCCTCCTATCTCAGGCTCTTACCTCCCCTCTCTCTCCTCTCTTTCACCCCCCGTTTCTTTTGTTTCCCTTTTCTCTTTTTTTTCTTTTTTTCCTTTTCTTTCTTTTCTTTCTTTTCCTTTCTTTCCTCTCCTTCCTCTTTTTCTTTTTTCTCTTTCTTTCTTCTCTTTTCTTTCTTTTCTTTTCCTTTCCCTTCTTTCCTTTCTTTTTCTTTCTTTCTTTTCTTTTCCTTTTCTTTTTTTCTTTTCTTTCCCTTTCTCTCTCTTTTTCCCCCTCCCCCTTTTCTCTTTTTTTCCCGACGGCAGCGCAATTTTACCGACAATATCCTGACAGGTGGAGGGGTGTCGCAACCCCACACCCCCCCCCCTTTGACGACGCCCCTGGGTGGAGCCCCGGAAACTTAGTGGTTTTAGGCATTTAATTACGGTCAGATGAACATATTTTGATACCTTATTTGTGACACTGGCAGGTCATCTCACGTCCAAGGGGCCGAGAACCCAGAAGCTCAGGGGTTTTAAGCATTAAATTAACGTCAGATTAGCATCCAGCCGTCCGCCTCAGGGCCCTTGGTGGGGTCCAGGGGCAGAGGCGGCGGAGCGACTTCCAAAGTGGGGGGGGGGCACCAACAAAAAAGGGCACTTTCTGGGGAAAAAGGGCACCTACAAAGGGAAATCTCAAAGCGAAATATACCATTTTTAGACATTGGTATGTACCCCTTTAATGTGATTACATTATCAGGGATGATTTCAATATTTGTTTCTCTTTATACATCGTATAAAATGTTGCTTAAACATCATACCTTGCGGTTGGGTGTGATGGTCGACAAAAATCATTTGCGAGCGAGCGAGGAAAAATATAAGATTTGTGAGGTCGCAGTGCGAAAACTACATCTTATAAAGAGGAAAAAACCAATCCTCATCGGGTTATAAATAAGTACATTCTCACAACAGCAAACTGAAAAGACCTTTGATAAGTAAAAATTATAACATCTATAAATGTGAGCGAGCGTAGCGAGCGAGCTTTGGGAGATATTGCTCTTAGTCGCTTGAAATTAGGGGTACGTTTAATGATGAGAGGAAAAGGGGACACTTATCGAAGGGATAAGACACTTACTAGAAAATAAAATGAGCACGTGTCAAAGTACAAAGGGTTATTATCAGAGGTGAAAATGGGGCACTCACCAGGGATGAAAAGGCACTTATGAGAATGGAAATTGGGCATTTGTCGACGGAAAAGAGGCAACCATCAGATTTTGATAGGGGCATTTATGAAAAAGGGGAACGTATCATTGTTAAAAAGGTTAATTATCAGAGGTGAAAAGGGGCACACACCATATATGAAAGAGGCACTTATGAGAATGAAAAAAGGGGCACTAATAATAAAGGGAAATGTGCATTTGTTGAAAGAAAAGGAGCACCGATCAGATTTTGATAGGGTCATTTATTGGAGGTGAAAGGGGGCTTTTATGAAAAGCGGATATTATGAAGGAAAAGGAGCATTTATTAAGGAAGGAAAAGGGGCACGTGTCAAAATAAGAGGGGGTGTTATTAGAGATGAAAAGAGCACTTATGAGGAGGAAAAGGGGGCACTTGTCAAAATAAAACGAGTATCTCTCAGAATTGAATAGGGTAATTTACCAGACATGAAAAGGGGCACTAGTAGGAGAATGAAAAAGGACTATTTTCATAGGTGAAAAGGGGCATTTATGAAAAGGCGAAGGGCTCTTTGTTAAATGGGGGCACTTCTCATAAGGAAAAGGGGCACTTATTAGAAAGGAAAGGAGGCATATGTGAAAATATAAGGTGCGCTTATCCGAGTTAAAAAGAGGTAGTTATTAAAAGGGAAAGGGGCACTTCTTACAAAGGAAAAGGGGCAATTGTCAAAGTAAAAGGAGCACCTCTAAGATGATAAATTTCAAATAGCGCCTACAGCCATACAATGGTAGCTGCGACCATAAAAATATCAAAATATGTAGTTGTGATATATAATTTCCCAATGGGAATAGCTAATCGGTTGATTTCAGTCAAGAAACGTTGCTTTATAAATAGTTTGTTTTATTGAAATTCATCACGTTAACTTTACTCTTTTTTTTTTGGAGATGCCCCCCCCCCACTGGCGCTCAAGAGGGGGGGGGGGGGGGTGCGATTTTTCAAATTTTCGAGGACCATAACAAATTGTGCTCAATACCCCACACCGCCCCCCCCCCCACTGAGCGAAATATTGGCCGGCACGATTTTCAAATTTCAGTACACTAAATTTCATATTGATTTCAAATTTGGGCCCCCCTCCTTGAACCAAATTCATGACCCCGTACCAAAACTTTGTATTACCTTTAGGGGTGCTTCATAAGAAGTGAAAGGGGGCGTTTTTTTTAAAGGGATAGCCTCCTTATAAGAAAGGAAAAGGGGCACGTATCATTGATAAAAGTGTAATTATCAGAAGTGAAAAGGGGGTAATTATCGCATCTGAAAAGGGGCACTGACCATATACGAAAACAACACTTATGAGAAATAAAAACGGGCACTTATAATAAATGGAAATGTGCTTTGTTGAAAGAAAAGGGGAACCGATCAGATTTTGATAGGGGCATTCATCGGAGGTGAAAGGGTGCATTTATGAAAAATAAATGTTATAACATGTTAAAATAAATGGGGCACTTATCAGAGATAAAAATGGGTAATTATGAGAAGGGGAAGGGGCACTTAAAGAAAGGAAAAGAGCACTTCTCAGGAGGAGAAGGGCACTTGTCAAAGTAAATGGAGTAACTCTCAGAATTGAATAAGGTCATTTAGAAGAGATGAAAAGGGGCACTTATGAGAATGAAAAGTAACTATTTTCATAGGTAAAAAGGGGCATTTAGGAGAAGGGTAAGGGGCACATGCGAATAAGGTGCGCTTATCCGAGTTAAAAATGGATAGTTAGTAAAAGGGGAAGGGGCACTTCTTACAAAGGAAAAGGGGCACTTGTCAAAGGAAAAGGGGTAACCCTCAGATTTGAATAGGGCAATTATCAGGTTGAAGGGGGCGCTTCTCGTACCTGAAAAGGGGCACTTACTAGAGATTAAAAAGGGCACTTGTAGAAGTAAAAGGGGCACTGTTCCCATGTTAAAAGGGGCACGTTTTGGGTACTAGAGAAAGTGTGGGGGCACTGTGCCCCCTGCCCCCCCCCCGCGATTCAGTGTGTGTGTTGTTGTTGTTGTTGTTTTAGTTTTAAGGGCGTGTGTCATTCAATTATGAATATTTACGCTGTCGGATGTTGCCTCTATTCAAGTCGTCGAAATAACCTCTGCGACGCATTTCCGCCTCTGTGTATATCATAGAGATATATACTACTTATTAAGTATATATCTCTATGGTGTATATACACTTTGGTGCAAATACATTCTTGTACACGCCGTTAAAACTAAAACAACAACAATCTATCATAATTTACCTTCCTCTCTCCAACGCACGTACGACTACCATAGGCTCCATGCATAGATCCAGTGTAATCTATCTTTTGCGAAACTTCCTTTGAAGACTACTACTCGACTCGGCTTGTAAATGTTCACTGCCGCTAGCGCGCGCTGCACGCACTTGGACGACACGCTGATATAAACACCACCATTAACCTGGCGAAAAAGCAGACGAAATGCTGAGCTAAAAATGTCTGGGTGGGTGTCATTCGACGATGATGGAGATGGAGATGTACGTGGGAAAGCACCAGCCCTACATTCATCGAGTAAAACAAGAGAAGATTATGGCGTTGGCCTGGTTGTTGAGGCGGGTGCAGGTGTTATTAGCGGGAGTTGGGTGAAGTTTGAGCATTCAACCTCCCCGAGCACGCCCACCTCTACCGCCCATCGGGTGGCGGAGGCCCAGGCCCAGGCCCAGCGGCCTATGATATCTCAGCATACAGGTAGGTCTACGTCCATATATATACAAAATATGCACCGTGAAGTGTGGTTGAATTAGTGTGGTGGATCGTGGAGTCATGCTGTTGTTCTCAATTTAGTTTTTCGTAATTGTTGGTCAGTTGGTGATTCAGTGTAGATTTTTAAAATCATTTATTTCATGTATAATCCACAATTAGACTTCTTCTTCAAGATAATCTCCCTCCTTCAAGTTCAATACTGAAGATTCTTGCAGATGCTGTATAGGTCTACTACTCGGCCTGATCGGGGTGTGCAGGTGGACCATTACACCGGGGTTTCCCCTACTCTTATACGAATAGTGCAATGGGTTCTTAACGTGCAAGGGTGGTGACTCTCCTGTACACGGGGCCTCCATTTAACGTCCCATCCGAGGGACGGAGTGTTTTCCACTTGACATAACCTGCGTCTATGAACAAGGGAAGGGGCACATTAACACACAACGCAGACTTCAGTCATCCGCCTGGGTGGGAGTCGAACCCGGGATCTTTGGTTCGACAGGCAGACGCTTTACCGACTGAGCCAACTCGCCTCCTAGGTCTAGACCTAATTTAATGTCATAATTGTAGAATCTAGATATACATTGCAACTTTAATAATAATTTATGCAAAAAATATTATTAAAGTGTAACAAAGCAGGTCCGTAAAATGTGCAAAGAAAATATTCTTCATCAAAAAATTATTTGCATGTGATTGTGAGCTTGACTTTAAAGTGTACTTGTAAGCATTAACCCAAAAAAATTGTGATTGAAACAAAATCTCTTACCTGATTATTTGCTTGCAGTTTCAGCTTGAGGAATAATGGTGTTTATATTTATTTAATCAGAAAAAATAGGCGCTCGGGCTGACGCCAGCGCCGATGTCACTCTCCATACAGTATAAACCCGATTAGTATACTTGTACAGCCCGACGCATATCGGATAGGCTAGGTCATATCAGGAATGTCATAATTGGAGTGTCTACTGGGAGAATGCTGAATTATATTGCTCCTTCTTCCAGTGATTGTCAAATCTGGCTTTAAAGCTGTTTACCGAAGCCGATTGCAGATACTACCAACTTAGGGAGGGAGTTCCAGTCGTTGAGGACCCTGTGTTCTAATACCGGTATTCAAATTATGTAAGGAAACCTGTATACTTTCTAGACTTCACTGTCAGACACTATTGACTGACTGACTGACTTCTTTTTTCTTCGGTAATAAGTTACAGAACATGAGCTGAAAAGCGTCCATGAGCATTTGTCTACATCAATAACCCACTTCTTGTAATGGCCAAAATTACACTGATTGAATCTTTTCGCCGCAAAACACGTACAACCCTTTGCTACAAGGGTATGAAAATCAGACTATTTCCTACATGTAAATGGACTGCAATGTAGTTTATAATAATAATTCCTCAAATTTTTTTCTATTACACATGGTGTACCACAAGGTTCTATGCTAGGTACTCTATTGTTTTTAATTTACATTAATGGTCTTACACATTCTTCTAAACACGAGATTGTTACTATTATTTGTGACAAGTTCACAAGCACAAATTGGTGCTTTCAACTGCACCTTGATGTTAAATGAAGGTCCTTTCCCTTGTGGGTTTTTCGGCATTATGTAAGGAAACCTGTATACTTTCTAGACTTCACTGTCAGACACTATTGACTGACTGACTGGCTTTTTTCATCTTTGGTAATAACATACATGAAATGAGCTGTGAAGGGTACTTGGGCATTTTGTCTACATTAATAGCCCATTCCTTGTAATGGCCAAAATTAAACTGATTGAATCTTTGCACAGCATAAAAACGTAGGACCATTCGGTACAATGGTCTGAAAATCAGACTATTACTTACTGGCTCTATACTAGCCCTTAAGTTGATTTGACAACTAATATTCATTATTTTCCCACTTACAGACATTTTCAAGCAACCTTTTTTTTAGGGAAGTTTTAAATTAGTATTATCTTTCAAATGCCGTTGGAATTAAACCTTTTCATTTTTTTGGCCTGCAAATGGGACATAGTACCTTTAAGGCAACACTAAACTACAACGATACATGTATAGATGGGCAAATTGGGCAATGTTCTCCTAGATTGGCTATTACTTTCATTCAATCTGTCCCAACTTTGAGCTGCCATTTTCTCCTTCCTTTTACAATATACATGTACTTTCCTCCCATCCTAGTCCCGCTGGGTTCACTCAATGTGACTTCCGGACCACATGACCGTTACCAAAATCACGGAAAAAGGGGTCAATTTCAAGCAATGTCCACAGACAATATATTCCTCGAAATAAAGAAAATAGGGGTGCACAGGTGTCCTCGAAATTGATAAATAGGGGTCAGGAAAAGAGAAAACCCGGAAGAAAAATTCTCGGAGCCGAGTCTTGTCCTTGAAATATGGTAAAAAAGGGGTAAATTTGCGAAAGTGTCCTTACAATCTTATAAATAGGGGTATTCAAAGTACAATTTTGTCCTTGTTTTGACGTAAAAAAGGGGGTTAAATTTCACAAAATGTCCTTGAAATTGACCGCAAAAGGGGGTTATTTGCATTTGTGGGAACGGTCATACATGATCCCCATGATCCTAGTCCAGCTAGTGTTAATCTGTATAATTATACATATCTTGTTAACCCATCGGCACACTGGAACCGGGTGCGCCCTGTATTAAGCCTCTTTCAAAGAGACTATAGTCAGTGGGTTCATCTAGTATGTTTCATTGTGATTTTCTAAAACGTAACAGAAAGACTCCAACCATATATGATACATAATGTACACGTGTAGAAGGAAATCTTTGTTTGAGCTGATGTTAAAATTGATTTTTACATTAATTTTGTATTTCTTAATAGTTAATGAGTTCTTTTCTTGGCTGGGATAAAGCTATATATAATGCATTCAATTTTTTAAAAACAGAATCGAATGTACGTTTACTTCAGATTCAACAATATGACATCTCAGTCACGGACTCATGTGGAATGCGAATGTGTACCTTTACCTGCATGTGAAGATATTTGTTTGCATTTCACAAAGACGTGAACTTTGACCAAGTAGGGATTATACCGGGGATGTACTCAGTACAAACAATGTGATTACCTCCTATGCATCATTTAGTAGGCATAATGGACAAGGTACTACCGTATGTAGCATAGACATGCATCCAGCTCGTGTAGACCCACTTGTATAAATTCATGTTTGTACAAGATGTACTGTAATAATGAAAAAATGAATGGAAAATGTAAATGTTATGTACAATAATTTATTTTAAATTTTGCAATGTGTGTACATTACATTTTATTGATAGCTGTTGATAGCTATAGTTTAAAGGAATTCAAAATCTTCCAAAAATTTGAGAAGTATTATTTTTGGGGTAGATAGAAGGAGCCTGCAAATGTTTGCTTTTATGCTAGTTTCTTGTGCAATTTTAAAGGCTCATTACCAGTACCTGGGTTTCAAATCAAGGAAGATATTTAAATCTGCTGATACCTACTTAATGTTAGAAGTATTGACTTAAAATTAATTTTAATGAAACATTATTTGGAGACAAAATATCATACAGCTGTACAGTGTACATGTATGTAGCAGAAGAAGGAGAAGAAGGAGGAGGAGGAGGAGACACAACATTTAAGTTCATGATCGGCTGAGTGACGATTGTACTATTTGGGATGTCAAGAACATTATTTGCTTTCAAAGTAATGAGGAAATACATACATGTACTGTATAGTGTATACTGTTAGTGTGACCCTCAAATCCTGTCCAATTAGGATATTTACTTAAATGTAATAAATAAGTTGTTAATTACTACATGTACAGTGCATGTACATGTACATGTTGGCCCTATAGCCTTTTCTGTTTTTTATTATTTATTTTTTCTAACAATGAAAAACAATGCAGTTTAGATCATAGCCAAGCTATCTAAATTATTGTCTGCCTTCCTATTTGTTTTCACTACATGTACTCCTTGCTGTAGAGATTTAAAAAATAAAATGTATTGCCACTCAATACTCATAAGATAATAGCAAAGAAATATGACAAATGAAAATTAAATTAAAAATACAAAAACGAAACAAAAGTAGTGTTGCTGGGTACCAGATACACTGGAGGCAGATACATTACAGGGAATAATTTTCCTGGTATCGCATCGCAATTTGCTATGCATTTTAGCATGACTGCTATACAAAATATCTTTTGTGTAGCAGTTTTCTTCCATAGAAATGTACAGAATTTCATTTGAAATATTTATCCATCGGCTGAAATTGCTAATCAAAAAATTTGAGGAAAATTATTCCCTGCATTTACAGGCAAATTTGGTTAATTGAAATGATTTAATTGTTCACACAAAAAAGGGTGTTTGTTTACATTGACACCATCCAAAGTCCATGTTTACATGTCTTCATAGTTTCCTGTTTTATTTACATGTAGTGTGTTCATTTTGACATATAACATACCGGTATGTACACAAATAAGGGTAGGGCATATTGTTGGTAAAACTCATGACTATAGATAATTTACCAAAGTGCTGAAACTTTTGAAACAAGAATTGAAATGGTAAGTGTTGATATCTTCATATTTTCTTTGGAAGTGTTATGGCTGATCTACAAACAAAAGTTTTTGTTAACCTGTTATTCACAGGTCTTTCTTTATATATGAAAGATACATACATTTATTTGGAATTTGCCCAAATAGAAGAACACTGTACAATGTATGTCACGGGGAGAACAATAAGTCTTTATGAACGTAATATAATCCTATTATTCTAGTAGTCAATAAATTACATAAAATGTACATGTTGGCCTTCCCGTGATACATGTAGAATTGAGTTTGAAGGAAGTTTATTGATCTAGAATGAGACCATTTAAAAATATTCTCACAAGTCAAAGACTTTGGTCAATGTTTTGTGTTGCATCTACTGTATGTCATCATTCAAATTACTTTGGTTTGTCAAGAACATGCATGGGTAACATTTGCAAACTACATGTAGGCCTGAGATTGAGATTGTCAGTTCTGGAATTAAATGTGATCTGCCTGTGCTGGAATTTATTCAAAGAAGTGGAAGCAAAAATTGAGTTATGATGGTCATTAAGTAGTAATAATGGCTGTGGCAGTAATTATTTGATGATTGTGAAACAGTAAAGGTGTTTAGATAATAACAATGTATGGCTCTAGATGACTTTAGTGATCTCTCTTCTCTAATTTACTTTTTGTGGTAAAAAAAACCCCTCAAACAAGGAGCAAGAAGGTGATGGTATTCTTTAGTTAAAGGTAATACAAAGTTTTGGTATGGGGTAATGAATTTGGTTTAAATGAACATATTGGAAGCATATGCAAGCCTACAATATTCAGTGATCGATGCGGTTGAAATCGAGTCTAAAGTGATGAAATTGTAAATAATAAACTCTTTATTTGGTATGGTGCCCTCTCAGGGTCAAGGTATTAATTTATCTATAAAACAATGTTATTTGACTAAAATCGACCAATTTGCTATTACTGTTTGGAATATATATATATCAGATCTGCATATTCTGAGATTTTTATAGTCGCAGCTACCATCGTCTGGCCGTTATAGGCGCTATTTCAAATTTATAAAAATTTACCGGGAGCACTGGTAAAATTCAATATTCAATTTTTCTCGAAAGCAGAAGAGTTTTAGGGGCTAACATTTTTAGTGCTTATAATACATCCGTAGGGGCATCCAAATATATCAAAATTGTAAAGAATCACTATCCAGCCAATTTTCAAAATTTACCAACACTTTGTAATACCTTTAAAACTGTTACATGTACATGTAATACACAGGTGTACATACATGTATGTAAATGTTCTATTAAAGTGAATGAATTTTGAAAAGTCTCAGAACATGATCATGCAGGACTACGCTATACCAGCTATAGAGCTAACAGGGATCACAAACTTACATGTACATGGACCATCAAAATAAAGACTAGGGTCAGAAGTTTGCTCCCCAGTGGGATCATAATTTTGACCTTGTACACCCCCTGTAGTTCATCTACAACCGCTGGGTGTGGTGATGACAAGTGGAATGGTATTGGAACTAAGTAGCCTGGTAGGAACATGTACCCTGTACTTCATTTTTGGCATACTTAATAGCGTGAGAGTGTTGCTGTGCTTTTGTTTTGGTGTTTGGACTGATACTCCCCCTTGGGCTTGGGGTACATGTCACTGGGAAGAGGCGTGTCACTCAATGTCATCCTTATCATCATCTGCTGGGATGGATGTTGATTTGGGTATGGATATGTCCATGTTTTGGGTAAGTGATAATGTTTAGACTAAAAACAGGAAGAAAGTATTCCTTTCATCATGTTTACTGCTTGTCATGTTTACTTGTTCGTATATTTACTTTTGAGTGCTGACTATGACTAATATATGTACATTTTTGTGAACACATGCTATCTCCTGTCTACACTGTACTAGACTTTTAAGTGGTTTTACCAGACACAATCCCTGGTTTTTCAAAGGCAGGACAAGTGTGACTATGAATATTACCGGTAGTCTATTCAAGGAGTACAATGTGTAACTCTTTGGTATATTGTGGCAATCTTTTTGAGAGTAATTTATGTAGACTGCCACTGCCATTCTCTAACTTTGTGAGCAGAAATCTAGACTTTCTTTTACAAATGTGCAGTATTGAACACTGCTTTGATTCATTGATGTCTAAGGTTTTGAATTGTAATAGCATGATTCTCATTGAAATTGAATTCCCTATTATATGAGCTCTTTCACCCGAGGCAAGATATTTTCATAGGGTACTGTCAGCCTTGCCTTGCACGATAGGACAATACCTTATTTATCCAGACAATGCAGAAATATTGTTACAAATGAATCTGGATTTAGAATTGCCTGATACTTGTATGCACTTGTACATGTAGCATCTAAATATGGAAGACAAGTGTTGGGTCAGCTGAAGTTATGAACTTTTGAGTACACTACCGTGTGAGTCAAAAAAAAGTTTACACCTAGAAAATTGCTGATTATTCTAAAAATCATCTTATGAAAGTGAGTGTTTTATCCCAAATCATTTGGTACCATTTTTGTGTGGTATGTGTTCACGCTTGGATGAACAGGTGGCATTGTTTGCAAGAGTGCAAAAATCGACTTGCGCCAAAGTGATGCCTTCAGTATGTATTATGTTGGGATTAGTGGAGTGAGAGAATGGATTGAATGTATCAATTGAAATGCATTGCATATGTGTTTTTGCAAAGGGCAAAGTCACACACCTCCACACACACGCCCATAAATGTTCCTTGATATTTGATATTCGATATTTGATATGTGTGGCATGAGGTGTTATTGGATGTGCAAAGACCGAATTAATACCCAAATCCCAATCGTTTTATTCAAACATCACTACATGTAGGCAACTTTGGCGCAAGTCGATTTTTGCACTCTCGCAAACAATGCCTCCTGTTCACCCAAGTGTGAACACATACCACACAAAAATGATACTGAATGATTTGGGATAAAACACTCTTTCATAAGATGTATAATAATTTACTGTTCACAGATGATTTATAAAATAATTAGCAATTTTCTAGGTGTAAACTTTTTTTTGACTCACTCTGTATATACATGTAATGTACAAAATAGGGCCTACAGCTGCTCATACATGTACATGTACTGTACATGCTTTCTGGTGTATCATTGGTGTATATTATATTACTCGTTCACCATATTTTTTTAAACGCATTTCACAAAATGAAGGAGGTTTTATGTACTGTATGTACATGTACATGTACTGTATATTATGCTTTTCAAAAATTAACTTTATTTTCACTGAAATTGAAGTTGTTGTGTACATATCTGAACTGCTGATGATGTACATGTACTGTACATTTCTTGTACTCATTTGGAAAACATCCTTGGAAGAAGAAATCTTGACATTTACACAGCTGTTTCTTCCAGCTCAGAGCGTGATCCCTAAATGCAGGGCTAAGATGGATTTAACCCAAATATCGTCTGCACTTGAAATATTGGGGAGATGTTGAGGCTCTTTTGTCATGAAAAGAGAACCACCGTAGTCATTTTCAGGATGTTAAAAATAAAATGAATGTGAAGCATGCTGTATTGTTGTCAGGCTTTGGTCTGATTGGCCTGTACTATATTATTCAAGATATATCCTGTCATTTTACAATATGGCAGAGCTGCCAACCTGTATGATTTAATAGTATTTTGTACAAATTTTAGAAGTAAATACATGTACAGTACATGTACAGTACAATAGTACGATTTTCCAAAACAAAAAAAAAGATTTTTATTATGGTTACATTTACATGTTGGCTACATATTGCACCGAAGCTATAAAAGGCGCTAGATGCTCATGGAATATGATCAGCTCTTTCTTTTTTTCTCTCTGTACTATTGTATATTCAGACTTTACCTAAAGATATCAGAACATGTAAAAGAGTGCTTATTATAATCTGTAGATCCTCCCTGTAATGCTGTGTCAGATTATACCTGCAGTCGTTAATTAATTTGTGGGAGTAAATCTATAAATCTAATTGGTCTTGTCTTGGATTTAAAACAAGATTTAGTCATGAAGTTACTCAGTATCGGCTGCTCGAATTTCATATTTCATGTTATGATAGACATGTTATACTGCAATAATGTTGATTTATGATAGGAGGGGCTCGTGTTTAATCAATCTTGTTTTTGGATCAGCGAGTTTAGCAATATCAGCCACTGAATTGCTCCATGTTTGAATTTCAGATTTCAGGTTTGGTAGTGAACAGTATTACTTCGAATAAAGTACCGTAGACACATTACCACCAAGTCACACCATACATGTAGTCTATGGAATAATAATGCAGTCACGCATGACACAGTGTGAGAGTGTCTTACTTTATTTCAAGCAGTACTGTATTTACTACAATAATGTTAATGATTCATGACAGAAAGATTAATGATTATTAACTTGCTGTATTTCTCTGTCCATTGTCAAGATAATGCTGCATGTAAGTGCTATTGTAAATCACAGCATTTTCAATCAGAATTAAGTAAATTTAGGGGGCACAATCACGGACATCAATTTTCTTTCAAGGCCTTCATACAGAGCTGACAAGCATAACATTTTCCCCGGAATTTTTGTGTTTTTTTCTCATAATTGCGGTACAGTTTAGTACGTTTTTATGCCTCCGCCACCGAAGGTGGTGCCGGAGGCATCATGTTTTCGGGTTGTCTGTCCGTACGTCCGTCCCGTTTGACCGTTATCACAATATCTCAAGAACCATTTAAGATTTAAACTTAAGACTCGGGAATAGTATTTATCACTATAGGAAAACGATCTGATTAGATTTTGGAGTACGTAGGTCAAAGGTCACAGGTCACAGAGGTCAACTTATGAAATTCCTTGTATTGAGTTTGTTAGCGCGATATCTCAAGAACCATTTGAGATTTAAACTTCAACCTTAAGGATAGTATGTATCACCATAGGAAGACGATCTGATTAGATTTTGGAGCACGTATGTCAAAGGTCAAGGGTCACAGAGGTCAACTTATGAAATTCCATACATTGAGATTGTTATCATGATATCTCAAGAACCACTGGAGATTTAAACTTCAAACTTAGTGATAGTGTGTATCACTATAGGAAAACAATCTGATTACATTTTGGAGCATGTAGGTCAAAGGTCAAGGGTCATAGAGGTCAACTTATGAAATCCCATACATTGAGATTGTTATCATGATATCTCAAGAACCACTGGAGATTTAAACTTCAAACTTAGTGATAGTGTGTATCACTATAGGAAAACAATCTGATTACATTTTGGAGCACGTAGGTCAAAGGTCAAGGGTCATAGAGGTCAACTTATGAAATTCCATACATTGAGCGGAGGCATCATTTTCGACTGCGCGCAGTCAAAATTCCATCTAGTTTCTTCATAAAATACTTTTTTTCTAAATTTTTCTTTTTGTTTGTTTTTGTGTGCACATACCGCACGTCAGTCAAATGCCCTAAACTGTTGATCACTACAGTACTGTAATAGAGATTTTCAATAGAGATTTGTGATTTACAAAGAGTAAAACAAAAAAAGTGAAAGGCATAAATATTTTCAAAAAGAATGAAATGCCAATATTACCAAAAAAATATCATAAAAATTTAAAAAAGAATGAAATGCCAACAAAATATCATAGACATTTCTGCATTGGTTGGAAGTTTTGTTTGGATGAATTCCCTTTTTTTGCCATCATGGTCCCTTTTTTTTTGGTTGCACGAGGTTGGCAGCTCTGTTCATATGCTTAATATATATGTTTGAAAACTTTCTACAGGAAATATAAAGAAATATATGTTGCTTTAGAAAATGAAATGGATGGCGTAGGAGCTTCTACAATTCATTCATATTCATATTCATATTCATATTTACACCATTGTTTCATTTGTTTGATTGAAAATCGAAATTAATCCTATTTCATTTTTTTACTTTCATCTTTTGTATGCAGGTGGGTCCATTCACAGCAGTATAGATGTGATGTCCCAGGCATCTGATGACCACCATTCAGCTATAGCATCATCAGTGATATCTTCAAGAGGAAGCTTCTCAGGATCCCATGACAACATCTCCAGCTCCAGGGAGTACATGCCATTAGAATCATCGTCCTCGTCTCCCAAGCCGGGAAATGTTACCCCTAACTCAGAAGGGTGGGTCAAGTTTGGAGACTCCAGGAAAGTTGTAAGTTCAACCCCGCTGAAGAGTGTGGTCCCAGAGAAGGGGATCAAAGAAAACGGTAGTCTGGATAACTCAAGAGTGTCCAGTCCTGCCCCTGTAAATTGGGTGCAGTTTGAGGACGACCATGATGTGACTTTGTCCTCAACGTCCTCAAGACCATCACCTATCTTGTCATCGTGTGACGACTCTATCACTCGTGAATCTCCATTAGAGGATCTCAGTGCAAGGAGCAATAGCAGACCTCTTGAGATCCCCAAAAAGGTCAATCAAAATGTTATTCCTGGTCATACGCAAGTGGAGAAACTGAAACAGGGAGATGTAAGATCAGGGATTAACCTTAATTCTTCCAGGACAGTTACAGCCAGTTCAACTCCTATACACATGTCAGACCATGCAAATGACTTAGAAGTGTCCAGGTTTTCTGAAGTAGCTACTGGGCCAGAGACAAATTACGATACAGCAACTCCAGGAAACCCCTTCAAGGCAGACATGTTGACTCTAGAGCAGTTGGAGAAACAGAAAGCCATGGTTGAACAGGCTTGGAGGACTGTCTCTCCCTTCAACCCTTTCCTCAACATGGGAGGTTTACAGTTAGCAAGCACACCTGTGAAATCTAATGCACAGCCCATATGGACAACCTTTGATGAAAAAGATGGTGCTTCAGCAAATACTCAGATAGTATCCAGCAGTCCAGGGAATCCATTTGCAGGCATGGCAGCAGCTTCTAATGTGCATAACAGATCTAATATGGCTGCGACATTCAACCCTCAGCAGCAAGCACAGGGACAAGTGATCTTTGCAGCTGCTGCAGCTGCACAACAAAGTGCAGCAGCAACTCAACAAAGTGTAGCAGCTTCACAACCAGCGAAGCAAGTTATGGCAGTACAACCATTGATGCAGTCCAGTGGTGTTCAACCTGGAGACCAACGGACAGCAGCTATTCTTTTACCCAGTGCCTACGCATCTCAGCCCATCAGTCCGATTGGTATGAAACCAAACCAGTGGCAGCAGCAACAACAACAACAGTTTTTCCCGTCAACATATTCTTCATCGCATCTGAACATTCCTCCAGGCAAGCAGACATTGGCAGCCATTGTTTCACCTACAACAACATCAACTACAGAAGGAAGTGATATGCCCGACAGTGGCAAACTACCTTTTAACACCCAGACAAGCATCAAGTCAAATTTGTCCTCTCCTAGGAGTGACAAGCTGTTTCAGGATCAGTACCCTCGTGAACATATGGATCTATCAGAAGGATGGCCTCTAAAATTCAGAGTACCTGATAAGAAACGAATAGCAGGCTCGCGTACATGGCAACCTATCTATGTGAGGCTTTCTGAAGGAAACATCCTCCAGTTGTTTCACGACAGGACTAGAAAGGAACCGTTCAGGGAACTTCCCTTGCAGAGCAACTATGAGATAGGCCGTCCAAATCTTCAGCAGTATGATGCAAAGGGTAAAATTCATACAGTCAAACTGCTGTACATGTCCTACAAAGAAAAGAGGAAAGTCAGTGCCAAGGCAATGTATGACAAAGGAGTTAGCCTTGAAGAGCTTATGAAGCTTGGCTCACTTGACTTTAAAGTGTACCAGAGCTTTGTGTTTACTATCAATGATGCCTTGATGAAATTGACTCTCTACCAGGATAGGGGTGCCCACTACCAACAGGATATGATCAAAGTGGTTGTTTCTGACGAATGCCGCTGCCTTGTCAATGGCAATGGAGATGTTGTGCGGCAATCCATTTCTGTTGACCTTAATGTCTTATCTTTTCTCTCTGGGAGTCCTGACTGTGCAATAGGCCTGAACGATGTCCAGATCAAAGGTTTGGATGTTGTGGCCAGACAACACATCATCCCCAACAAAACATCAGATTGGATCAAGATGCATAACGTAGAACTTCACAAATGTGCAAATAAAAATGTGTTCGTGGACTCTCGAATGATCGAGTTTCAACCGTTGAATGCCTGTCACTTTAGGCTCATGCAGTTTCACATACAGCCTTCAGAAGAAGAGGACTTACCCCTCCAGGTCAGAGCTGCTTTCTCAGGTGAAGGTACACACATGGAACTCAGGGTGGATCTGCTGGTACCAGGTAATATAATTTTACTCCTCCATAGGCATAGGGCATCTATACAATTGCAGTTGATCCAAATCAATCTCAAGTCCTCCAATCAATCACAAGTTTGCAGTCTCCTATCTTGTACATATATGGTTGCGATTGATGTCAATCACAGATAAGTAGCAATTAATATCAACTCTTTATAAGACAGGGGCCCAGAACTGGATTCTGAGTCATTTAAGATTCACTGCTTGTGTTTTGAATTTCAGTGCTTTCCAATTTTTGTAATCCTTCAGTAAGTTGTAACATGTTATCTTTTCATATGCCCTCATCTGTGTCTTTCAGCCTGCACCGGCAAGCGGAATCCGAGCCATTACCAGTGTGAGAACATCCTTGTTCACATTCCTGTCCCGGACCATTGGGTCTCTTACTTCAGGAAACCCAAGCGGATGGGGCAGTCCTCGATCCATGCAGTCATCAAGAGGCCAGATCTTATCAAGAGAGGTAAATATATTTAATATTGCTGATTTAGGAATTCTCAAAAGTTGTAAGTTCAACTTGAGCTTTGGCTGAGATGAAAAATGAAAAAAAAAGAATTTCATTACCAGACGTCTTTTTGTCGTTGTTGGAAACTGCTGGAAGGTAAATTGCTGAAAGGTAAAAACGCAATCCAATGCATACATACAGTATGATTATTTAATAGTGTACACTCATATTGGATTTAAAAAAAAAAAAGTGAAATTCACAACGGTAAATCATTCCAACAGTAGGAGAAAGTTGCTTATACAATCATGTAGATCTAATTGTCCTATCAACCACAGTGAAAAACAATTTGATCAAAAACCTGCTGAAAGAACCAAGTGTACAATTTAAGCAGATAATTTGCAGTTCTTTATTCTTTAGAATTAAACAAGGCATGCTTTATAGCCATACAAGATGATATCCAGGATTCATTTCTCATCTGACTACATCTTACATGACAGTGAAAAAACAAATCATTCACGAAAAAACAAAAACAGGAAGGATGCTAATCTTTTATTCTCCAGATTCATTTCAACTTCCTCGAACGGGATGGATCTCAATTTGCACTGAATATACATGTAGAGTCAACATGCCTTCAACTTCATACTTTGTATTAATACCAGAAAGCATACATCAGTACATGTTCCTTCATAACTACAGTATGCTTTGACTTTGATGATAAAGCAGAAAATAATTGTTGTAATCATTTCTTTATTTGCAAGGAAAGTACAGCAATATATACACAAATTTTCACTATTACAATTGTTAATTATGAACCTATCCGGGTTGAAGGCAGGTTGTAAACAATTAAATGAAATTTGAAAGAAATCAATATAGTAAATTAATCATTGAATTCAGATCACCATAAAATGACACCTGTATGTAAAATATTGCTCAAGGGCATCAAGAAAATAATTCTGTGTTAACAGGTGGTCTTTACATGCAGGCTTTAACCTTTTCAGGAAAGGGATTTTTCAGGGCTTAATTGGTCACATCTTTTTCTTTTAATGCTAAATTGCTCTTGTTTATGAGAACATACATACAAGTATGGTCCCAACAGTAGTATAAAGAAATACAAATACATTTTTTAAAACCTAACATCCTGAATCACCAAGGTTTCTATGGGGGCTACTGATGCCAACAGATATGCAATATAATCCTTCCACACCCCTCCAGCTGTGTGACAAATTATTGATATCTAGTTTAAGTATGACTACATGGACTACACCTGTAGATTCCAGGTGTTGTTGTATTGCCATAGCAACACTCTTAGTCTTTGTGACAGCTTCATGTGAAAAGGGATGTCCTGCCCTGGATGTGATTTCTAATTTACTATTGTAACTATTGTAAAAAGGCTGCTCATTGAAAACAACAAAAATATCCATAACGAACAGGTTGTTAAACATTATTCTTTCTCTTTTTTTTTAGGGGGGGGGGGGGAAGAGGGTACATGAGTAAAAGAAAATTAAAGATAGAGTTTACAAGAAATTTCTGTCTTTTGTGAAATATTTATGATATCCACTGTGTTTTCGTGCATAAATATACCTGTATATGTTTTATAAATATCAGTAGTGGACTAGTGGACACTTTATTCAAATTACCTGATTGGTCTGGCTCAAATGCGTTGAGAATTTAGATGAATAGTTTAGTCACCATTATAATTACTTTTTAATGTCTGTAAAATGCCTTTTCTTGGTGTGTTTCATGACTTTCATCATTATCTCTTTCTTCTAAAAAGAGGGAAGGTAAAATTGTTGTTCACATTTTATGTATAAGACAGTTGCAAGCAGTTTGCACCTAAACAAACGTATTATACATGCACATTCAAAATATTATGCAGCATAGTATCTCCCTGCACAAAACCAGGCACCCTAGAAATCATTCTGTAGCCATCAAAGAAATGCAATCAGTAATATAAATTGATATTATTTGTTTGCCTCTTTGAGTTTCCCATACTCCTTCCTGGTATAGGCACCAGATTGATTGATCGTTAAAATGACAGAGCTCAAGGGCGGTTCCTGTTGTCACAGTGGCTTTGAATAGAATCTCAGATCGTCTCCCTCTCTTCTTTTGCTCGTATCCATGGAAACATGACGACAGTTTGCTCCGTGGCAGACTCAATATCACTTCATTTCATCTGCCTTTCACACCTATCAATTAGCTTTCTTGATATTATGATTAGAGGTCATAATTGCATCATAATATCATTAACTGCTTTATAAACCACAATTTATATCACTCCATGGGATGGGATACTATAGCATTGTGAAATGTGTGAAATTGTTCTTTGGTTCATTTTGTTGTTGGTTGTCAGTCAATTTGTTGCCACCAACATGGTACAAAGTAGAAACGCATGCTAGTTTTTTAGACATTAAATATGCATTTACAGCGCCACATATTCTGCTGAATGCGAAAGAAGTTCAATTGTTCTCATATGATCTTTGACTACAATGCTATCATGTGAAAGATATAAACGGATAATAAACATAGCTTTTATATTGTCATAAATTTATACAGGATGTATGTGTCTCTAGGATAATATACAATGCCGTTAAGATAAATTCTCATGAAAAATCATGCAAAACCTTCTTAAATTTCCTAGAGTACAAGTACGTGATATTTGTCTCTACAGAATTGGTAGAAAGGGATAGGCTGAGTAGTAAGCAATTGGAACATCTAGGAACAAAAAGGTAAATGTAAAGAGTAGGCTTGCACGTGCATACATGTAGCAGTTAGCACACAATCTCATATCAGCAGCTACGAATGAGTGACAGCTATGTTCTCTGAATGGTGTTTTGCTAGATTGTCATACTTACAAATGCATTTTTAGACAATTTATACCAGGTTAATCCAATACAAAAAATTAAAATCAAATCAAATTCCATCATCAGAATTCAAATAAGCTTTAAACAGGGAGTATATCTACATGTTATGATCACCTCAATAACCTCCTACCTTATGCGCTCATGTATTCTATTTGATCTACAGGCAATACAACAGGATATTGCAATATGGCATGGGTGGCGCCTTTGTTATAATGTCTACCCACTTTATTGTTCAAATGTTGACAATAATTTAGATCAAGGAGATAATAATATTTTCTTTACCCAGTGCAGATCATTAAGTTTATTCTGAATGTGACGCATTATTGCACATTCTCTAGGGCAGTCCAGTATTCACTTGATTGTGTTGTAGAGATAAAGGAAATTAGAAGTAATGCCCGGAAATCGCTTCATAAATTACCAAGGAACTGAATTTCAAGTGCACTTTCCTGTTATTTCCTTTTTGCAGTTTAGCCTCGACTGAGTAGTACCAGTAATCAACCCAGTTACCTCACTGAAATTATATGATTGACTTGTATTGAGTGTATTGGATGGTTCATTTGAAGTAATGTGAGAGGATGGGGGAAAAAAAGGGAAGAATGATGCAGACTTGAAGGAAGATGGAATAAACAGTTCTTGTGTGTTTTTTTGTGGGGGGGGGGGGGGAGAAATTATCAACAAGAACTACTGTATTTTTATGCCAAACTTGATCTGGATAAAGTTTAGGAATTGGCCATCAGCAACCATCAATTTCATGCATTAAACATTACAAACAAATTGATATCAGGCCACTTTATATACTTTTATATACATGTATATATACAATGTATATATATATATATATATATATATATATATGTATTTATTTTTTTAGGGGGGGGGGGCAATATTACCCTGAGCCCCCTCCCCCATCTGTGCATTTGTAATGAAAGCAGCCCCTTTCTTCACATGACTGATCTAAAGATGGAGACATCTGTTCATGATTTTCAACCGTGAAGTCACATGGGGATGAAGTTTTTGAAAAACAAGGCAGGAAGAATGTATTTTAATGTATCCTGAATCGTGTGTGGTCTCATGCAGTCAGACCTAATCATCATTAATCAAGTGGGAAAAGTGATATAATATTTTGTGCAAGAACTGTAGCCATGATAAAATAAGTAATTTAATTGTACTTGTGAGGATGCGGTATTGTAGTACATTGTGGAGCAAAATATGGCACAGTATACATGTAAGTATAACAGGTTTGGGCATTGTTTAGCGCTTTTAGAGACTTCGGTGGTAAGCGCTATATAAGCTCTGTTTTTTATTTTTTATTTTTTGTTTGTTTTTTGTTTCAAACCAAAACCTGATAAAGTATCAGGCTTGACTTCTCATGAACTTACAGAGAATTGTACTAAACTGCACAATTCCTATAAATCATCAAGATTTCCTATAAAGGAGGTACATACATGTATGTATCCCATTTTAAGCCTATTTCACCAAATGCTCATCATATGTGTTTCTTCATACAGATGTAACAAATTTTCCTCTGTCATGAATTGTTTTTACCTTTAATGTATCTCCCATCACAAACACAAAAAGAGACTGAATCACAAAAGTATGCCATGTTGTTTGGCCGTGGGTCAAAACAACGACAGTGATCTACAGATCACGTCTGCTCAATATTGGACTAAATATCAAGTGATGTCATTTGATCTACCCAAGTACCAGTAATCTAGTCTGCCTGCAACTTTTCATCTCTTTCTATTCTATGTTTTCAAATGGCAAAGATTAATAGAGCGAAGAGTAGAACATACGTGTACATGTAGGTTTACAGTACAAAGGGTATATTAGCTTTTCCTCATGGATTTCAAAACATGCCCTTTACAGGGGTCTTCTTTCCTGCTTTCGAAAGGAATGGTTGTATGGCATTTGTCCCTGCAACAATTGCTCTTGGAAGATATCCTATGGCAGATCCAGGATTCGAAAGAAGGGAGGGGGGGGGGTAGGGGGTAGAGTGCCTACATGTACCATGCTGAGCTTTACTCTTGCAGGAACTGGACAGAAATGGAACGAGAGGTGCAAGGAAAATATAAATTCTTATATTCTTAGGAATGGAGGAAATGTAGAGGGGCATGTTGCTCCTGCGCCCCTCTTAGAATCCATCTGTGATCTTCTTATAATGATCAGGAAGTAAAATACAACATTAATTTGGATAAGACAGTGCATAATTTAAAAACAATTTTACTTATGATGTAATGTGTTTAATATTGAAAACCACAGATTACACTGTAGATGAAATGGGGTCATTCTGTCTATCATTGTTCATTTGAATCTGCTCGGTTCTTGAACTTGATATCTGTTTTATACCAGTAAATGAAGATTATTAAGATCATAAAAGCCCCTTTTAAAGTGTACACTACACGTTGTACATGACACTGTACTGGCAATGTACAGTCTTTTCTTTCTCCCCTCTCCCTTTTTCTCTGTCTCTATCTTTCTCTGTCTCTGTCTCTCTCTCTTTTTGTTTTCCCTTTCTCTTTATACCCCTCCTTTATCTCTTTCTATGTATCTGAATTACCTTCTCTCCCTCTCTTTCATTCTATCCACAATCCCCCTTCTTATTTTATAATTCACCCTCGCTCTCTCATTTCTCTCTTCATTTTTATCACTCATATCCGTGACCATCATGACTTGCCGACTACAGTAACTAGTGCTGTTCTTGTATCACCTTAGTATAAAAGAATGATTAAAGAAAAAAAAGAAGACAGAAATGAGTGATGTACAACTATATTGCTCTCCAGCGGTGTTCATCTCATCAGACTAATTGTCAAATGCTCACTGGTGTGCAAACACACCCTGCAGGGTGACATCAAATGTAATATTTTGCAGTGGCCACTATATCAACACGTTTTAAGAAACCCCTACTGTTGTACATGCAGAGAGAGAGATGTCAACTGTAACAATTAACACGAATGGTGTTGTTGTATATCATCATTAAAAGTATATACCAACAGTATTTGTAAAACTCCCACTGCTTTGACAGGGTGATTGACTGTATCATTTCTAAATATAAAAAGAAAGAAAGAACTGAACTCTTACTGCTGAATGCCCAAAGAGCTTCAGTGTATCATGCAGCAAATTCGTGAAAGCTCCACTTCTGGCTGTATATATACATGTACATATACATGTAGTGGCATACATGTAGCTCTGGGAATGGGGAATGGGAGGCAACAGGGGGAACTTTGAACAGAAAACAACAAAAGTGTTATACAAATATAAAGTTGCCTATCTTTAGAGATGGGATGCATACACAGTATCTCTTCCCAGACTGTCCCGCGGTCAGATGCCCCTCCCCCAAAATTGTACTGTGCTACCGACTACCGAGTAATATCAACTGCAAGTGCTGTTCATGTATTGACACATGTATAGTAGGATAGTTTACAAATTTCCACTGATGTACACTGTACATGTACAATGTATAGATTGGCATCAACTTTGACATTTTCCAGTAAATTTGTTGGTGTAATGCCTCAAAGCAGGATGTCTTGAACAATCTTATCCTTCTACCAATATCTCTCCTTGATCCAGCTCAATATAAGCTTGCATACTAATCAGAGGCACACCATCATAACCCATCGATCTCTTCACCAATATACTAGGAAGTATGAGAAATCATATTTGGCAAAGTGATTAAGATTGTGATGAATGCATTAAAGAATTGTATTCATCCTGTAAGAATTTTACTGCCAACTCTTTTGAGAAATTAGATACATTCATATAATCTCAGATTTAATTATAGCCAGTATGTAGCTTGTTTTGATTGAGGGTTTTCTGAGATTTTTATGTTCAATTTATCATTTCCAAGAGTCTGTTGAAGTGTAGGTTCAAAATACTATTTCACAGTAAGTCAAGGAAGTGTTGGGATTGATTCTTTTTACTATCAGGAAATAGATGATTTATACTGCTGTATGGCAAATTTCCCAATCGAAATCCCTATTGGAAGCCCCTTTTAATTTTATGTTCAGAAAAAATTGTTATTGCACCACATCCGCATTAAGCCTCTATGATCATGCAATTCTACCTTAGTCAGAATTATAAAATGGAATCTGGATGCCGACTGCTATTGAAATGCATCCGTTTTTAATGAAGGATCTTCTTCATTCAGAAGTTTCTTACTTTCTTACCCATGATTAGGGCTGATACTTTGCTTCCTGATGTTGCTGTTGAAAGCAACATTTGGGAGTTTGGCATCGCATTTGAAAATGAATCACATTCCAAACTTATGCGCCCTAATCAATTGAGACTAGGGGTAATTTCAAGTTCTAACCATGAAGCTGTATCTCAAATGAAGCTTTCTAAGATCAACCAGCATTGTTGATAATTGTTATTGAAATCTAGAATCAGGGAATTTCCCTCATTGTATCTTCATATTTGAAAATCGCTAGATGCTGTACATGATAGTCATTTACTGCATCATAGTGCATCATAATAATGTACTGCAATCATTCTTTACATGTAGATCTGTAAACAAAAAATCATCATTTCATATAAACTTGAGAGTGCAAATTATTTTTACCCATATTTTGTTTGTGGTCAGCTCAAAACATTTAATTTCTGGAATAGTTATGACATTTTTATCATTTTGATTTTGATTTGTGATTTTCAAAATAATAAACAAAAGATGTATGCATTGTTATTTAGAAGAATTGATACCAAGAACACAAACCTTCAGAACAGTATGCTAGGAGTGAAATAGGGGGGGGGGGGTGGACTTTGGTACCATTTCCAATAATTTTGGGCCTGATATGTTATTTAAATTTCATGAATCTGTATGATTTGAGTTGTTTTGTTTCATTTTGTGAGTTATTTCTCTTCTTAATGTTTTGACTTTTTAGTTTTTATTTGCTTTTACTATTTTAAAGAAGGGAGGGGGAGGGAATCAATGCTACAATACAAATTAATTTGGTTAATCACTAGTCCTTGTCTTTGTTTTATACAATTTTTTTTAATGACAGGTTGCCTTAATCCAAAGATCCTGGAGATCTCTGTCGGGACTGCCAAGTATGAACATGCCTACAGAGCTGTGATGTGGAGGATAGACAGACTACCAGAGAGAACCACAGGTATGTAAATAAATTAAGTCTGGTGACTACCAAGTATGAACATGCCCGGTGAGTTGTGATGTGCAGAATAAACACACTACATTTTGATGATTTTGCACCAGAGAGAACCACAAGTAAATGATGTGGTGTGAGGACCAGACAAGGGACATGATTGACAGAATAGCAATGAATACAGACATACTAAAACTCTTCATCATGCACTCATCAGAGCAAAATTGCAAGACTGAACAGAAAGCTGAAATCAGACAATCTATTACAGTGGAAGCAGAAGGAAAAAAGTTCACAAAAATAACATGGTTCTTTCTGTTCATTCTTGCGATTTACTCTGATGAGTGCAAGATGACGAGCTTTAGAAACGGAATAGTTGGATAACTGTCAAGTATGAACATGCCTACCAAGATATGGTGCAGCTAGGGGTTGACAGGCTCTCATAGAGAACCACAGGTAAATGATATACATTACATATACATGTACATAATGATACAGTCAGGTGATTACATGTATGAACATGGCATCAAGTTGTGGTTTGGAGTCTAGAGAGACTCCCAGAGATGACTGAATAGAAGGGAAATAATGTAGACTTATGATTTATTCATACATGAAGTCATCAAATATGAACATGGCCAACATTTACCCAGCTGTGGTTTGGAAACACTCAGAGAGGCCTGAAGTTATAGATGATGTAATGTAGATCACATTACAGCAGGTGTGTACATGACACATTGTGGTGTAGCTGCATGTATGTGGTGTAGCTGCATGTATGCCCCCCCCCCCCCCCCCCCCCCCCCCCCCCCTCAGTGTTACTTAATGCTGGAGCGTTGTATAAACGACTGCTAGGCTAAAGCCGGGGTAATAATAAATGTGCCTCGGAATAGAATTATCTAGATAGATGGCACTATAGAAATGCCTATTATTATTATTATTATTAGGCGTATGCATTTCCCCTCCCTATCTCCTGTGTGTAAAGTCAATATGGGCTGGATTTTTGTGAATTACAGGCCGGACTTGTTGCGTGAAAAGAATCCCTTTATACCAGAGATTTTGGGAACACAAATGCGGTCCTTCCTACCCCGAAGTGGGGGGGGGGGGGGGGGGGGGGGTGTGTGTGTATGCCCATGCAATGATTCTCATTTGCACCATTTATTTTCAAGTATTTTGGGTTGCAATCTGAATTTCTGATGTTATTCATCTGTACAAATTCTTTGAATTTTTATTATCCAGAACTCAATCATATAGTGACCCAAAATTTTGAATCAGTTTCTTACAATAAATTACATGTATGCTGATAGGTGCACTTAGCAAAAACTGCATAATAACGTTAAAGTGGAGGAAGTGTCGTCACAAACAGTTGCAAAAGATTATCAGATGAACTCATGAAGCATTTGAGTGAGAGCAGAAGCCATTGAACTACTCTACCCTGGAGAGACAGGAAATCCAAAAGATTAACAGCATTTACTGGGTGTGGAGGGAAGATTTCCAAATGGCCCATTAGTTTCTACAGATTTTCTGATCTAAATGCAAGAGTTCATTAGCTAGGTTGGTCTAACATGGTCTAAGCACTGGGTATAATCGCATGAGCTTTACACTCTTCAGGTTTGGTAAATCATGTAGCGGTTATGCGGAGTGATTAATAAGGTAGCAAACCAATTACTGCAATGGATACTTGAGGCCTCTTCAGATTGTAATGGCAAATCAGTGTTGAGTAATCATATAATAGTTATGAGGAGTGATTGATAGTTTATTAGAAAAGAGATATCAAAGTGCATGAACTTACTTGTAGTTGATGCCTCTTCCAATACTTATGGCAGAATATACATTGTAGAATTTTACAGTGCTATTGGAAACCCTTCAGCTTGATTTACTCTGTTAAATGTATCATAACATATTAAATGTAGATGTGTGTGTTTCTATATTTGTTTGTATTTAACTTTACAAGCAAGTTATGTATTTTATGATAGGCAATAATCATCTTTTTATCTTTAACTTTCAATCTCATCTACAGTAATTCTGAATTTGTCTTCTGTACTCCCACCATAAGCAGTTCATTTTCCCAAGCATTGATTTCATTGACTGCATCAGATGCTCATATGTCACCTAGTACCATTTTCCTCTTGGTATTCACAGCTGTTTATTTTTATTTGTTATTTTTCACTGTGATAGGTCACCCTTCAACCTACATTCTCAAGTGTAACCTGAACCTGAGTTCTGCAAGAGAGGTGAGCAAGACGTTCTCTCGCACCATAGAGGTGGAGTACCACACCCCTCACACCACCGCTTCCAAGACGACTGTACGCTCCCTGGCCGTCTCCAGTGAGAAGTCTCCGGAGAAGAGGATACGCTACATGGCAACCTACGAGTACCAGGTGCAGATTGAGGACAACTATATCCGGCATTCTCTGGCCGAGGATAACGATGCGCCCGGAAGATGTTTGCAGCAGTGAAGACCACATTCCACTTCCCACCCGCTCCAGGACTACTGTCCCCTTCCTAGCTGTCTTCTCTTTACCCTTTTTCTAGATGTTCCCAGTGAGAGGACATTCTACCCAGCCTTTTACAAGTACCGGTTGCAGACTGAAGACAGCTACATTTGCCCAGTATATGTCTGCAGCAGTGAAGACCACACCACTATTACAACCCCTCAAAGACAACGGTCCATTCTCTAGTTGACTGCCACGAAATGATTCAGAGCAGATGATACACTTATATCTATCTACCCGGTGCAGATTAATGATAGCTGCATCAGATTCAGGTACTACTATTCTGCTCTTGTTGATTGCGATGTTCCCAATACATGTATGCAGCTGTGAAGACTACACCAGGCTCACCATCCCCTCCAAGACTACCGTCCTCTCCCTAGCCTTCTCAAATAAGAAGTCCCCTGGACTACCTGATGCATATCGAGGACGGCCGCACCAGGCATGCTGCAGTCCACGATGATGATACTGCTTTACCCAATGCATGTCTGCAATAGTTACAACCACACCCCTTCTTACCACCCCTCCAAGACCATTGTCTACTCTTTTGCTGCCTCCAATGATTCCTTTCTGCCACCTTTTTTTAGGAGAAAAGAGAATTCCGGTCATATTCCATTAAACATTCACAAATTTTCACCTGACCAAAACTATTACATCATCATTCCACTGTATATTCCAAAGTTTATATTCCAGTTAAATGTAAGTTTAGGAGGATTTTTGCATTTTAGTGTAAATGATTACCATTTGAAATCTGTGTAGTTTTTGGGGTCAGTGTCAGTTCAGTGATCCAAGAATACAGGTATGAAAAGCCAAATTGCTAACATTCTATTCCAAAAAGATGAGGTGCTCAACTCATTTCTAAAAGTGGGTTGATCTTCATATTAAAAAGAAAAAATTGACACGGAATAGGTGCAAGATTGAAAGTGGTGTATGTATGCATGTAGTGACCTTATTGATATGTTATGTATGTTAGACAGACTGGCAGTTTGCTTGCTTTTCAACCAATCTACAACTCGATATCATCCCTATTCTTTATTTCAATTAATAATAATGTGATAACCAACATTACTCAGTAAAAATTATCAGGAATATATATATACGAGTCAAATTAATTTGTATACATGTACATATATTCCTAAGAATAGAATTCCCTTTCCCTCTAAATGTAGATTATACGAATAAACTTTCCATGTCCAGTACACATACCTGCTAACCATGAGTGTCAAAATGTGAGGTTTCTTTGACAGAAGCACCTTCATATTGATACTAATGTGAGAAAGTTGAAACAGGCCTACGTTAAAAATATAACTATAAATGTAGACGTATGATGGAAGTGTACAGTAATGTATGTTGCAGCGTCTGTATTTTCTTGAAGACATTTTTCTTAGAGATGTTCCTTTTTATAAAAAATTATACGCAATTATGCTCCTACAATTTCTGCATAGGTGTACTTACCTCAATTTTTTTATCTATGGGAAGGGAGTGTGCGTTCATGTAATTTGGTTTTTACAGACGTGTACATGTATCAATCTGATATGATTATTTACGTCTGGGGACCGACCTCTAACGTCACCATCCGAAAAAAGTGACTTAGTTTCGAAGCGGGGTCCGTCTGAGTCAATTTTACGCATAAGGATTTACGCAAACTGCCATCTGCTGCTCACAATGTCTCAGTGTGTTGATAGCCGAGGCCCACAACACATCACCAGCATGATGATGCTTGCGTACAGGAACCTGAAATTGCTCTATGTATGCCTTCACCCAAAGATGGCGCAATTAAAAATATATCACAGCAACGGTAGCGTTGACGGTAAAATATCCTCCTTTTAAAGCAAAATTTAGTTTTTCTTTATTCCCTTTAGCAATCTTGGTGCTAAGCTGTAGCTTAAATCACTGTGTACTTTTCGAGAATCATTTTCACATTCTAATCAGCTACAGCGCCTTCTCTCAGAGGCCTATGAGAATT
Source organism: Strongylocentrotus purpuratus (assembly GCF_000002235.5). Classification (NCBI taxonomy): domain Eukaryota; kingdom Metazoa; phylum Echinodermata; class Echinoidea; order Camarodonta; family Strongylocentrotidae; genus Strongylocentrotus; species Strongylocentrotus purpuratus. The sequence continues at coordinate 10,785,718 of NW_022145611.1, forward strand.
TTGAAAGCCTCACAATCTGTAATGCTGGATGGATGTCATGGGAGTGATTTTGAATGAATCCACATTGAAGTGATATTGCAATTGTCTGGAGAAAAAAAAAGGAACTGTCACTGTTTGAAATGAAACAATGAGACACAAGTTACTGAATGTACTCAGTTGATGAGACAAATGCAAATAGATATTCATTGAAATATGAAATTAGATAAAGCAAGTGTGGGGATGCTTTCCAGATTTTGACTAATAATGATATTTATTAATATAGTATTCACATAATTATAAGAAGTGTTATCATAATGGTCTAACACCTCTAAACATAACCTGTGTGACCAATAGTCTGTGCATCATTAACTTGTGAAATATTGCACATGATTATAACTTATAATTTACCACTTGTGCTGGATTACTGACTCTAACTCATTAAAATTGTGCATTTTAAGTACTAATGGTGTATATTTTTTTCTTTATACAATTCTAATACATTTATAATGTAATTTTTTTTATTTATCGTATTAATTGTGGTTATAACTGTCTTTATGTAAATTAATGTGTTGTCTTTGTCTGCATCAAATGCATTATGATTCTTATTTTTTTAAATTTAATCTTCAAACAGCTATGACAATGGTTGCTTTAAATAAAAGTGCTGACTTTATTTTGGTGTACCGGTATGTTATTTTTTGTAACGGCAACTGGTTGCTGAAGAATTTGTGAAAGAAAAATAGATGTAAGTACTGATTGGACACTATTGACAGTGACCCCCTGAGGACTGATATATAATCTTGCTAAGTGTTACTGGATTACTTTAACTTGGTGATGGTAGTAGGTATGGAGATGTTTATACTCAGTTGGCACTTTCAATTTAAGTTATTTGGCATCATAATGAAAATCAAATATAAATCATAAATACAGATTACCTTAATATGCCAGGACCCCTAAGAAGCAACACTTGCTTGTCAATGGGGCCCCCTCATAAGTTGAGCACTACTTTAAATGAAATTACAAACAAGACTGCTCTTGACTACATTCATGAAGCAAAGAAGCATGGATATTCATAGTTCATTCTCTAACTATTGAATTAAAGTAAGGTACTTGCTTACTGTTGTATACCTTTATAGAAAATATGTAAGGTTGCTATATATCAGGAAGGCAAAATGCATACTTTGCAACCATTGAAAATCATAATTTTGTTGCACAGAGGTACATGTAGAGTTGTAGATGTAGGACTATGTCATTATGACATGAAGCGGGTCAATACCTCTGCTACATTGAATAGGCTTGGTATTACTTAAATCGTCTTGCAGATATTTCAAATTACAATGTTTAATTAACAGACAATACCGACTATTATGCATTTTGGATTCTAAACACGTCATTTCGTGCCAATCCTTTTATTGCTATTATAGCTATGTTTATAAACTGTTCTGATTTTGCGTGTAGATTTCGAAAGAGATTGTTACAGAGAACTGTTCCGATTTTTTTCAACACCTCTGTCTTCTTAGACCTACTCCTGCACCCAGTGCAGCGGCAAGACATGGTTAAAGATTGTAGAGTGAAACCTGTTTATAAAGATCACCCAAGGAAGACAAGAAAAGTGGTCTTTATAGGCAGGTGGTCACTATGTAAAGGTTCCTTTAGTACATGCTTCAATGAGAAACAATTTTCAAGGGAAAAAAAAGTGTGGTCTTTGTAGACAGATGGTCACTAAAACTGGTTTGACTGTACTATACAAAGTGTTGGTTATTGGGCTGGTGTATAATGCAAATATTCTGTGCGTAATCTGTTGTATGAACTACACATTTGTTAGCATAACTGAGCTGGCAGACAAGTGCTGAAAGATGAAAAAAAATCCATCCATTGGCAGAATATTGATGAAACATTGTGCCATGAAAGTCAAACAAACATTGATGTAGGTGTAACAAATGGCCTTCAGATTTCTGAGTAGACTATATGATGTCAAGATTTTCTATTTTGATGGATGTCTCGTGTTTACAGATGTATATTATTTTGTGTACATTCTGATGTTAAGCTGATAATGCCTAATAGCTGGAATGGGTCTATATCGATAGTATGTAGAAATGTTTGCCAATCTGTTGAAAGTGCCTATTTGTTCAGCCAATAATTACTCTTCACACCTTTGTATCTATTTTAAGACATACCGGTAGCAATAGGAACACATATTGCTTGCTTGGTCATCGTCTACAAATACAACTATTGACATACGTGAAAGTTTTGCAAAGGCGTTGAAACGGTTTATGAAGGGGGTTATTTTGTAGAATTGTGCCTTTTAAAACATGTAAAAGCTCAAGAAATGTGTTTACATGTATGTATGTATGGCTTATATCTTTTCAAGATTTTCTATTCACACAGCCAAAAGTCTGCCAGTTTTATATGGTGAAATATTGCTAGATGCCTTGCTCAAACTTGATGCATTTTAAATCTTTGCTGTTTTTAATATAAAATATATAATATTTTGTGTACAGTAACTTCTAAGAGAAACTACATGTACCTTTACAAATTGTAAATGGGACAAAAAATATTTTGGTTATAAAAATATGTTTATCTTATCAACGAATGTAAGATCTTTTGTATTACTTGATTTCAATCAAATATAAAGGAATCTTCGAAGCAGCTCTATAAATACATCATTAAATGCTGAGTGCAAATACTGCAATTCCAGTGTTTTAGATCAGAGTGTTATGTATGGTGCTATTTACACACGATAGGTCTCAAAGAGCTCTTTAGCACCAGTACCGACAACACTGAAGAACTAATGAATAAATTAAAAGTGATCATTACGCAATTAAATGTAATGTAAATAACTTGCTAACAGTAATCATAGGCTAGAAGAGAATAGTTCATGTGATACTGATGATGATGATTCACAGCATTTGTATGGCACCATATATCTGTTTCAAAAAACATTCAAAGGCGCGAGCTCCTCAAATAAAGTTAGCATTTAAATGTCTGAAGGAAAATGTGAATTTTGAGTGAAGCTTTGAAGTCGAAATGTTCAAGCAATATTGCCTTGAAAATAAGAGTTAAAAAAATGTTATGGCACTCAGTACTGCTGGCTGCATTGCTAAATTTCATTTCGGTGTCTTTTTTTATTGTATTCATTGAAATAATTTTCTATTGTGCAGAGTAAAGTACATGTAGTTACCGGTAGTATTAAAAATTAGGTGGAGTACATAGTTATTTTGAAATAAATTATACTATTTTCTTCGGTGCTGGGGAACTCATCGTCATTTCCAGATAATCTATTCCAGATATTGTACACAGTTTTGTGAATAAATTATATTGCTATTAAATCAGAACGTATATAGTTAGAAATATTTATTCAATTTCTTTTATTACCATAAAGAGTTGTTTCCAAGGTGTAAAGTGAATGAGTTGAGCAAAGATACAGTCTGAAGACGAATTTTTGAGAGTCCAAGCATAAAGATTGTTTTATTTTTTTTCTTCCTGTTTTTAATGTGTTTTTTTTCAGAAGAAAATTTTTATTCAATCATTCTTGAGCAAGAACAAAACAATAGATTTGAACAAAGTATATTTTGTGACATTTCGGTAAAACAAACATTTTTACATTAGTCACACATGTCTCCATTTATTTATCTAGTAATACAACAAATTTATTGCGTGTGATAGAAAGAACCCGTGAAACTTCGTAAAAACGTCTTCTTAAAAGAATTCAAAGATAGCTGTTCTCTTTTGTATTTCGCAGAGAATATATAGTGTTTGCATATAAAATGATGAAATGAAAGATAGATTGCCATCTTGGAAATAAAACAATTTTTTTTTTTTTTTTTAATTCAAAAGCACTTCATTGTTTAGAATAGAGCTTTGGAAGTCTTGAATAAATTGAAGCGTACTTGGGCAATCCCAAAACAAATGTGAAATACTTTCAACAGAGGATAAGCAAAATGTACAGTTGTAGCCCAATTAATTTCCGAGATCGGAACCTTAACGATCTAACAGAAATTTGATGAACATATTGGCATACTTTGATAAACTTCTTTAAAGTATGTAGTAATTCCTCTGGGGGTGTCTTGCTTTCAGCTTGGTGCTGTAGGATACAATTTTTCCTTTCTTTAGGTGTGGAGATTAATGAGAAGTAGTCAAGAAAATGACGTTGAACTTTATATTTTTGAATTAATTTCATATGAGAATAAAATTTACCATGGCATGCTCATCTGACAAATGTCTTGTACGATTGATTCCAATATCTATCCAATACAACATTACCATTTATTCTAATAAGAGTGTCATTCCACAACACTTGATCTTGAATGTTTACATCAGTCAATTTAGGGGAGAATGTCGACGCACTCCAAGCAAATAAAATTTCACGTATAAAGTGGTTCCTTACATTGGATATTTTGGGGTCATTAAACTTTAAATTGCACAACCAAAACAAATCTTCCCCGAGATATTTCAAATAGTATTAAAAAAAGCATTTCTATTTACCTGTATTTTCTACACCAATCAATCGTTTTACCATGCAATTTTCAAACCTTTAATAACTGAAGGAAGATATAACACTTTTAATCCATCTTGATTATAATCTCCAATGATTGTATGACGGTTAATCATATCTGGTTTTCTACTCCATATCAAGGAGTACATCAAATAATCAATTTCTTGCAAAAATTCTTCTGGCGGCTTTGGCAGAACGGATAAAAGATGTACTAATTGAGACAGGCTCAGCGACAGTGATTTTCTCTATAGGGGATAAATATCTCATATTCCATATTCTTAAAATGTTTTTCAATTTTTTTTTCTTTCAATTTTGAAGGAATATTTAATTCAAATATATCATTAAGATTAATAGAAAATATATCCCTCTATAGGGGTCCATTGGAATATCTAAGTCCAGAAAAAAGATATGTCGGGAGGGTGGGCTTTGTAATACCCAAGAGCTACTATTTCCGATTTGATCAGGTTGATGGATAGTCCTGAAAACTTTAAATTGGTCCAAGATATATACATACTAATTTTAAGCGACGCGACGTCGTTTAAATAAAACGTTATGTCATCAGCATGTATTAAGCTTAATTTCTGCACCGTTTACTCTGATGCCTTTAACATATCTCTCCCAATTCCTTATCCATATACACATTATTTCATTACAAATTATATACAGAAGGGGCTTAAAGGGCAACCTTGTCTGTTTTTTAAATCTACACATACTTGGGATGGAATGTCCAATCTTTTTTGGTATAAAGAAATATTTTATTTGGCAGTTGTGTAGCATGGGTTAAGTCATTGAGGGATGACTTTGGGCAATGTTGGGCACCGAATTTACAAGATGGATATAACGATAAGGCCGTGGAGTTGCGGGAGGGGACTATATCATCCTTCTTCACATTCTCTTCCTCTCTCATTCTTCTGTTCTTTCTTTTTCATCATTTTTTAAGGGGGCGGGGGGATCGTGGGGTCCCCTCATCTGTTCAGTTCTTCACTCCGTGTTGAAAAAAAAATGTTTTGATGTTTTGTATGACTATTTCGTCATAGTAAACAAGGAAAAAAGAAAGAAAGAAAGAAAATAGAAGCAAAAAAAAAAAAAAAAAAAAAAAATTGTAATGATGAGAGCTGTACAAATTTGCATGTGAGATAAATTATACATCTACTTTTATTGTTTGGGTTAGTCTGTACACAGCTTATAACCTGACAAACATTGCAATTTGCAAATAAGAGTGAAATAGTTTTATTTATTGTAATCCGATGCTTGATTTCGGCTTGATGAAGCAATGTAGGAATCGGAAAAACAGTGTTTTTACAAGATATACATGTATGTATCGAAATTTGTTCGATCTCATCTATGATAGAAAGTTAAAAAAAGTCAAAAATATTGGAAAGAAATCAATAGAGAAAATGCAAGATAAAGTGAAAAGAAAAAAAAGGACATATAACGTAAATAGAGATGGGCAGAAATAGAGAAAAAGAGAAAGAGAAAAAAAGAGCAATTGAAACTGCTTTTAAAATCAATTAACATCCAAAGTACATTGTCAAGTTAAAAGCATTGCGCCCTCAAAGATCAAGTCGTCCATGCCGAGATTTGTTTAAACCCATTTAATTAAAGAGCAACTTGAGTGAAAATTATGCTAAAATACATTGTATCTAACAATAAAAGTGTTGTTTTGTTTCTTTTCACGTGACTCGCTTTGATACGGATGTTAACTTCATAAAAACTGCATTTAATTTCAACTACGTAATGAGAATCTTTCATGAATCATCCAACAAGAACGAAGTGTCGATTGGTAATTTGTCTTGCGGATTGACATAATTTGTTGCTGTTCCGACATTTTAAACTCTTTGATTTTTTAATTCAAAAGAAGTGACGCACAAAAAGTCATAAATGTATGATATCGAATCTCATTATTCATCCTGATTTAATTAAGATCGAATTATATGCACACAAAGACCTATCTGTTGGTACACGAAAAACAAAAAACTATTGGCAATTCACGCACCGGGTTATCATATTCATTAAAAGGGAATAAGAATCTTAAAATCTTAAAAGGGGAAAAAGATCAGCAAACATCTACTACCTTTTAATATGAAGACATAGGTATCAAAAAAATAAATGAAAATAAAAGCTAATCATACTAAATATATTTGTTCTTGCACGCCGTCGGGTATATTTATGTTTTGTCCAATCTTCCTGTTAACATTACGGAATCATCGAGTTCGAGAGCAGAACTTATACCGCAAGGAATTTGAATATGTTAAATTGCATTCATTTTTATTTACTCACATTAAAATTATCATTATTATTATTATGCAAAGTTCTTTCAAAGTAAATCAAATTGTATTTGTTGACAAGCTGACAAATGGGATTACGAGGTCTTGAAAACGTTAAAAATTATCACTGGCATAGTGGCCCAAAGAACAAACATCAATTTCGTCACCCTCCCGCTCGTCATCAAGGTCTTCGTCATATTTTGGCGGGATCCGAACCTGCTCCGCGAAGTTTGATGTCACTTGGCTGGTTTGCATCACAGGCAAAAGCGAGTCCGCAAGGCTCTGGAAGGAAGGTACTCCTGCGTACTTGGAAGGGTTGGTGTATGGAGACGGATAGCTAAAGACGGGAGAGCTCTGAGTGGGCAACGTCGGAGAGGGGTAGTTGAAGGAAGGGAGAGAAGAAGTAAAGAATCCAGGAGAAGGAATATCACTTGTCGGCAGGGTCGTGTTTGCCAGGAGGCTTAAGCTGAATGGTGAGAAAGTAGGAGATGGGTCGATTGGAGATCGGATGTCGGTGAAGCTACTCTCATTCGTCTGTAGAGACGGGATGGTGATTCTAAGAGGAAAAGGACGACGAGATTTATAGGACGGTTCAGGAGAGTGATCCGACGAGACAGCTTCTGGGCTTTTTGTCGCGGTTACCGCTTGCGGACTCCAGGAAAAGTCGTCCGAGTGATCTAGGGGCATGTCTTGCGATTGTTCTGATGTTGTGGCTCTTTGTGACCGGAATGCAGGCTCGTCGTCTTGGTAGGGAATGTCATTCTGCGAATAGAAGGGAGGCTCGTCTATTGTGTGAAATGTATACGCAGCTGTTGACGTAACTCTTGGCGATGGATGTCGATCTGTATTGATATAAGATCGCTGCGCCGCCGTCACGACGCTTGGAGGTAACGAGGACATTGGTGTCGCTTGCTCATCGAAAGGTGATACTCTTAACGAACTTGGAAAGGTGGGCACCTGGGGATGAAATTGAGCCTGGTCTGGGACGTTACAGTAGCACATGCTTTGTACTGTTTCTCCGGCACGAAAAAAAGTGTTGGGCATGGAACTGATCCGCGGGGCGGCAGTGGAATTCATCTGCGGGTTTGCCGACATGTAACTGTCACGATATGCCGACTCTGTGTCCATCATGGGATTTTGGAAGACCGGTCCCGTCTTGTAATTCGCTGTAACGGAAACTTGGCATTGATACGTTTCATCTACCAGAGATGAATGGAATGATGGTCTTGGACAGTACTGTGACGCTTGTCCCATAACACTATGAGCTGACGAAAGGTTGGCTGAAGTTGCAGTCATTCGGCTAGGAAAATATCCCGATGGTGGGTCCATGGATTCGTAAGACGTGACCATAGAACTTGGTGTTAATGGTCTCACGGTGCGATTAGCACTGAGAGAAACCTGGGGTCGATACATTTCATCGACCTGAGAGGTGTGAAATGATGCTGAGTGATAATGTGGCGCTTGTTCAAAATTTCCTTGGGAGGCCGGCGAGGCTCCAGGGATTCGATCGCTGAGATTTGTAACCCGCGGGTCACTGGATTGGTAGGGCATAATAGGACTTGGCATTATCCGCCTACTCGAGGGATTCGCTGTGAAGAACATCTCCGGTCGATGAGAATCAAGTTTCTGAGCCGACTGGAAGGATGTGGGATAGTACTGCGACGCTTGTCCAAAAACATTCTGAGATGACGACGACGACATTTGTGTCGGCTGTGATAAGTTCGCCTGAGACGAGTCCCACGAAGAATATGGACTGTTGCCGTATCCTGTCAAAGAAAAGAAAAGTTTAAGCAATATTTTGCTTTCATTAAATGTGTATAGTTTCCTTCAATTGTGGCCATCATTTCCTTTCGAATAAAATGATTACTGTTTTGATCATTGTCGGCACAATTAATGACGAAGATGGGTAACATTTTCGTGTTCTCGGTTATCAAGTTAGGCGAACAATCGAAACAAACCCTTTTTCCCACCATGATATGGAGAGAGCAAATATATAAGAATATTACTTTACTATCGATTCTTACAATCTAATCATCCCTCAGAAGGATTAAGATCTGAGGAAGAATCAGGATTCAAGGGACGGGGAGGGGAGGCGCAAACTGAGGCCAACTTAAGTACGAATATCAATTGGTAGGAAAGGAAAAAAAATATCAAGCTAATATATATTTTTGAAGTGGAGCTGGAGAGGCTAAGGTTGTTTAGCCTTGTAAAATTATGTAAACGAAATTCCTTAACTGTAATTGCACCGTCTCCTCGCAAGAAACATACCGATATTTGTCGAATCTGGCGACGGCTGAACAACGGGATACGCCATCTCATCTGAATTTGGTCCTTCGGAGGTGAGATCAATCACTGGAGGAGGCAGTGGTACATCATGATGAAAGCGTTGGCTCTCCCGTAGCTGTTCAGAGGTGTCCTGGTCTTGCCTGTGCTGTCTCACCTGCTCTCGACTCAGGGCTACCTGCTTGGCCATCACCACTCGCCGCTGGCTCACGACGATACATCGAGTACACCGGCAGTAGCGGTACTCGCATAATCTCTTGTGGCCTTTGAGGTCCAGGATGAGCCCGTGGTTGCGGCATCGAGCGCAAGTCGGATGCCGTTTCTTGAGGGGAAGACACCTTTGTAGCTCATCATCTACATGTAGTCCTATCCCATCTTCTTCGTCTAGGAGGGGAAGGGGATAGTAAAAATAACAGATGTACTGAAGGAGAATCCAAACTTTAATAGGACTAGCAGCCATATATAAGTGACTGAATGTTGTCTAAATTGATATAGGCCTATAAAGGCTATATGAAAAAACTTTATCAAATTGTAGCTCGTCACATTGTTAATATAATCCTTAGATATGTCTTTCTACTAGAGTGAGAATGGATGGATACACTAAAGTACTAGACCACTTCCATTTCGTCAGATTTTAAAGAATAATCTAAAATCGTGGAATTTGCCATGTCCTTTTATGTTGTAATGGCAATTCAAAGTGCCATAGTGTCCATTTTCATCTTTCGTACCAAGGAATATACCCCCCAAAAAGTTCATTGTACCACCGCCCTCGCCTCTCCCTGATAATTCTAGACCTGATTTTGTCTGTATAATTGTGATTCAGAAATGTAATTATTATATAAATCACTATTCTATAAGCCTGGGGTTGAAACGGTCAAATATTTCAAACGAATTTCAAAAAAACATGAAACTTGTAACTCTTGAGGTACAACGCCGAGTACTGTTTTTTTTTGATGAGGTAACTGTGGAAAACAAAGAAAAAAACCCACTAATATTATAGTAAGTAATTATCAGGATAGGTGAATTATGGAATATAATTTGAAGGATGACAATATTATTCGGGTTATTAGATGTAATTTCTGCAGCGACTTACAGGCTAATCTACAGTGCGTCCCAGAAGAAAAAAAAAAGAAACCCGAAAAAACGATTATTGTGAGCAAACTATGAACTGTACCAAAATAACTAGAAGTAATATACTTTTAGATAATAAATAAACATTTGGTTGCATTTACATGTATAAAGCATGTACTCTTTACCGAGCAATATGGTTTTTGAAAATGGCATGTCATAATCATTTTGTGCCAGATGATGGTACTTTAGGGAAAACGTTAGTATCACATGAGAATATGCCGTAAAGGAAATGATAATACAAGATTTCCATCGTCTGATGATGTGCATTTGAAAAGGCTGTTAGAAAAAAAAGGAAAAGTAAATAGGGGTGAAAACCCATTTCCGGGATGCCAGGGGTATATCTTTAGATATTCCCCAAATCAATGATTATCCCTCAAGCAATGAAAAGTGACCCTTTTTCGAATGAAAGGAGTCCCCATTATGAGAGGAAAAAATTGCACATTCTTATTTCTTATAATTATACAATACCTTTCCCATTTTATCAAGATGTAAGATGCCCCTTACTTTAAATTCTTATAAAAACATATCACCCGATTTTCCTCTTTGTATTTAAAAAAGTTGCAGTGCTGTAAAATATAAAAATGAAACAAATGCAGACCTATTTCAGTACGAAATGTGACTTTTTTTAGATTCAACATCGGCAGTATCTCCCCTATCTTTCATTTTTTGATTGTTATATTACTCTTGTTATTGTTATTGAAAGAAACGCACATGAAAACAAATTATCACTGGGTTTTCAGTTGTTTTTCCATTACATGTAGGTCATGTTCAATAATGTTCGCTTTTGTGATCACAACGTATTCATGGCTTTACCAAAATCTGGCCAAAATTGATTTAGAGGTTTTGACGTGCCATTTTCAAAAGAATGTTGCTCGACGAATCATGTATGGATTAATTTTATCAACGTTTCACTTGAAAGCATATTACTTTTACTTTATGAAAGGCAAGGAAACAAAAGTTATGCGGGTCATAATAACTTTTTTTTTTAATTCTGGGAAAAGGTATATTAACATCTAACTTGGATCGACAGGGATGCCGTTTTGACGCTGATTTAGGAAATGTGATTGTTATCATGATTTATAACTATTCTATATTTAGTCCAATCTTAGTACCTTCTTGTACTACTAGTACTACTAGGAGCGAATGGACCTTAATTACTAAAGGTAGGCTTCCCGGTAGGCTTCAGTCTCTGATATCGACGTTTGTTCTGCCGAGACTACGTCTGGCTCCTTTATAATACACTAAAGCATTCCCCTTCCCCATATCAGCCACTTATTTCTGTCTATTAAAGGCGCGAAGTATTGGGCGAATATAAATGAATATTTAACCAATAAAGGACTGTACAATACGACCTCAAATATTATAAATGGCAAATATGTCGACGCGTAATTTGATGCACAATCCAAAATAAACCAGACTTTCAATTTATTTTCTAAATTCTAGAGTAGGTTCTAAAGGAGGCAGATGGACCAGAAATACACGTTTGAAAACTTTGTTGCATTACAATCTGCTTAAATCTCTTTAGTTCCATGAACCCAAATGTGGCGGAATAGAGATGAAGAGGGGGGGGGGGGGGGGGGGGGGGGGGGGGTACTACTGCCAACATCCCTATTTCCAGACGGTTATATTTTAAACTTAGACCCTAGAAAATAGAACATAAGACATGTCACTTTGTCAGATTTAGATTTTTTATTTCTGTCTCATTGTCCAGACTAACGTAACGACCAAGTCCTAGGCCAGTAAGTTGACGAGACCCCCCCCCCCCCCTCTACAACCAGCCTCTACTGCCCTAGATCCGGCTGTCTAGGCCTTTCACTTTTTACTTTTAGTTAACTTGTCTGTGACTAGATCTAGGTCTAGACCGTATGGCTGTGCAACATCATATACCGAGCTGAGTAGTATATAGTAATAGTAGAGTCTAGACCTTTATTATTATTGTTTTACTATATAGATTCTAGGTCTAGTCTAGATCTACTGACTAGGCCTAGCCATAGCCTAGCCTGGCCTACCGATCTTCAGTCTAATTTAACGATACGATAGCGAAGCCCGATCTAACAAAAGTTAGATCAAAAAAGTAAACCAGTCTCTCTTTACTCAGAATGGGTCCAAGTAGATCTAGATATTGGATATCTGGGTCTAGACTGTAAAATAGAAGAAGTTTTAAATTTAAATGTGTCAACTTACTTAGATTGATAATTCAAATCTAACCCTCCTCTTCTTTAACTTGAACTTTGAATCAGTCATTGAATTTTGTACTTAGACCTAGATTCTAGTCTAGAATCTAGATTGAACTTACCGATGCCAGGTCCATTTTTGTTTGCAACATGCAGCATGTTCTCTTAAAATCTCATGCCTCATGGAGAATCTAATCAGAAAGGTAGAATTCTAGAGAAGAGTTAGTCTGAGATCCTTAAACAACTTAGCAGAACCCTTAATTGAAATTAAAAAAAATGTTTTCCAATGTTTTTTAAAGATTGAATTCAGTTCGGTCCCTTGTCTCCTTCCATTTATCGTGCAAAAATACAACTACGAAGGCCTAGCCTACGCGTACGCGCGCGCGCGCAAACGTCAATTTAGTACGATCTAGATAGCTAGCTGCTATGCGCTTTTTTGTAACATGACGACAACGGGCGAAGAAAAAGTGGGCGTGACAAAAGTGGGCGCGACATAAGTGGGCGCGGTTTAAGTGGGCGTGACAGAAGTTAACTTGACACGTGTTTCTTTGTCTTAATTACGGACTTCCACAACAAGTCTCAATAGCAAGCAAAATGAACACACAAACTTTTATTTTTTATTTCGACTTACTGGTTTCTGCAAATTCTTTTGAACACAGGCCAACATTTTCATGAGCATAATTCTTGGCCTTCAATTTCTCGAATATATATTGACGTACAAGGAAATATACAATATAGATCTAAGCTATATATAAATTCTTAGCAGGGAACTTCGCGTGCCTTAATCGGGCCCTCTGCTATAACTACAGTATAAGAAAGATTAACTTTCTCGGACGTGTTAATGGCACTCTAATGTTGAAAGATTTCTGATATCAAGAGACACTTTGTCCTACCTGAGACGCTCTTTTCATACTTTTGCCTTTTCAAAATGTTTATTACATCGATTACATCAGTATTGGAAATACCCAGATTGAAATGTTTATGATAATGATAAAGTGTTGAAATATTTTAAACACGTCCGATCATAATATACCAGTTCGCGGTGCACTGTACCAAATGACCCTGATTTATCCATAGATCTTCACAACATGAAGAGGTCCCACTTTGTACAATTTTAAATAATTACTCCTACAGCGATGGAGGTGCTACAATGAAATAGCCTTTGTTTCCCCTTTTCAAAGAACACTTCCACCTGTGTATCATGGAGTGCACGGCCGCTTGTGCATAAATGAATAATGATTACACAACATTTAATATGAGCACTTATTGGTCTGCAATGACCTTTATCGTCTCATGCTCAGACTGCAACTATGAACTGCCTTATTCATTATATTTCCACCTTTTCATATGGTAGCCAACTCAAAATGTTATGGTCTGATTATAGACAAACTTTCAAAACATTTGAACTATATTGGAACACCTTTAGGTCACATGGGTGGTGGGGTTGGGGAGGGGGTGTATAAAGGCTTTAAAGAGCCACACATTTGGAAAAAACTAAACTGACGAGTCTAAAATCAGGTTCATGCTGTGATGTATATAAGTCAACAAGTCTGTCTAAAATATGAGTCGAATATTCTCCGCCTTGTTATTAGTAACTTGAATTCCAGTTCAGACAAATTCATTACATTGGCAGGTGCATAAGTACCCTTTCGATGATTAGAACAAAAACTGGTTGAGAATGTGCATCAAAGATTATATTTTTACTTCTTGAATTGGGCACATTAATTATTTTGATCGTAGCAGCCGACAAAATGTAAAACGTAAGCAGACTATATTGTTAACAGGTCATGCAAATTTATATGAACAAACTATGGTCATTTATACAAAAAAGGTTTATTCATAAAAAGAATAATATAAATGGTTAAGAAAAATCATAATTTATATGACTCAATCGCCTTGTGAATCTGTTCGTATACACTGCATGTTATATTTGATTGACTTGATTTGAACGAGGATGCGCTTCAGGGGGTACGACAATACGCGCAATTTGCCGCTCCCCTATCGGTGTAAAGGAGAACTTGTTGACGAGTATAAAAGCGACGAGCGACAGTGTCGCGGTGGCTTCGGTGAAGCCGAGACGTCAAGTTAGAAGCGTTCAGTTAAAATCAATTCTCTTGTTCTCTTCATTTTCGGGATCTTTCTTCTGGTTAATCTTTTGAATTTTGAAAATGGCTGCCAATTCTCAGATTGTGGTGAGCGTCTTTATCATAGATATCAAAGTTACGCTGTTTTTAATGTGTTAATCGTGTCATGATTTATGATTTTAGTCTCTCGAGTCCGATTTTTACGATTGAAATTTGAATTGAATCAGAAAGCAATTCCATTTTTATTTGTTGCATGTTAAAGGATTAGTATCTTTGAACAATTTATTGTAGGATGCGGGGTGTGCTTAAATACTCATTCCGTGAGTTAGGAATACGAGGGACTGTTAATTAAGTCTTAATTTTATTGAGAAATTCTAATTATTCAGGGTTCATGATGTGCAATACTGTACAAATTGCATGTCATGTCATTTATTTTCATCGACTTCTTTTTCTCTCTCTCATCGCAATTACAGCACAAGTTGTACAAGAGTGTAATTGACGATGTGATAAACAACGTTCGAGAGGCATTTTTAGATGAAGGAGTCGAGGAACCGGTTTTGCAAGACTTAAAACAGGTAAGAATTTGCTGCCTATATCAGTGCCGCGATAAATTTGACACAGCTTTTTTTTCTTTTTCAATGAGCTCGAGCTCAACAGCTAACACTCGGTAACAATACGAATGTGTATGCACGAATACGTGTAGAGAGCGCACACAGTTGCACGAATAGCTAGGTAATGAAATGAGTCCTTCAGTGTTGCCACGTTTGAATGCTAAAATATCACATTTCAGATAATCCAAAAGAATTCTTTAATTGCTCGAAAGCGTCGCTACATCTGAATCTCCATATTGGTCCTATTTTGAGTCCGTAATATGTCACTAAACAGCCTAAATTAGCAGCTTATTTTAGAAGCTGTCGCGAACGATCGTTCATTGTGCTGCGGCAGCGGTCTGGACGTGGACTGCCATCTTTCTCGGCGCGCTGCGACCTCTTGTTAGGGTACGATTTGCATATGCCCATGTATTTATACTGGAGCCTCATTTGACTACGGATCGCTTTGCAGCCAATGATATTCTTGTATTAGGTTGAGTGACCTCAGCTTGCTATACATATTCATAAGTTGGCATTTAGCCAGCCAATGATTATCCATATTTGTAAGCCAGCCACCCATATCCGTGTCCTGGCTCATGCATAAATTAGCTTATTGTTGCGTGTCTCTGAAAAGTCTGGTGTGTTCAGACTCTTTGAATTAAAATAGGTATGCTAAATGTATTATTTTCAAGATACTATTGAGCTAGTTTGCATGACATATCTGGAAAATTTTATATCCATTTAGAATTTTTATAAATGAATTACATTTTAAGATCGAATTTGTATGAATACTCAAAAATACAAGATGGTTTAGACTTTAGAGAGAGAGTCTGCAAGTGTAAGCTAGTGTTGCAATTAAAGGAGAGACCGTATTTGTAATGCAGGAGTGTGAACGATTATACCCACTTGTACTTATATTGCAAAGTTTCATTAGCACACCATATTGACTCTTCAAAAATGGGGACGTGATCTTTTCAATTGTTAAACTTTTCATATTTCTAATTTTATTTGTTATTCATGATTAAAAAGGGAACACCACCCTAACAATGGATCATTTTTTTGGTTATTTTTGTTTTTTGGGATGTGTAAAGCATTACAAAAATGAAACGCCTACCTATGAAAGTTTTAGGTACCGGTAAATTTTATAAGATTTTTTTTTTTAATGCAGTTAATTTTTCAAAGTCAAACATAAATAGCCTACCGGTACTGTGTTTTCCCATAATTCTACTTATGAGCAGATCCACTTGTTTTGTACTAAGAATGTCACAGACAGAGGTGGCGCTCCAAGGGGGGGGGGGGGGGGGGGGGCACAGTGCCCCTCTTTTTTTCAATTACCCCAAAAGTTCCCCCTTTCACCTTTGATAAGTGCCCCTTTTACTTTAACATGTGCCCTTTTTCCTACGACAAGTTCCCATTTTCCTAAGCAGTAAGAGTCCATATTCCATTCTCATAACTACCCTTTTTAATCTCTAGTAAGTGCCCCTTTAAACTTTTGATATATATTCACCTCGGATATTTGCCCCTTTTCTTTTCTAATAAGTGCTGATTTTCCTTACGATAAGTGCCCCTTTTCATTTCTGGTAATTGCCCCTATTCAAATCTGAGAGATGCTCGTTTTAATTTGACAAGTGCTCCTCCCCCTCTCGATATATAGCTCTTTTCATCTCTGATGAGTGCCCCTTTCCACCTCTAATAACTGCCCCTTCCAATTTAAAGCGACTAAGAACAATTTCCCCCAAAACTTGCTCGCATTTGTAGATGATATAATAATGTTACTTATTAAAGGTCTTTTCAGTCTTTCGTTATGACAATGTGCTTATTTCCCCTTCAGGATTGTGTTTTTCCCTCTCTATAAGATGTAATTTTTCGCACTACGACTTTACAAATCGTAAAAATTTTCCTCGCTCGCTCACAAATGAATATTCTGACCATTACACCAAACTGCAAAGTAAGATGCTTAAGCATAAGCTTGTTTGATGTATAAAGATAAACAAATGTTGAACTCATCCCTGAAAATGTAATCACAGTGAAGAGGTATATACCAATGTCAAAAATATTGTATATTTTTGTATGAGGTTTCCGTTTGTAGGTACCCTTTTTTTACAGAAAGTGCACTTTTTTGTTGGGTGCCCCCCGCCCCCTCCCCCTGGTCATAGATATCAATATTTCTCCAAAGAACATGTTATGACTTACATGTGTCCTAGATATAGACACACAAATTTTACACATCACATTGATGAAATCATTCTGTTTTTTCATCAACAACTAAGAACAAGCACATTGTAATCATCTGTACAAAACAATTTGAGAGCTAATTCTTGCTAGTAATGTCACCAACAAAAATCATTTCTTATTCTTTGTTAGGTTTTCCTCTATATTTTACTGATCTTTGTCTGTTTTTTGTATTGAAGACTGACCTGGTATTAAATCCCACACAAACTTCCTTGTTTGGGGGGGGGGGGGGGTGGGGGGTTCCCTACCAGACACCTAGGAAAGACGTTTGTACTTGGGATGCTGATACTGAGATATTCTCAGCAGATTCTGTGAGAAGAATATAATGCTCATGAGCCACATTTATTGGGGTGTCTTCTCACTCCAAATTTCAAAAACCTCTGACAAAGGAATAAAGAAAAGGTCCTCATGTTTCAGGGATCTATTATTCACTTGAAAAAGGAGAAAATTAAATTAAAATGTTTGTCAGGGTGTGAGAGCTAGGGGCCAGTCACAACCCCTAGAACCTTTGGTGGGCCTGTGAGAGGGAGGACTTCCCCTAAATGAACCAAGTTGAAGCTCCGGAGTGGCAACAAGGTGCTGAACGACATGGTTTCCAATTCAGTGAAGGCAGACAATATACCGGTAGTAAAAAATAAATGTTTGTGAAAAAGAGGGAACTCTTATTATTTTTTTGTATGATAAAAAAAATGTTGAAGATTTTCAAATTGATAGAAATCTCAATTTTTTGTTATTTTTTGTTTGGGATGACTTATCTACTTCCATTATATAGTTTATACAGTGATCCAATATATCTTTCTTCTCAAATTGTAGGATTAGACACTAATGAATAGGCCATTTTCAGAATGGAATTACATTTATGCATATATGCCTTCATGGAGGACCATGCTACATCTATCTCAATAGTCTGAATTCAAATTGTATACCGGTACATTAATTGTTACTAGCTAGGACAAATATGGCTTGTGCCCTACCAACCAACACAGTATGTATGCAATTTGCATTCTGAATGTTGGAAGTACCATTATTTGTAGCAGGTAAATGAAATAATTTTAAACGTTTTTACAAGGCACTTAAGTCTAATTTGATTACATTATGAAAATGGTCTATTTAGGAAGATGCTCAAGAATACAAGACAGTCTATCCCTTTAATGACAAAAATAATTGAATGTTTCTTTGTATTTCATGTTGAAAATAAATTCTTAGTTGTTCCTATTTACACGATACTGCTCACTGCATTGATTTTCAAAGATTCTTTTTTCTTTGTACTAATAGGCATGTACATGTAGAAACACCTGCCTTTCCCCCCTCAAAATCAATGCAATCGACCTGATTAATGTATTTCAATTTTTGCATGTTTCTCTCCCTAACTCCTGGGCCCTGTTTCCCAAAGCCTTTTTTCAATGACAAATAACAAAAATCAGTGACAAATCTGCTGATAACTAATCAGAAGCAAGGATATCAGTAGCTTATAACAAAAAATGTCATTTGTTACTGATGACAAGTTTTGTGAAACGGCCCCCCTGGTTACCAGTCATTTCAATCACCTGCTATGAATAATGGCATCTCTTTGGATGGAATCCACTTTGCATAAATTTACATTAATTGTTGATATGTTGGGCAAGCTGTAACATTAATAGTGTTAAGGTGTCTAGTGTCTAGAGAAACCTTTTGTTGTAAAATTTATGCATACAACTGACAGTAGGTCTTTTAGTAAAAGCTTTATTTGCTTGACATGCAGTCTCAGAGACAATAGATGATTTTCGTAATGTGGTCAAATGTAATGCATATCTTGTTTTATATGCCTCCTTACAAACTTTTCATCCACCTGTTACTAGTAATTTCCTTTCAATAGCCAGGATGCAAATTGCATGCACTCATCACATGTTATTTGGGCTCCATGAATCTCTGAAATAGTGGAGGGATCAGCTAAGAAGAAGTTATCATGCTGTCCCGATCTTCTGCTCTACAAACTTTGTGTTTGTAATTGCTGTAGTACAGTTTGTACTGATATAATGCACATCAATCTTTTATCATTGGCTTTTGAAGTTCACTCATCCAGACACAAAGCAGTGTTTTTTATGAATGGACATGGACTTCACAATGAGGTCAATCAACCTGATAATCATTGTTTGTATTGTGTCTGCAGTGGAAGGAATGTCTGAGCTGAAGTCATTGACCAGCCCTCATGTATTGAAGTGCAATAGAGCTCTATTTATGGAATGCACAGCTCAAGTTGAAACCCTCCAGGTTTTTTTTCCAATCAAGTTGTACGTTATGCAAGCACAATATCAACTTTCGTTGTGGTGTTGGTAATGTAAGAGAGATGCTACATCTATCTTCACTGCATCAAACTTTGATTGGTTTGGATGCGACATTCATTTTACCTGGGACTTCCACGCTAATCAAGATCTTGGTACTGTACCCATATCTTCTGTGCTTCTTGAAGGGTTTGCAGACTACACAGCAACACTTATATAACTGCTATCTCCCAACTCCATGCAAACTTTTTATTGTTTGTGATTTCAACATTCACTGAGATAGGTCTACCAATTCAGAGACATGAACTTTAAAGGTATTTTTAAATCCTTTGGTTTGACTCGGGATGTTACAAGGTCGCCTAGGTCGGACTCGTATCAATGGTCATACAGATGTATCTGTTTGATTATGTGATTGAATACAGCTATGCAATTTGCATTGTATTGAAATATAATTATTGGTGAATGTAAAATCTTGTTGCTTGGTAGATTTGAATACATCTTTTTGCTTATATTTGGCGATTGCACATTTGGCAGATATCATTTATTGGTAGTTTTGAACGCCATTTGCTAATGTGAATTTTTTAGCTACATGTATCTGTATTTTTACTGATAGTGAAACACAATTGTACCAATTAAAAACAAAAAATAGTGTGTAAATAATTTTTGG
Source organism: Strongylocentrotus purpuratus (assembly GCF_000002235.5). Lineage (NCBI taxonomy): Eukaryota > Metazoa > Echinodermata > Echinoidea > Camarodonta > Strongylocentrotidae > Strongylocentrotus > Strongylocentrotus purpuratus. The sequence continues at coordinate 10,805,878 of NW_022145611.1, forward strand.
TGATATTGATCCATGAAAAATTTGTCATAAAATGACATTTCTGAAGGCAATGTGCTATTTAGTGGTTCTCTCTAAAGTCTAAACCTTTTCTACAATTTTTCATTTTGCATTATGAACGCATCTTTTGGAGCTATTATTTTTTGCTAAGCTTCATTGAAAATACTTAATGATTACTGGTCATGTATATGTGATTACCCTGGGCTGGATATGAACCTAACCTAACCTATATCTTACCGACTGAATAAGACAACTCGTATCCTGGTGTAAATTTATTAACTCTGATTAATCAGAACTCATCACGATTTCCTTTAATTTCAATATTCTTGCAGATATGGGAGAGCAAGCTCATCCAGTCGAGAGCTATAGACCTCGCCCAAAAACCACCTCAACAGGCTGCTGGGAAGTACAAAGGTCAAGATACTTCAAGGTCATATCAAAATGCCCAATCTTCATCTGACAGACAACAGATGGAACATCAAAGTGAGTTGCGCAAAGTTTTGTAATTAAAATAGAATAAAAAAATTAAAAAAGGTAAGGATCAGTTTTGGAAATGCCCCCCTCTCAACAAATGAAATAGAAGCTCTTACCGGTAATACCAATCATGTGAAAGAATATGTTTTTGACTATATACGTGATGATAGAAATTTTGCCGGGAAACCGCCAACTAATTGATATATTTGGTAAATTATATCTATTTGGACCTGATAGATATCCCGCACGTGTCGCGCACGTGTCACATAGTTCCATATACATCTTTCTGTGTATAGTGCTTGTAACTTTACTAAGACTAGGCCAAATTTCTTATCATTTTTGATTCCAGAACCTTGCCGTACACACCAATACTTATATGCTAGATGATCAACCTTTTCTGATCGATTCCACAACGATCCTCTCACAATGCTATGGCATGCCCAGAACTGGTCTTTATCTTTAAACTATGAGTGTTCTAATTCAAGGGTAAATGCTGAATCATAGGCATATTAGAAAGGGGAGGGGGGCAGGCAGGCTGGCTGTAGGGATTTGAAATTAATTACCTTAGTATTTGCAACTGTCGACTTATGTGAAGGCAGTGAGGTGCCCTTATATCTCTTATATTTCATCCTGTTTACCTTGAGCAGAAAATAATATTTTTTAACTTTGATGAAATGTCAGATAAAAAAAAAAGAAAAATGGGGAATTGTTGTTATCACCAATATTTGGGCGACTGGCATTACCTCTTTTTTTTTGGAATTAAAAAAAACAAAACATTTTACATTTCTTAAATATATTACGTTTATGAACCAAAGAGTAGCTAATTGGGGGAAAAATATACATACCATTATACACCTATGTTCTGAATGAGGTGATTTCAGATAAATTGTATTTAGCAATTGGTATGATACAGATTTTAATACTGTCAAAAACTGTGGAAAGGTCAAGATGTATCTCTAGGCAATTATGGAATATATTGCAGTACTATTGTGAGCAGGTGCATTGACTACATGGTAATAGTGTCCCACATGGCCATTTGCCACAGTGTCCTCAGGTTGGGGTAGTAGCATTAGTGTTTGGATGTTGTGGGGAGGGGTGTACAAAAGCACTTTATGACAAAGCGTTCACTCATGATAATGTTTGCTTGAAACAACTGTATCCCTTTAAATTTTTCACCAGGAACTCAACCACAAATGGTTCTTCAGGGTGCCACTTCATCACAATCATCTGTTTCTAACAACTTGGTAAGATTATACATTAATAATTTACCTTTCACATCAAAACAAATATTTGTGTACAGCTAGAATGTATAAGTCATCCTATTAAAGACCGTCAATACTACTGGGCCAGAAGAGATTAGACCACACAGCGAGGTCACTGACAGGTGGCTATCTCATTAACTCAGCTCTCAACTAACATAAGAAAAAGAGGATCATGGGGGACCAACAGGCACTGAATTGGGAAGTTTTCTTTATAGAGGGAGCAAGTAGCTACAAGTAGGACAGTTGGGCTTTAAAACAATTTACCTGCCATTCTGGGTTTTATGGGTAAGGAGTGTTGAAGAAAATAAAAATGACATAAAACCCTTACACTTATATGAGCTCACAAAGAATAGAGTCCGACTTGGGTTCCTTGAGGGCCCTATAAAATGCAAGGGCATATGGGTGTGTCAAGTTGCTTTCATGTTTAAGGGCAATCCAACGCTTGTAATAAGGACTTTAAAAAATGCATAACTCATTCTTTTTGTCCGATTTCAATTTAGTTGGCGTGAGGGTCGGCCTAGCTAACATGTCTATTGTTTAGAAGATCATTACGCCGACCTTTACGCCGCCCTTACCATATTTACGCTGACCAGCTCTAAACACAACCTTTACGCCAACCAAAATTGCCATCGTGTGAACACTGCTATAATACTAATGTATCTCAAATATGTGCATGTTTCTCTTCAGAACCCCCTGTTTCTATGTAATTCACCTACTAGGCATTTCTATAGATGGAATCCTCTTTGTATACAATATTTGTTTCTATGTCGGGCAAACCTGGGAACAATAAAACTTTTGTTCATGAAGCATGCATAACATTAGAAAAAGGGTGTATTCAGTGACTGCAATTAGAATGGATTTCCAGCTGTTCATCTATTTTTTTCATAATTTACATAATTTAATCATAATTTACAGAGTTCATCTGCTGTGGCGGCTACTGCAGCACTCCAGCAGAACATGCTCCATTTGCAGTCACAACGACAGCAGATCCAGAATGTACCATTTACCATCCAACAGCAAGGAGCTGGTGAGTCTAATAAAAATAATAATAGGCATTTCTATAGCGCTGTCTATCTAGAAATTCTAATCCAAGGCGCACTAATTATTACCAAGGGCTTAGCCTAGCTACCATTACAGCGCTCCAGCATTTCAAGGAATTAATTCCTGCCAGGTACCCATTTACCTCAACTGGGTCGAGTGTGGCAAATGAAGATTAATGCCTTTCCAAAGGACATTGGTGCCGTGTCTGGGATCGAACGACAACCTCTGAATTTCAAGTCAAGTGCTTAAACCACTCGACTACGACACTTCCACACTTGTACACAAGAGTTTGCCCATCTTGGTTGCACTTGATCACAACATGGCTTATTCTTTTGTTTTGTGCTTGCCCAACAAAGCAGTATTTGCTGTATTGTGCCCAATTCAAACAGGGTTGGTTAAATCTCCTCCAAATCAATGGCTGTGATAGTAATACTGTAAGTGTGTGCTGCCACCCATGGTTACCAGGTTATTTTACCTGGTACCCAGTCAGGCGCGCAGAAAGCAGTTTGGGATTGGGGGGGGGGGGGGCAAATATTCCAGGGGGCTCACCTTCCAAGGGCAATGACGTAATGAGAAAAAACGTTCAGAAGGGGGGGGGGGGGGGGGGGAGACGAAAAATCTGCATCACCACCAGTCTTACACGTTACATGCAGGTCACGCGGAACGTTTTTCAAAGTGGAGTATTAACGGTCAGGTAGAGCGTAAATTGGCGTGGGGTCCAGGGCATATGAGCCTCGGCAGGGGGTCAAGGGGCTGAGCCTCCAGAAGCTCAGAGGTTTTAATATTTAACTACGGTCAGATGAGCATCCAGGGGCCGCCCTAGGGCCCTTGGTGGGGTCCAGGGGGCAGAGCCCCCAGAAGCTCAGGGGTTTTAGGTATTTACTTATGGTGAGATGAGCATCCAGGGGCCTGTCTAATAGGGCCCTTGGTGGGGTCCAGGGGGCAGAGCCCCCGGAAGCTCAGGGGTTTTAGGTATTTAATTACGGTCAGATGAGCATCCAGGGGCCCGCCTTACGGCCCTTGGTGGGGTCCAGCGGGCATAACCCCGGAAGTTCGGGTTTTTTAGGTATTTAATTACGGTCAGATGAGCATTTTTTATACCTTATTTGTGACATTGGCAGGTCACTTTTTTTTTCTCTCCGTCTTTATTTCTTTTTCTCTTTAACATACTTTTTCAAAAAGTGAGGGGGGGGGGGGGGGGGGGGGGCTTGAGCCCAGCCACTTTGCAGACCATGACATAAAGGCTTCTAAATAAGCGTATTTTTCGCCCGACTGTAATCTGAGAATTTCTTATTTTCCAACAAACGCATAAACAGGTATGACTTACAAAAAAATGGAGAAAAATACCGGGAAATCATGTCATAACAGCAACATTTGTAAATCACTGGTATCGAATAAGAAATACCCCCCCCCCCCCATCAGTACGCCAGCGTTCAGGAGCTCATGTCTTCTCACCCCTATAACAAAACAAATAAACAGTCACGCTTTCCCATTCTCGCACAATATGTCCACGATATGCGCGTATCGCTATTATAAGCCGTATAGGTGGCATGCGCAATGCTTATGAAATTTAATTCCTGTGAACTTTCCTTTTCTTTGAATGGAATGGTATATGTGATTTAATTCAGGTTTTTATTATTGTTATGTTCTTTTGGTTAAAAATACAAACCATGTTTATTCCTTAACTGCTTTTTTTTTTTTTTTTGGAGGGGGGGGGGGCGTTTTTGGGGGGCAAAACTGCATTTACCCCCCCCCCCCACTTTTTTGAGTGGGGGATGGGGGGGGGGGCAAGGTCTGGAATGCCCCTCCCCTTCCTTTAAAACCAAATGTGCAAAAAAATGTGCCCTCCCCCTTCAAATTTCCAATCCAAAATGCATGTGAAAACTGTGCCTTCCCGCTTTTGATGAATTCTGGATATGCCCAAGCTGGTATCAAACCACAAAATATTGAGGTTATTGCAGGCAGTGAGGAGCAGTGTAATTAATATGATTTGACCTTGCTTTTCTGTTGAAAAACATGTTTACGGGAAACAGCTGGGAAAGTGTTGTAGCAAACCTGCCATAACTTTGGCATATGACATTGAATCTGAATGATCTTTACATTTTTGAAATGTGGAATAATCGGATTAGCTATATTACAATTCCTTTTTTGATAACGAAGGAAAATTGGGGACAAAAAAAACAAGAAACTTTGTATGAAAAAGAAAAATAAAAGTCTGAAATATAGCATTAAATCAAAAGGAAAATTCCTGTGAAATATCATTTTTATAAACCCATGCGTCTGGATATGTCTGGAAAAAATCCACCGGAATGCGTTTTTATACTTTTGATACGAGCACCGATCTACTGAGTGATGACGTCATGCTCAATAGTACAATCCCACATAAGCTAGTTTTTGTTGGAGCTGATCGGTATGCCTTGGGGCATAGATTGTAATGTTTGCAATGTTTGAATTAACCTCCAATTTTCTCCAAAACTTATAACAAATGTATATTACGGAAATAAAACTGAATTACACTGATTATCAACCTCATTGCTTTACTGTAAATCAGACAGAATACTGGTAACATGGCACTAAACATGTAAATTCTTGTGAATATCATCTGCAGCAGTACCATGTAGTGCTACAGCGAGCTCATGCCTCTGTGTGTGTCCATGCCAAGCTTGGCTTGTTTACGTAATTTTGTGTCAATGCGCATGCGTGAGTCTGTGAACTGGCAATGACGTCACTTTTCTCCTACACTGCTCCTAGAAGGTTTTCAATTTCTGAAAAATAACCCATTCATTTTCCATTGTATCTCCAAAAGTAAGTCATGATATAAAAAAAATACAATTTTTCATACGTCCTTCGATATGACCATTTTACATTATTCCATTTCTCTCCTACGTATGGACTTGCAAAAGTAGATTAATGTTGTGCCAAAGGACATTAGAGCTGTGTCAGAGATCAGATGAACAGACTTTGCAATTCCAGTCTAATGTTATACCCCTTGACTACAACACCTCTACATGATGAATTTAATCTAACTTTTAGTTTTGTATGGAAACAATCTTCCCCCAGATAATTTTGTTTAAGCAAATCAGAATTGACAGTGAAACATAATTCATCCGCTCCCCCCCCCCCTCCCCCAAGGATAATAATTATGTTATACCTGAAAATGCAACCATTCCAGCATATCACCTCTTTCTCTAAATACAAAATCTTAATTTTTCAATTTATTTCCAGCTGGCGGTGCAACACAAACATTCCCAGCATACCAAATCCAGACCCAGCAGCAACAAGGTGGCGTGGTTGGGTACCCACCCATCATCATCCAACCAGGTGCTCAGTCCAATGCCCAGCAATCACGCATCATGACCACACCCCAGGGTGTGGTGCTACCCCAAGGGACAATACGAGTGCAATCCAGCGGAGATCAGGTCAGTCGTTATTTCTTCCCTCCATTAACCCCTACTTCTTTCCTGTTTCTCTTATAAAAGAAAACCTCGCCTGAAAAAAAGATTCCTTGTTTACAGTATGAAGGCGCCTTTGTGAGTTCTAACAACTTGTCTTCTCCTCTTGAACATGGCACCTTGGTGAGTTAAGCAAGTCCAAGTAAATAAGATTCCATATATGAATGTAGAAACATATCATCACAGGCGTAGCAGAAGAAAAAAAAAAAGCATCACCATCACTCTTACATGCAGGCCTCACTGAACGTTTTTCAAAGTGGGTTGGGGAGGCTACAGTATTTACGATCAGGTAGAGTTTAGCATAAATTGGCACGAGGTCAAGAGGCGAAGCCCCCGGAAGCAGGGGGTAAGGGCATTTAATTACGGTCAGACGAGCATATTTTTATACCTCATGACTCTGGCAGGTCACTAATTGGTGTTGGACCAGGTGAATGAGTCCCATGGATTTGAGGAATTTTATAATGGTAAGATGAGCATTCAGGGGCCCACCTTAGGGCCTCTGGTGGGGTCAATGGGGCAGAGCCCTGGAAGCTCAGGGGCTTTAGGCAATTAGTTACCGTCAGATGAGCATATTTTGTTACCTTATTTGTGACACTGTCAGGACCCTAATTGGCATGTGATCCAGGGGGCGGAGCTCCCAGAAGCTCTGAGGTTTTAGGCATTTTATTACCGTCACATGAGCATCTAGGGGGCAGAGCCCCCGGAATCTCAGGGGTTTTAGGCATTTAATTACTGTCAGATAAGCATATTTTGATACCTTATTTTTGACACTGGCAGGTCACTAATTGGTATGGAGTCCAGGGGGCGGCTCTGGGTTTTAGGCATTAAATTACGGTCAGATGAGCATCCAGGGGCTGAGCCCCCCCCCCCGAAGCCCAGGGGTTTTAGGCGTTTAATTATGGTTTGATGACCATATATTGAAACCTTATTTTTGACACTGGCAGGACACTAATTGGTGTGGGGTCCAGCATGTAGGCTTCTAAATAAGCATATTTCTTACCTAACCGTAAATTTCGGAATTTCTCATTTTCCAACATAATGCATTCAAAAAGTATAATTTACTAAAAAGTGGGAACAAATCCAGGGAAATTATGTTATTTCAGCAACATTTGTAAATCACTGGTATTGAATTAGATTTTTTTTTTTTTTTTTTTGGTGGGCAACTGCACCCAAGCCCCCCCCCCCCCATCCGTACGTCAGTGTGTGTGGGTGGTGGCGCACACATGTAGTTGTCTGGGGGGGGGGGGGTGGATATACAAATCCTACATGAAGCATGAGGTACTGCATTCACTGCCCCCCCCCCCTCCCTCCCCCCTGTCTACGCCTGCACATCATAAGGACATAGCGCCAGTAAACCTTGTTTGGCTAAGTGGTATGAAAACGAATTTTAATTCACCAATAGCACTAACAGTTATGCCTTTTGCATATGCATCCTTTCTGCCTCAACATTTGAATACTTGAGCTAGAGACCGTTATTTTGTGCAGGTATATATCTTTAATTATGATAATGATATTGATGATTTAGGAGTTCAATTACCATAGCACTTACACAATTATGGAATATGAAGAGAAACATGGATTGGAATACAAAGGCCCGTAAAATGGGTTAATCACATAATGTTACTGAGGGAACAAGTTTGCTTTAAAAAATCTTTTGAAAGAGGTGAGACAGATTGATTCTCTGATGGAAAGTGAGACGGCTATCGTAGAATGTACAATTTGGGAATAATTAGTCTATATTTGCCAGTTGTTGAGCATGTCATGAAGATATTCAGGTGCCTTATGAATTAAAATTTTGAAGACGTACAAGCAGACCTTAAAAAATGATGCATTTCATCCCCATTTGCCTTTCATTCACTCATTAAATGGTTTTATTTCCTGCGAAGGCATTTTCTTGTGCTTTTATGGTAGTTGACCATAGTGTGACCAAAATTTTATTGGGTTTGAGCCATTGAGTCACATTGCTTCCTACTTCCCCCTGTAATTCGTTTTCTTAAGTGGGATTATCAAATTACATGTATGTGAGGGCTAGAAAATTGATAGCTTTGTAGTTCAGGATGATGAGATGTTATTTTGAGTACTTGCTAAGTTTCAGATTATCTTTATCTAGCATTGAAGTCACTACTCTAGCACCATTTTCCGTCATCTGAACAATGTTACCAAGTCCCTTTAAGATTCTTCTTGATAGTTGAAATTTTTGAAATCTTGTTTAAAACAGAAATCATCTGGCATTAGATTTAGATGGATTACAAACTTTGTTAGAAATCAGAGTAAAAGAAAAATATGTGTTCTGTGTGTATCGTGCTGGATATTAGATGCATTGGGTAAAGCTTGTTTCAGTTTTCCTAGCATATAACAACAGCCATTGTTTGCAAGAAACAGTTGCTTAATGTAGAGATGGTTGATCCATGCTTTTCATGTTATGTTATGTTACCTCTTGTAAAAGTGTCATTATAATGTCAGTATGCTTCAGATACACATGGCAAAGAATGAATTCAACCTTCTACAACAACCAGGCTCATTCTCCAGTATTCTGTTGAGAGCAATCCAACACCTTTCATTTCCCAAAGGGTTTGTTGGATCGTGTTTGTGATACTTCCCAAGAGACGGACAGATAATAGATTTCAATTTTTGATAAAGTTCAGAGTATACTGTATGTATATAATATCATCAGTAAAAAGTGAAAATCGAATTTGTCGAGACAAATTACTCTGCTTTTGCATCATCAGGCAATGTCTGCGTTGATGTCGGCGATTGCTCTTAAGGGGTTGTGATGTGTGTTTAAAATTTTTTCTTTTAAATACTTTCTAAAATCTCCTTGATTTCTCTATGTAGAAATGATATATTAAAACAAGATTTCTTTTCCCATTTTCTTTCCAACAGCCGTCAATAGTGCAAGTAGATGGTGCTAACGATTCATCAGATGATGATGACGATGAATTTGATGATGACGACGATGATGACAAGGATGACGACGACGATGATGATGACAAAGAAAATGATGATGCTGCTGGTGAAGATGAGGAGGTAAAGTAAATTGCGTTGGCACCTATGATCTGTTGCATATTTATATGTCATGTGTAGGACTCTGTTGAATTCTTGCATCTCTCCAAAAATTGAGGGAAAATTGTAACTGAATATCTTCAGCTTCAAAGGAAATCTTGCCTATTCATCTACAAGATTCTCCACCAAAGTGTATGGGAGAGGTATAAAGCAAGAATAGTGAACAATTTTTCAGCACGACGCGGGTTTCACCACTTCTTTTTGAAGCCATTTATCAAATTTATGGACTTGTCAACTGCTATATTTTAGTATTTGTATTATGTAAATATTTTAATGGGTTACGATTGTTCCTCTGTTATATATTTTTCACCAATTCTTTTTCCCTCACTGATAAGTAAAGGTTTTGTTATTGAATTAAAAATTCTAAAGCTTGGTGCATGATACATGTACACCTTTGCCTGGTACGTCACATTATCAAGATAATGGCTGTGGCCATGTCATGCTAAAAGGCATTATTTTGCCCTTCTGCCACCCGGCCGACGATATTGGTAAATTGAAAAGAGATATGTCTTTCATCTGTTTTATTTCTCAGGACCCTCTCAACTCGGCTGACGACGTTAGTGACGAGGATCCAGCTGATCTCTTTGAATCAGAAAATGTTGTAGTATGTCAGTATGATAAGGTAAGAAATGGAAAGATCTGATAATAGCTAATGTAAGGACATGCATGGACAATTTTCAGGACAACTGCCACTTGACTAGCAGGTTCCTGTTAGTATGGGTGTTTTATGAACTGAAAGCTTCATGATCTATTAAAAGTTGTTCAGACAAAAATGGAAATTTACACTATCATCACTTGTGAGTGGGGAAGGTTTACAAGAATCAAAAGAAAGAACAAATGAAGAAAAATTGAAGGAAAAGAGTGCATGTAGGCACCCATACCATCAAGAGAAAGAAAAAACAAAGGTGGGCAGGGGGGGGGGGGGGGGGTACCTCTCCCCTTCTTGGTTTGCCTAAGTCGGAAACTGATGGACTGTCGAAAAATGTGGACTACACATGATTTTTATCCCAAAATTCTCCCTACTCCAAGATTTTAAATAAGTCAAAGCAAGGTTATGTTGGAAAAAAGATCCCTTCAAATTTGATTGTGGCAATCAAATTATTAGTTATAAGTTTGCAATTAAAGTCATTCCATATATTACAGAAAAAACTGAATTTACAGATGTGCAGTTGTAAAAATCCTAAATCTATGTATTTTCATGATCAATATTATTGAATGGAATATTTATTCATTTAAAAAATAATGAAACAGTAAAATTTCATACCTCTAAAAGGACAATTGTTGTTTACCATTAAACTATTACAGTCTAACTTTTTCAAAACTACTTTTCTTTTCTGACTATTATAGAAAGAGGTCTCTGTTCTTCTTTTTTCTGACCCTGGCTCCTTTTTTTTCTCACTCTCTCTCTCTCACTCTCTCCCTCTCTCTCTCTCTCTCTCTCCCCCCTCCTATTCTCTTTCTCTCTCTTTCTCTCTCTCTCTCTCCCCCTATGGCCATCATGTCTGGATTTTTTTCACCAGTTCCAATATTAGTCAAATAAGTTGAACAAACATGTAGATAATTTCAATTTTCAATTTCAATTTTATTTTTGATTTTCGATTCCTTGCAGCTCCCTCTTTCTATTTTCTATCCCTGGCTTCTTTCTTTGCTCACTCCTTCTCTTTCTCTCTCTCTCTATGGCCATCATGTCTGTTTTTTCACCAGTTCCAAATAATAGTCAAATAAGTTGAACAAACATGTAGATACTTTCAATTTCAATGTATTTATTTGTCCAATGTACGTTCCACATGGATATTTGTTTCGCTCACATGTAAAATAAAAGTTCAGATCAAGTTAACAAAGAGCTGAAATATACAAAACAAGGATACATTTTGGTGATGACAAAATTATAGTCATACGTAATAATGATTCTCATTTGGTTATGGCTTGTTTTATTTCCTTCATTTACATAATTTCACTGTCCTCATGCATATTCATGAATTTTTAAACTTATTAAAATTGAAGTACCTCAAAAAATCAGTGATCTTCTCCCTGATTTGAGGAACTCATAAAAAGGATGATTGGCTTTTGGATGATTATCTTTTTACAATCTTCCCCCAAGCCCGCTTTACGCTACTGATTTTGTTCTGCATGTTTGGCTATTTTTTCTAGTTTTGCAAGATCTCCTGCAAACCATACAATAGAACTTAATAAAATAACACTCTGTACTATCCAAACATAAAACAAACTCAAAATCGTCCTATCCACATGGAATAAATTTTATGCTTACTCACAGGTTTCATGTAATAATTCATGAATGTAGTTTGTTCTTCATGTATTTTATTCTATCAGAAGTTATATCACTAATTATCACACCATATTCTGTTTTTAACCGACGATCAATTACTACCCTCTACTTATGTTGTTTCTTCTTTATTCCTCCTCTTCCCTTCCCTTTTTATCTCTCTTCCTAATCATCTTCTGCAGATCAATCGGAATAGAAATAAGTGGAAGTTTACTTTGAAACATGGCATCATGAACCTGAAGGGGAAAGACTACGTTTTCAACAAATCGACGGGGGATGCAGACTGGTAGGATCCCGACTGGTAGGATCCACGAATGGTGCCATCAAGGTCAGCTATTAGCCAATCTTCTTGCAAAAGAAAAGTTTGTAGGAATGGGGGTGCATACCAACTCTTTTATGTTCCATAAAGGTGGTACAGGAAGGCTCTAGGTCTGGATGTTTTCCATGTCAACATGCCACTGCAGGTCATTGATTCTATGAGTTACTTGAAAATTTTCCTACTCCCCCTGTCTGAGCATCTCTTGTTCCTTGGTGCTGTTGAAAGAATATCCTGGCATTTCCTACTGTGGTTTAAAAAAAATAAAGAATTGTGTCATGTATGTTCCCCAAGAGGCAAACATACACATTTCCTTGTCTTTGTTTGTCACACATATTTTTGACCCCCCCCCCCCCCCCCACTTACATAAAATATCATTGGTATGGTGAAACGATGTCAAAATGATATTGTAACATTTTAATTCATAATGATGGTGCTATGATGTTGTCAACCTCATACCTCTATGGTTACAAATGGCGCATCCATGCTTAGAAAGACCAGCAAAAATGACACATTGGTCTCAGAAGCTTCAACAATTACCAAGGGCAAGGATTGGCTTATATATATTTTATAAATATGTTCATTTTATTTTCTACTGATTTATTTTTATGATAATATTGGAAACAAAGTGCATTATTTATAGGGTGAGAGAGCAGAAATGGTATAGAAATGAACAGGGAAGTGGAAAAAGAAGCTAATATTAAATAATTTAAGTAATATTATTGACATGTCTCACATTTGCCATTGATTTATGTAAATTGGACATTGATTCCTTCCAAAATTGTATATTTTGGACTTCTTAGTCACAGCTAGTCACAAATGGACCTAAAATTGAGTTGTTCCATTATTAGTAGGTCTCTTGTCTTTCTATATTCTTTTCAGTGGCCCAGACATATTTCAGTGAATATTTTGCTACTATATTTATTTTCTGTTTAACAGAAAATTAGAGGACCTGACGGGTAGAAGTTTGAAGTTAACTTTTGAAATGTGTAATCACGATACATGTACATGTGAGGACTGCGACAACCCACAAAATGATTGAAATTTATAATCTGGAGGTATTTACTTTTCAAAGGACCTATGCTATCCATAATTCATTTTGTGCTGTTCCCCATAATAATGACATTTTGTCCAGCATGACTACGTCACAATCCATTGACCATATTGCCAATTTGTGATTTGCAAAGAATTAGTGATCTCATATTTCAAAGACAAATTTTGAACCTTTGCTATTCTGTTTCTCTTATATTTCTGCTTTCATGCAAACAAAGCAACTCATTGAAACAGCTTTCAAATTAAAGCCCTCAGCTCTCAATTAACAAAAGAAAAGTAATGCAGTCCCGCTTAAATTTCCCTGGTATAGGGATGGTGTGCGTAATATGTTTTCAGGTTCCAGTATTGTAAGTGATGGCTTACTACAGTATCCATAGTGACTATTTTGAAAGGGCATTTAATACATATTTTTGTGCTTGATGCTTTTTTTGTGCCTGCAAATCACTGCCAAATGGGAACAACTCGAAAGTATCTTTTTCATTGACCAGTCAGAGAGGCTGTTCACACCGCAATGAGATAGCGCTGTCTTTTTTCTAGTGTGCGCTAGACCGCACTCTCTCTCGTGGACCACCCCCAAGAGGTGCTCCAGTGGCACGCCGTGGCTCGCTGTTGGGCGAACCGAAACGATGTTGTTCCTCCCACACCGCTATCTCTGCCGGTGTGAACAGCCTCGGAGACTACCATTGTGGGTTAGTGTTCTGCCAGTAATGTGAATGCAGGGTCTGAATTGTTGAGTTGTAGACTTCACATGTACCTCGATTTGTGGCAGGTCATGTTAAAAAATGTTAACCTGGGAGTCATTTCACAAACATCCCATTGATTCCAATGGGTTGCCTTGGCTGACGATAATCAACACTTTAAAGGCAAAGTCCACTCCAAAAATAACTTAATTTCAATAGAAGCAGAAAAATCAGACAAACCAATCTAACTAATAAGAAAGTTATGAATTTTTAATGACATGAAAAACTTACAACTCACTCATGTCCTCACTATCCACTGTATATTGATAATATTAATAGTATTATGTTTTTGTGTGGATGCACTAATATAGAGTAATTTTTTCCAGTTACATCATGACAAATTTGAATTTGGATACACTATTCATATAAAAATCATTTTTTATGAATATTCAGAAAATAGTATAAATTCTTCAAAGTTCATACAAGATTTTGTGAAATGTCATGCATATAATATGATAAAAAGGGAAATTAATGGGATTAAACTATTTAAAGCAATTGATAAATAGTGAGGACATGACGTCACAAACTGATAACCATATTGGCAATTTGTGTCGTGATTCTCATCGTTCTTATTAGTTATCCGATTTTTGCTCAAACTTTTTTTGATTGGTTTGGCTGCTTTTATTGAAAGTAAGATATTTTTGGTGTGGACTTCCCCTTAACAAAAAATCTGCTATAGCTTTTTTTTGTAGCTTTCTTTGTTACAAAGTGACACATGTTTTGTTTTGTACATTATTCTGTGGCAGGATTCCACTTCTTGATTGATCACTGAACAAAATTGTGTTACATTTTGAATGTCATATTGATTTGAATGGCTTTAATGTTTTGTATGTTCTCTCTTTTCCAAGATGGAAGTAAAGTTTGATAACTGTATGGAAAACAGTGCTCTTATCAAAACAAGAATAAAAGAATGAAATGTGCTCACTCCTTATCATGGTAGCTCGGCTAAAAGCTGGGGTAATAGAATTATTATAATTGTTATTTTATCGTTATTACAACAATAGTTGGAACAACTTGCATACTTCCAACTCGATTTAATCATGTTACTCATATTGTACCGGGCAAACACAATGTCATGTTAGAAATCTACGTTTTGGCACAATAAGTTTTGGTTTATAAATCTAACATGCCCAAGGGTGTTTTGATTGTTTTAAAGGTACCGAGTGTGGGTAATTTTTATGTGTACGCTCTCAACCAATTATTATGATTATGATCCGCTTCATCATCTTATAAAACATTGTAATAACGTGTTAAAACGGCTTGCCATAGACACGCCGATGTCGTCCACAAAAAAAAGATTTATGGATTTAGCTATCACCAAGGCATACATGTACATTTGAATATTCTATCTCTCGAAAATACTGCATTTAAGAATATATCAAGTTCTTCATAGTTCTTTATGGCAAACTTAGTATACAAATAATACACATCAGTGAGGGTATTAGTAAGAATTACCCAAACAACAGTCTAACGCTTTCAATTAGTGACTTCTGTGGAGAATCTCTCTGTTTTAATTTATTTACATTCCTCACATTCCTCACATTGTGTGTTTCACATACTTTATTTGGGAAATCCACCCTGATAATTTTGATCTCGGATCAGTTTGATCTCGGATCAGCTTCCATTATATTGACCTAAATATCAGGATGGTGAGTATTTATAATTGAAGGCTTTCAGTAACACCATGTGGCAGCCTTACTAAAAAGCTTTCAATTATGAATATTACTAGGTTATGGAACCAATTGCATTCTCAGATTAATACCCATTAATATCAGTCCTGAAATTATCTTTTATTTTTAAGTGCCTGTTTCAGTGAAGTTGATTGTTCTTGTACTAGTTTGTGACTAGTTCATATTGATCCAGGGGTGGATGTTGATTCGGCGGTAAATATTTTCTAACAAATTGGGCTCCCTCCCTAACCTGGAAGGGGGAGGAGGTTTAAGATGGTTACGTTTTGTGTCCACGGTCATTATTATGTCCAACCTAAGTGTATAATTTTTGTTGCAATTGATGTATATGTCTGTATTACAATTTTTGTCTAAAACTACTGTGTACATAGTAATTTCATGTCAAAAATAAAATATTTACGTGTGTTTATTTAAAGCTGTTAGATTTGCCATTTTGTACTGCCTTTCTTTTTGACATATCCTCATGTAGGAATATTTTAGAATCTTCCAACATTTGCCCCAACATCTTTTTTTTTGTTGGAACAAAAAGTAGTCATTTTCATTCTAAAAGGATGTTCGGACTATCATGACGAGAAAATGGAAAGGATTGAAAATTTTCATTTTGGGCCTTGCCATTTTTTTCTTGAAAAAGGGGCGGTTTTCAAAATTTCCGATATTTGTCCTAACATCCTTTTTTTGGAGCAAAGGAGAGTCATAATCATTCTTAGGGGATTTCGGACTATCATGATGAGAAAATGGAGAGGATTGGAAATTTTCATTTTTTGGCCAAAACGATGAGCTAACCCCTTGCCATTTTTTCGAAAAAAGGGGCGGTTTTCGAAAGTTCCGATATTTGCCCTAACATCCTTTTTTTGGAACAAAGGAGAGTCATAATCATTCTTAGGGGATTTCGGACTATCATGATGAGAAAATGGAGAGGATTGAAAATTTTCATTTTTTGGCCAAAACGATGAACTAACCCCTTGGTATTTTTTCGAAAAAGGGGCGGTTTTCGAAAGTTCCGATATTTGCCCTAACATCTTTTTTTTTTTAAAACGAGAGTCATAATATGTCAGTGGGCATGTTGGGACTATAATAGAGAGAAAATGGAGAGGATTGCAAATTTTCATTTTTTGGCCAAAATGATGAGCTAACCCCTTGCCATTTTTTCAAAAAAAGGGGCGGTTTTCAAAATTTCCGATATTTGCCCTAATATCCTTTTTTTGGAACAAAGGAGAGTCATAATCATTCTGAGGGGATTTTGGACTATCATGATGAGAAAATGGAGAGGATTGGAAATTTTCATTTTTTGGCCAAAACGATGAGCTAACCCCTTGCCATTTTTTCGAAAAAGGGGCGGTTTTCGAAAGTTCCGATATTTGCCCTAACATCCTTTTTTTGGAACAAAGGAGAGTCATAATCATTCTGAGGGAATTTTGGACTATCATGATGAGAAAATGGAGAGGATTGGAAATTTTCATTTTTTGGCCAAAACGATGAGCTTACCCCTTGCCATTTTTTCGAAAAACGGGCGGTTTTTGAAAGTTCCGATAATTGCCCTAACATCTTTTTTTTTTTACAAACGAGAGTCATAATATGTCAGTGGGCATGTTGGGACTATAATAGAGAGAAAATGGAGAGGATTGCAAATTTTCATTTTTTGGCCAAAACGATGAGCTAACCCCTTGCCATTTTTTCGAAAAAGGGGCGGTTTTCGAAAGTTCCGATATTTGCCCTAACATCCTTTTTTTGGAACAAAGGAGAGTCATAATCATTCTAAGGGATTTTGGACTATCATGATGAGAAAATGGAGAGGATTGGAAATTTTCATTTTTTGGCCAAAACGATGAGCTAACCCCTTGCCATTTTTTCGAAAAAAGGGGCGGTTTTCGAAAGTTCCGATATTTGCCCTAACATCCTTTTTTTGGAACAAAGGAGAGTCATAATCATTCTTAGGGGATTTCGGACTATCATGATGAGAAAATGGAGAGGATTGAAAATTTTCATTTTTTGGCCAAAACGATGAACTAACCCCTTGGTATTTTTTTCGAAAAAGGGGCGGTTTTCGAAAGTTCCGATATTTGCCCTAACATCTTTTTTTTTTAAAAACGAGAGTCATAATTTGTCAGTGGGCATGTTGGGACTATAATAGAGAGAAAATGGAGAGGATTGCAAATTTTCATTTTTTGGCCAAAATGATGAGCTAACCCCTTGCCATTTTTTCAAAAAAAGGGGCGGTTTTCAAAATTTCCGATATTTGCCCTAATATCCTTTTTTTGGAACAAAGGAGAGTCATAATCATTCTGAGGGGATTTTGGACTATCATGATGAGAAAATGGAGAGGATTGGAAATTTTCATTTTTTGGCCAAAACGATGAGCTAACCCCTTGCCATTTTTTCGAAAAAGGGGCGGTTTTCGAAAGTTCCGATATTTGCCCTAACATCCTTTTTTTGGAACAAAGGAGAGTCATAATCATTCTGAGGGAATTTTGGACTATCATGATGAGAAAATGGAGAGGATTGGAAATTTTCATTTTTTGGCCAAAACGATGAGCTTACCCCTTGCCATTTTTTCGAAAAAGGGGCGGTTTTTGAAAGTTCCGATAATTGCCCTAACATCTTTTTTTTTTACAAACGAGAGTCATAATATGTCAGTGGGCATGTTGGGACTATAATAGAGAGAAAATGGAGAGGATTGCAAATTTTCATTTTTTGGCCAAAACGATGAGCTAACCCCTTGCCATTTTTTCGAAAAAGGGGCGGTTTTCGAAAGTTCCGATATTTGCCCTAACATCCTTTTTTTGGAGCAAAGTAGAGTCATAATCATTATTAGGGGATTTCGGACTATCATGATGAGAAAATGGAGAGGATTGGAAATTTTCATTTTTTGGCCAAAAAGATGAGCTAACCCCTTGCCATTTTTTTCGAAAAAGGGGCGGTTTTCGAAAGTTCCGATATTTGCCCTAACATCCTTTTTTTGGAACAAAGGAGAGTCATAATCATTCTGAGGGGATTTTGGACTATCATGATGAGAAAATGGAGAGGATTGGAAATTTTCATTTTTTGGCCAAAACGATGAGCTAACCCCTTGCCATTTTTTCGAAAAAAGGGGCGGTTTTCGAAAGTTCCGATATTTGCCCTAACATCCTTTTTTTGGAACAAAGGAGAGTCATAATCATTCTTAGGGGATTTTGGACTATCATGATGAGAAAATGGAGAGGATTGAAAATTTTCATTTTTTGGCCAAAACGATGAACTAACCCCTTGGTATTTTTTCGAAAAAGGGGCGGTTTTCGAAAGTTCCGATATTTGCCCTAACATCTTTTTTTTTTAAAAACGAGAGTCATAATATGTCAGTGGGCATGTTGGGACTATAATAGAGAGAAAATGGAGAGGATTGCAAATTTTCATTTTTTGGCCAAAATGATGAGCTAACCCCTTGCCATTTTTTCAAAAAAAGGGGCGGTTTTCAAAATTTCCGATATTTGCCCTAATATCCTTTTTTTGGAACAAAGGAGAGTCATAATCATTCTTATGGGATTTCGGACTATCATGTTGAGAAAATGGAGAAGATTAAAAATTTTCATTTTTTGGCCAAAACGATGAGCTAACCCCTTGCCATTTTTTCGAAAAAGGGGCGGTTTTCGAAAGTTCCGATATTTGCCCTAACATCCTTTTTTTGGAACAAAGGAGAGTCATAATCATTCTGAGGGAATTTTGGACTATCATGATGAGAAAATGGAGAGGATTGGAAATTTTCATTTTTTGGCTAAAACGATGAGCTTACCCCTTGCCATTTTTTCGAAAAACGGGCGGTTTTTGAAAGTTCCGATAATTGCCCTAACATCTTTTTTTTTTTACAAACGAGAGTCATAATATGTCAGTGGGCATGTTGGGACTATAATAGAGAGAAAATGGAGAGGATTGCAAATTTTCATTTTTTGGCCAAAACGATGAGCTAACCCCTTGCCATTTTTTTCGAAAAAGGGGCGGTTTTCGAAAGTTCCGATATTTGCCCTAACATCCTTTTTTTGGAACAAAGGAGAGTCATAATCATTCTGAGGGGATTTTGGACTATCATGATGAGAAAATGGAGAGGATTGGAAATTTTCATTTTTTGGCCAAAACGATGAACTAACCCCTTGCCATTTTTTCGAAAAAAGGGGCGGTTTTCGAAAGTTCCGATATTTGCCCTTACATCCTTTTTTTGGAACAAAGGAGAGTCATAATCATTCTTAGGGGATTTCGGACTATCATGTTGAGAAAATTGAGAAGATTAAAATTTTTCATTTTTTGGCCAAAACGATGAGCTAACCCCTTGCCATTTTTTCGAAAAAGGGGCGGTTTTCGAAAGTTCCGATATTTGCCCTAACATCCTTTTTTTGGAACAAAGGAGAGTCATAATCTTTCTGAGGGGATTTTGGACTATCATGATGAGAAAATGGAGAGGATTGGAAATTTTCATTTTTTGGCCAAAACGATGAGCTAACCCCTTGCCATTTTTTCGAAAAAAGGGGCGGTTTTCGAAAGTTCCGATATTTGCCCTAACATCCTTTTTTTGGAACAAAGGAGAGTCATAATCATTCTGAGGGAATTTTGGACTATCATGATGAGAAAATGGAGAGGATTGGAAATTTTCATTTTTTGGCCAAAACGATGAGCTTACCCCTTGCCATTTTTTCGAAAAACGGGCGGTTTTTGAAAGTTCCGATAATTGCCCTAACATCTTTTTTTTTTACAAACGAGAGTCATAATATGTCAGTGGGCACGTTGGGACTATAATAGAGACAAAATGGAGAGGATTGGAAATCTTCATTTTTTGGCCAAAACGATGAGCTAACCCCTTGCCATTTTTTCGAAAAAAGGGGCGGTTTTCGAAAGTTCCGATATTTGCCCTAACATCCTTTTTTTGGAACAAAGGAGAGTCATAATCATTCTTAGGGGATTTCGGACTATCATGATGAGAAAATGGAGAGGATTGAAAATTTTCATTTTTTGGCCAAAACGATGAGCTAACCCCTTGCCATTTTTTTCGAAAAAGGGGCGGTTTTCGAAAGTTCCGATATTTGCCCTAACATCCTTTTTTTGGAACAAAGGAGAGTCATAATCATTCTGAGGGGATTTTGGACTATCATGATGAGAAAATGGAGAGGATTGGAAATTTTCATTTTTTGGCCAAAACGATGAGCTAACCCCTTGCCATTTTTTTCGAAAAAGGGGCGGTTTTCGAAAGTTCCGATATTTGCCCTAACATCCTTTTTTTGGAACAAAGGAGAGTCATAATCATTCTTAGGGGATTTCGGACTATCATGATGAGAAAATGGAGAGGATTGAAAATTTTCATTTTTTGACCAAAACGATGAACTAACCCCTTGGTATTTTTTCGAAAAAGGGGTGGTTTTCGAAAGTTCCGATATTTGCCCTAACATCTTTTTTTTTTAAAAACGAGAGTCATAATATGTCAGTGGGCATGTTGGGACTATAATAGAGAGAAAATGGAGAGGATTGCAAATTTTCATTTTTTGGCCAAAATGATGAGCTAACCCCTTGCCATTTTTTCAAAAAAAGGGGCGGTTTTCAAAATTTCCGATATTTGCCCTAATATCCTTTTTTTGGAACAAAGGAGAGTCATAATCATTCTGAGGGGATTTTGGACTATCATGATGAGAAAATGGAGAGGATTGGAAATTTTCATTTTTTGGCCAAAACGATTAGCTAACCCCTTGCCATTTTTTCGAAAAAGGGGCGGTTTTCGAAAGTTCCGATATTTGCCCTAACATCTTTTTTTTTTACAAACGAGAGTCATAATATGTCAGTGGGCATGTTGGGACTATAATAGAGAGAAAATGGAGAGGATTGCAAATTTTCATTTTTTGGCCAAAATGATGAGCTAACCCCTTGCCATTTTTTCAAAAAAAGGGGCGGTTTTAAAAATTTCCGATATTTGTCCTAACATCCTTTTTTTGGAGCAAAGGAGAGTCATAATCATTCTTAGGGGATTTCGGACTATCATGTTGAGAAAATGGAGAAGATTAAAATTTTTCATTTTTTGGCCAAAACGATGAGCTAACCCCTTGCCATTTTTTCGAAAAAGGGGCGGTTTTCGAAAGTTCCGATATTTGCCCTAACATCCTTTTTTTGGAGCAAAGTAGAGTCATAATCATTATTAGGGGATTTCGGACTATCATGATGAGAAAATAGAGAGGATTGGAAATTTTCATTTTTTGGCCAAAAAGATGAGCTAACCCCTTGCCATTTTTTCGAAAAAGGGCGGTTTTCGAAAGTTCCAATATTTGCCCTAACATCCTTTTTTTGGAGCAAAGGAGAGTCATAATCATTCTTAGGGGATTTCGGACTATCATGATGAGAAAATGGAGAGGATTGAAAATTTTCATTTTTTGGCCAAAACGATGAACTAACCCCTTGCCATTTTTTTCGAAAAAGGGGCGGTTTTCGAAAGTTCCGATATTTGCCCTAACATCCTTTTTTTGGAGCAAAGTAGAGTCATAATCATTATTAGGGGATTTCGGACTATCATGATGAGAAAATGGAGAGGATTGGAAATTTTCATTTTTTGGCCAAAACGATGAGCTAACCCCTTGCCATTTTTTCGAAAAAAGGGGCGGTTTTCGAAAGTTCCGATATTTGCCCTAACATCCTTTTTTTGGAACAAAGGAGAGTCATAATCATTCTTAGGGGATTTCGGACTATCATGATGAGAAAATGGAGAGGATTGAAAATTTTCATTTTTTGGCCAAAACGATGAACTAACCCCTTAGTATTTTTTCGAAAAAGGGGCGGTTTTCGAAAGTTCCGATATTTGCCCTAACATCTTTTTTTTTTTAAAACGAGAGTCATAATATGTCAGTGGGCATGTTGGGACTATAATAGAGAGAAAATGGAGAGGATTGCAAATTTTCATTTTTTGGCCAAAATGATGAGCTAACCCCTTGCCATTTTTTCAAAAAAGGGGCGGTTTTCAAAATTTCCGATATTTGCCCTAATATCCTTTTTTTGGAACAAAGGAGAGTCATAATCATTCTGAGGGGATTTTGGACTATCATGATGAGAAAATGGAGAGGATTGGAAATTTTCATTTTTTGGCCAAAACGATGAGCTAACCCCTTGCCATTTTTTCGAAAAAGGGGCGGTTTTCGAAAGTTCCGATATTTGCCCTAACATCTTTTTTTTTTACAAACGAGAGTCATAATATGTCAGTGGGCATGTTGGGACTATAATAGAGAGAAAATGGAGAGGATTGCAAATTTTCATTTTTTGGCCAAAACGATGAGCTAACCCCTTGCCATTTTTTCGAAAAAAGGGGCGGTTTTCGAAAGTTCCGATATTTGCCCTAACATCCTTTTTTTGGAACAAAGGAGAGTCATAATCATTCTTAGGGGATTTCGGACTATCATGATGAGAAAATGGAGAGGATTGAAAATTTTCATTTTTTGGCCAAAACGATGAACTAACCCCTTGGTATTTTTTCGAAAAAGGGGCGGTTTTCGAAAGTTCCGATATTTGCCCTAACATCCTTTTTTTGGAGCAAAGTAGAGTCATAATCATTATTAGGGGATTTCGGACTATCATGATGAGAAAATGGAGAGGATTGGAAATTTTCATTTTTTGGCCAAAAAGATGAGCTAACCCCTTGCCATTTTTTTCGAAAAAGGGGCGGTTTTCGAAAGTTCCGATATTTGCCCTAACATCCTTTTTTTGGAACAAAGGAGAGTCATAATCATTCTGAGGGGATTTTGGACTATCATGATGAGAAAATGGAGAGGATTGGAAATTTTCATTTTTTGGCCAAAACGATGAGCTAACCCCTTGCCATTTTTTTCGAAAAAGGGGCGGTTTTCGAAAGTTCCGATATTTGCCCTAACATCCTTTTTTTGGAACAAAGGAGAGTCATAATCATTCTTAGGGGATTTCGGACTATCATGATGAGAAAATGGAGAGGATTGAAAATTTTCATTTTTTGACCAAAACGATGAACTAACCCCTTGGTATTTTTTCGAAAAAGGGGTGGTTTTCGAAAGTTCCGATATTTGCCCTAACATCTTTTTTTTTTAAAAACGAGAGTCATAATATGTCAGTGGGCATGTTGGGACTATAATAGAGAGAAAATGGAGAGGATTGCAAATTTTCATTTTTTGGCCAAAATGATGAGCTAACCCCTTGCCATTTTTTCAAAAAAAGGGGCGGTTTTCAAAATTTCCGATATTTGCCCTAATATCCTTTTTTTGGAACAAAGGAGAGTCATAATCATTCTGAGGGGATTTTGGACTATCATGATGAGAAAATGGAGAGGATTGGAAATTTTCATTTTTTGGCCAAAACGATGAGCTAACCCCTTGCCATTTTTTCGAAAAAGGGGCGGTTTTCGAAAGTTCCGATATTTGCCCTAACATCTTTTTTTTTTACAAACGAGAGTCATAATATGTCAGTGGGCATGTTGGGACTATAATAGAGAGAAAATGGAGAGGATTGCAAATTTTCATTTTTTGGCCAAAATGATGAGCTAACCCCTTGCCATTTTTTCAAAAAAAGGGGCGGTTTTAAAAATTTCCGATATTTGTCCTAACATCCTTTTTTTGGAGCAAAGGAGAGTCATAATCATTCTTAGGGGATTTCGGACTATCATGTTGAGAAAATGGAGAAGATTAAAATTTTTCATTTTTTGGCCAAAACGATGAGCTAACCCCTTGCCATTTTTTCGAAAAAGGGGCGGTTTTCGAAAGTTCCGATATTTGCCCTAACATCCTTTTTTTGGAGCAAAGTAGAGTCATAATCATTATTAGGGGATTTCGGACTATCATGATGAGAAAATGGAGAGGATTGGAAATTTTCATTTTTTGGCCAAAAAGATGAGCTAACCCCTTGCCATTTTTTTCGAAAAAGGGCGGTTTTCGAAAGTTCCAATATTTGCCCTAACATCCTTTTTTTGGAGCAAAGGAGAGTCATAATCATTCTTAGGGGATTTCGGACTATCATGATGAGAAAATGGAGA
Organism: Strongylocentrotus purpuratus; assembly: GCF_000002235.5. Classification (NCBI taxonomy): domain Eukaryota; kingdom Metazoa; phylum Echinodermata; class Echinoidea; order Camarodonta; family Strongylocentrotidae; genus Strongylocentrotus; species Strongylocentrotus purpuratus. The sequence goes on from NW_022145611.1 coordinate 10,830,237, forward strand.
GGATTGAAAATTTTCATTTTTTGGCCAAAACGATGAACTAACCCCTTGCCATTTTTTTCGAAAAAGGGGCGGTTTTCGAAAGTTCCGATATTTGCCCTAACATCCTTTTTTTGGAGCAAAGTAGAGTCATAATCATTATTAGGGGATTTCGGACTATCATGATGAGAAAATGGAGAGGATTGGAAATTTTCATTTTTTGGCCAAAACGATGAGCTAACCCCTTGCCATTTTTTCGAAAAAAGGGGCGGTTTTCGAAAGTTCCGATATTTGCCCTAACATCCTTTTTTTGGAACAAAGGAGAGTCATAATCATTCTTAGGGGATTTCGGACTATCATGATGAGAAAATGGAGAGGATTGAAAATTTTCATTTTTTGGCCAAAACGATGAGCTAACCCCTTGGTATTTTTTCGAAAAAGGGGCGGTTTTCGAAAGTTCCGATATTTGCCCTAACATCTTTTTTTTTTAAAACGAGAGTCATAATATGTCAGTGGGCATGTTGGGACTATAATAGAGAGAAAATGGAGAGGATTGCAAATTTTCATTTTTTGGCCAAAATGATGAGCTAACCCCTTGCCATTTTTTCAAAAAAAGGGGCGGTTTTCAAAATTTCCGATATTTGCCCTAATATCCTTTTTTTGGAACAAAGGAGAGTCATAATCATTCTGAGGGGATTTTGGACTATCATGATGAGAAAATGGAGAGGATTGGAAATTTTAATTTTTTGGCCAAAACGATGAGCTAACCCCTTGCCATTTTTTCGAAAAAGGGGCGGTTTTCGAAAGTTCCGATATTTGCCCTAACATCTTTTTTTTTTTCAAACGAGAGTCATAATATGTCAGTGGGCATGTTGGGACTATAATAGAGAGAAAATGGAGAGGATTGTAAATTTTCATTTTTTGGCCAAAACGATGAGCTAACCCCTTGCCATTTTTTCGAAAAAAGGGGCGGTTTTCGAAAGTTCCGATATTTGCCCTAACATCCTTTTTTTGGAACAAAGGAGAGTCATAATCATTCTTAGGGGATTTCGGACTATCATGATGAGAAAATGGAGAGGATTGAAAATTTTCATTTTTTGGCCAAAACGATGAACTAACCCCTTGCCATTTTTTCGAAAAAGGGGCGGTTTTCGAAAGTTCCGATATTTGCCCTAACATCCTTTTTTTGGAGCAAAGTAGAGTCATAATCATTATTAGGGGATTTCGGACTATCATGATGAGAAAATGGAGAGGATTGGAAATTTTCATTTTTTGGCCAAAAAGATGAGCTAACCCCTTGCCATTTTTTTCGAAAAAGGGGCGGTTTTCGAAAGTTCCGATATTTGCCCTAACATCCTTTTTTTGGAACAAAGGAGAGTCATAATCATTCTTAGGGGATTTCGGACTATCATGATGAGAAAATGGAGAGGATTGGAAATTTTCATTTTTTGGCCAAAACGATGAGCTAACCCCTTGCCATTTTTTCGAAAAAGGGGCGGTTTTCGAAAGTTCCGATATTTGCCCTAACATCTTTTTTTTTTACAAACGAGAGTCATAATATGTCAGTGGGCATGTTGGGACTATAATAGAGAGAAAATGGAGAGGATTGCAAATTTTCATTTTTTGGCCAAAATGATGAGCTAACCCCTTGCCATTTTTTCAAAAAAAGGGGCGGTTTTAAAATTTCCGATATTTGTCCTAACATCCTTTTTTTGGAGCAAAGGAGAGTCATAATCATTCTTAGGGGATTTCGGACTATCATGTTGAGAAAATGGAGAAGATTAAAATTTTCATTTTTTGGCCAAAACGATGAGCTAACCCCTTGCCATTTTTTCGAAAAAGGGGCGGTTTTCGAAAGTTCCGATATTTGCCCTAACATCCTTTTTTTGGAGCAAAGTAGAGTCATAATCATTATTAGGGGATTTCGGACTATCATGATGAGAAAATGGAGAGGATTGGAAATTTTCATTTTTTGGCCAAAAAGATGAGCTAACCCCTTGCCATTTTTTTCGAAAAAGGGCGGTTTTCGAAAGTTCCGATATTTGCCCTAACATCCTTTTTTTGGAGCAAAGGAGAGTCATAATCATTCTTAGGGGATTTCGGACTATCATGATGAGAAAATGGAGAGGATTGGAAATTTTCATTTTTTGGCCAAAACGATGAGCTAACCCCTTGCCATTTTTTCAAAAAAAGGGGCGGTTTTCAAAATTTCCGATATTTGTCCTAACATCCTTTTTTTGGAGCAAAGGAGAGTCATAATCATTCTTAGGGGATTTCGGACTATCATGATGAGAAAATGGAGAGGATTGGAAATTTTCATTTTTTGGCCAAAAAGATGAGCTAACCCCTTGCCATTTTTTTCGAAAAAGGGGCGGTTTTCGAAAGTTCCGATATTTGCCCTAACATCCTTTTTTTGGAACAAAGGAGAGTCATAATCATTCTGAGGGGATTTTGGACTATCATGATGAGAAAATGGAGAGGATTGGAAATTTTCATTTTTTGGCCAAAACGATGAGCTAACCCCTTGCCATTTTTTTCGAAAAAGGGCGGTTTTCGAAAGTTCCAATATTTGCCCTAACATCCTTTTTTTGGAGCAAAGGAGAGTCATAATCATTCTTAGGGGATTTCGGACTATCATGATGAGAAAATGGAGAGGATTGAAAATTTTCATTTTTTGGCCAAAACGATGACTAACCCCTTGCCATTTTTTCGAAAAAGGGGCGGTTTTCGAAAGTTCCGATATTTGCCCTAACATCCTTTTTTTGGAGCAAAGTAGAGTCATAATCATTATTAGGGGATTTCGGACTATCATGATGAGAAAATGGAGAGGATTGGAAATTTTCATTTTTTGGCCAAAACGATGAGCTAACCCCTTGCCATTTTTTCGAAAAAAGGGGCGGTTTTCGAAAGTTCCGATATTTGCCCTAACATCTTTTTTTTTTACAAACGAGAGTCATAATATGTCAGTGGGCATGTTGGGACTATAATAGAGAGAAAATGGAGAGGATTGCAAATTTTCATTTTTTGGCCAAAATGATGAGCTAACCCCTTGCCATTTTTTCAAAAAAAGGGGCGGTTTTCAAAATTTCCGATATTTGTCCTAACATCCTTTTTTTGGAGCAAAGGAGAGTCATAATCATTCTTAGGGGATTTCGGACTATCATGTTGAGAAAATGGAGAAGATTAAAATTTTCATTTTTTGGCCAAAACGATGAGCTAACCCCTTGCCATTTTTTCGAAAAAGGGGCGGTTTTCGAAAGTTCCGATATTTGCCCTAACATCCTTTTTTTGGAACAAAGGAGAGTCATAATCTTTCTGAGGGGATTTTGGACTATCATGATGAGAAAATGGAGAGGATTGGAAATTTTCATTTTTTGGCCAAAACGATGAGCTAACCCCTTGCCATTTTTTCGAAAAAGGGGCGGTTTTCGAAAGTTCCGATATTTGCCCTAACATCCTTTTTTTGGAACAAAGGAGAGTCATAATCATTCTGAGGGAATTTTGGACTATCATGATGAGAAAATGGAGAGGATTGGAAATTTTCATTTTTTGGCCAAAACGATGAGCTTACCCCTTGCCATTTTTCGAAAAAGGGGCGGTTTTCGAAAGTTCCGATATTTGCCCTAACATCTTTTTTTTTTACAAACGAGAGTCATAATATGTCAGTGGGCATGTTGGGACTATAATAGAGAGAAAATGGAGAGGATTGCAAATTTTCATTTTTTGGCCAAAATGATGAGCTAACCCCTTGCCATTTTTTTCGAAAAAGGGCGGTTTTCGAAAGTACCGATATTTGCCCTAACATCCTTTTTTTGGAGCAAAGGAGAGTCATAATCATTCTTAGGGGATTTCGGACTATCATGATGAGAAAATGGAGAGGATTGAAAATTTTCATTTTTTGGCCAAAACGATGAGCTAACCCCTTGCCATTTTTTCGAAAAAGGGGCGGTTTTCGAAAGTTCCGATATTTGCCCTAACATCTTTTTTTTTTACAAACGAGAGTCATAATATGCCAGTGTGCATGTTGGGACTATAATAGAGAGAAAGTGGAGAGGATTGCAAATTTTCATTTTTTGGCCAAAATGATGAGCTAACCCCTTGCCATTTTTTCAAAAAAAGGGGCGGTTTTCAAAATTTCCGATATTTGCCCTAACATCCTTTTTTTGGAACAAAGGAGAGTCATAATCATTCTGAGGGGATTTTGGACTATCATGATGAGAAAATGGAGAGGATTGAAAATTTTCATTTTTTGGCCAAAATGATGAGCTAACCCCTTGCCATTTTTTCGAAAAAGGGGCGGTTTTCGAAAGTCTCGATATTTGCCCTAACATCTTTTTTTTTTACAAACGAGAGTCATAATATGTCAGTGGGCATGTTGGGACTATAATAGAGAGAAAATGGAGAGGATTGCAAATTTTCAATTTTTGGCCAAAATGATGAGCTAACCCCTTGCCATTTTTTCAAAAAAAGGGGCGGTTTTCAATATTTCCGATATTTGTCCTAACATCCTTTTTTTGGAGCAAAGGAGAGTCATAATCATTCTTAGGGGATTTCGGACTATCATGATGAGAAAATGGAGAGGATTGGAAATTTTCATTTTTTGGCCAAAACGATGAGCTAACCCCTTGCCATTTTTTCAAAAAAAGGGGCGGTTTTCAAAATTTCCGATATTTGTCCTAACATCCTTTTTTTGGAGCAAAGGAGAGTCATAATCATTATTAGGGGATTTCGGACTATCATGATGAGAAAATGGAGAGGATTGGAAATTTTCATTTTTTGGCCAAAAAGATGAGCTAACCCCTTGCCATTTTTTTCGAAAAAGGGGCGGTTTTCGAAAGTTCCGATATTTGCCCTAACATCCTTTTTTTGGAACAAAGGAGAGTCATAATCATTCTGAGGGGATTTTGGACTATCATGATGAGAAAATGGAGAGGATTGGAAATTTTCATTTTTTGGCCAAAACGATGAGCTAACCCCTTGCCATTTTTTCAAAAAAGGGGCGGTTTTCAAAATTTCCGATATTTGTCCTAACATCCTTTTTTTGGAGCAAAGGAGAGTCATAATCATTCTTAGGGGATTTCGGACTATCATGATGAGAAAATTGAGAAGATTAAAATTTTCATTTTTTGGCCAAAAAGATGAGCTAACCCCTTGGTATTTTTTCGAAAAAGGGGCGGTTTTCGAAAGTTCCGATATTTGCCCTAACATCCTTTTTTTGGAGCAAAGTAGAGTCATAATCATTATTAGGGGATTTCGGACTATCATGATGAGAAAATGGAGAGGATTGGAAATTTTCATTTTTTGGCCAAAAAGATGAGCTAACCCCTTGCCATTTTTTTCGAAAAAGGGGCGGTTTTCGAAAGTTCCGATATTTGCCCTAACATCCTTTTTTTGGAACAAAGGAGAGTCATAATCATTCTGAGGGGATTTTGGACTATCATGATGAGAAAATGGAGAGGATTGGAAATTTTCATTTTTTGGCCAAAACGATGAGCTAACCCCTTGCCATTTTTTTCGAAAAAGGGCGGTTTTCGAAAGTTCCGATATTTGCCCTAACATCCTTTTTTTGGAGCAAAGGAGAGTCATAATCATTCTTAGGGGATTTCGGACTATCATGATGAGAAAATGGAGAGGATTGAAAATTTTCATTTTTTGGCCAAAACGATGAACTAACCCCTTGCCATTTTTTTCGAAAAAGGGGCGGTTTTCGAAAGTTCCGATATTTGCCCTAACATCCTTTTTTTGGAGCAAAGTAGAGTCATAATCATTATTAGGGGATTTCGGACTATCATGATGAGAAAATGGAGAGGATTGGAAATTTTCATTTTTTGGCCAAAACGATGAGCTAACCCCTTGCCATTTTTTCGAAAAAAGGGGCGGTTTTCGAAAGTTCCGATATTTGCCCTAACATCCTTTTTTTGGAACAAAGGAGAGTCATAATCATTCTTAGGGGATTTCGGACTATCATGATGAGAAAATGGAGAGGATTGGAAATTTTCATTTTTTGGCCAAAACGATGAGCTAACCCCTTGCCATTTTTTTCGAAAAAGGGGCGGTTTTCGAAAGTTCCGATATTTGCCCTAACATCTTTTTTTTTTACAAACGAGAGTCATAATATGTCAGTGGGCATGTTGGGACTATAATAGAGAGAAAATGGAGAGGATTGCAAATTTTCATTTTTTGGCCAAAATGATGAGCTAACCCCTTGCCATTTTTTCAAAAAAAGGGGCGGTTTTAAAATTTCCGATATTTGTCCTAACATCCTTTTTTTGGAGCAAAGGAGAGTCATAATCATTCTTAGGGGATTTCGGACTATCATGTTGAGAAAATGGAGAGGATTAAAATTTTCATTTTTTGGCCAAAACGATGAGCTAACCCCTTGCCATTTTTTCGAAAAAGGGGCGGTTTTCGAAAGTTCCGATATTTGCCCTAACATCCTTTTTTTGGAGCAAAGTAGAGTCATAATCATTATTAGGGGATTTCGGACTATCATGATGAGAAAATGGAGAGGATTGGAAATTTTCATTTTTTGGCCAAAAAGATGAGCTAACCCCTTGCCATTTTTTTCGAAAAAGGGCGGTTTTCGAAAGTTCCGATATTTGCCCTAACATCCTTTTTTTGGAGCAAAGGAGAGTCATAATCATTCTTAGGGGATTTCGGACTATCATGATGAGAAAATGGAGAGGATTGAAAATTTTCATTTTTTGGCCAAAACGATGAACTAACCCCTTGTATTTTTTCGAAAAAGGGGCGGTTTTCAAAATTTCCGATATTTGCCCTAACATCCTTTTTTTGGAACAAAGGAGAGTCATAATCATTCTGAGGGGATTTTGGACTATCATGATGAGAAAATGGAGAGGATTGGAAATTTTCATTTTTTGGCCAAAACGATGAGCTAACCCCTTGCCATTTTTTCGAAAAAAGGGGCGGTTTTCGAAAGTTCCGATATTTGCCCTAACATCCTTTTTTGGAATAAAGGAGAGTCATAATCATTCTGAGGGAATTTTGGACTATCATGATGAGAAAATGGAGAGGATTGGAAATTTTCATTTTTTGGCCAAAACGATGAGCTTACCCCTTGCCATTTTTTCGAAAAAGGGGCGGTTTTCGAAAGTTCCGATATTTGCCCTAACATCTTTTTTTTTTACAAACGAGAGTCATAATATGTCAGTGGGCATGTTGGGACTATAATAGAGAGAAAATGGAGAGGATTGCAAATTTTCATTTTTTGGCCAAAATGATGAGCTAACCCCTTGCCATTTTTTCAAAAAAAGGGGCGGTTTTCAAAATTTCCGATATTTGTCCTAACATCCTTTTTTTGGAGCAAAGGAGAGTCATAATCATTCTTAGGGGATTTCGGACTATCATGATGAGAAAATGGAGAAGATTAAAATTTTCATTTTTTGGCCAAAACGATGAGCTAACCCCTTGCCATTTTTTCGAAAAAGGGGCGGTTTTCGAAAGTTCCGATATTTGCCCTAACATCCTTTTTTTGGAACAAAGGAGAGTCATAATCTTTCTGAGGGGATTTTGGACTATCATGATGAGAAAATGGAGAGGATTGGAAATTTTCATTTTTTGGCCAAAACGATGAGCTAACCCCTTGCCATTTTTTCGAAAAAAGGGGCGGTTTTCGAAAGTTCCGATATTTGCCCTAACATCCTTTTTTGGAACAAAGGAGAGTCATAATCATTCTGAGGGAATTTTGGACTATCATGATGAGAAAATGGAGAGGATTGGAAATTTTCATTTTTTGGCCAAAACGATGAGCTAACCCCTTGCCATTTTTCGAAAAAGGGGCGGTTTTCGAAAGTTCCGATATTTGCCCTTACATCTTTTTTTTTTACAAACGAGAGTCATAATATGTCAGTGGGCATGTTGGGACTATAATAGAGAGAAAATGGAGAGGATTGCAAATTTTCATTTTTTGGCCAAAATGATGAGCTAACCCCTTGCCATTTTTTTCGAAAAAGGGCGGTTTTCGAAAGTTCCGATATTTGCCCTAACATCCTTTTTTTGGAGCAAAGGAGAGTCATAATCATTCTTAGGGGATTTCGGACTATCATGATGAGAAAATGGAGAGGATTGAAAATTTTCATTTTTTGGCCAAAACGATGAGCTAACCCCTTGTATTTTTTCGAAAAAGGGGCGGTTTTCGAAAGTTCCGATATTTGCCCTAACATCTTTTTTTTTTACAAACGAGAGTCATAATATGCCAGTGGGCATGTTGGGACTATAATAGAGAGAAATGGAGAGGATTGGAAATTTTCATTTTTTGGCCAAAATGATGAGCTAACCCCTTGCCATTTTTTCAAAAAAAGGGGCGGTTTTCAAAATTTCCGATATTTGCCCTAACATCCTTTTTTTGGAACAAAGGAGAGTCATAATCATTCTGAGGGGATTTTGGACTATCATGATGAGAAAATGGAGAGGATTGAAAATTTTCATTTTTTGGCCAAAATGATGAGCTAACCCCTTGCCATTTTTTCGAAAAAGGGGCGGTTTTCGAAAGTCTCGATATTTGCCCTTACATCTTTTTTTTTTACAAACGAGAGTCATAATATGTCAGTGGGCATGTTGGGACTATAATAGAGAGAAAATGGAGAGGATTGCAAATTTTCATTTTTGGCCAAAATGATGAGCTAACCCCTTGCCATTTTTTCAAAAAAAGGGGCGGTTTTCAATATTTCCGATATTTGTCCTAACATCCTTTTTTTGGAGCAAAGGAGAGTCATAATCATTCTTAGGGGATTTCGGACTATCATGATGAGAAAATGGAGAGGATTGAAAATTTTCATTTTTTGGCCAAAAAGATGAGCTTACCCCTTGCCATTTTTTTCGAAAAAGGGGCGGTTTTCGAAAGTTCCGATATTTGCCCTAACATCCTTTTTTTGGAGCAAAGGAGAGTCATAATTATTCTCAGGGGATTTCGGACTATCATGATAAGAAAATGGAGAGGATTAAAAAAAATTATTTTTTGGCCAAAACGATGAGCTAACCCCTTGCCATTTTTTTCGAAAAAGGGGCAGTTTTCGAAAGTTCCGATATTTGCCCTTACATCCTTTTTTTGGAGCAAAGGAGAGTCATAATCATTCTGAGGGGATTTTGGACTATCATAATGAGAAAATGGAGAGGATTGGAAATTTTTAAAACGATGAGCTAACCCCTTGCCATTTTTTCGAAAAAAGGGGCGGTTTTCGAAAGTTCCGATATTTGCCCTAACATCCTTTTTTTTTAGCAAAGGAGAGTCATAATCATTCTTAGGGGATTTCGGACTATCATGATGAGAAAATGGAGAGGATTGAAAATTTTCATTTTTTGGCCAAAAAGATGAGCTTACCCCTTGCCATTTTTTTCGAAAAAGGGGCGGTTTTCGAAAGTTCCGATATTTGCCCTAACATCCTTTTTTTTGAGCAAAGGAGAGTCATAATCATTCGTAGGGGATTTCGGACTATCATGATGAGAAAATGGAGAGGATTGGAAATTTTCATTTTTTGGCCAAAAAGATGAGCTAACCCCTTGCCATTTTTTTCGAAAAAGGGGCGGTTTTTGAAAGTTCCGATATTTGCCCTAACATCCTTTTTTTGGAACAAAGGAGAGTCATAATCATTCTGAAAGGATTTTGGACTATCATGATGAGAAAATGGAGAGGATTGGAAATTTTCATTTTTTGGCCAAAACGATGAGCTAACCCCTTGCCATTTTTTCGAAAAAGGGGCGGTTTTCGAAAGTTCCGATATTTGCCCTAACATCTTTTTTTTTTACAAACGAGAGTCATAATATGTCAGTGGGCATGTTGGGACTATAATAGAGAGAAAATGGAGAGGATTGCAAATTTTCATTTTTTGGCCAAAATGATGAGCTAACCCCTTGCCATTTTTTCAAAAAAAGGGGCGGTTTTCAAAATTTCCGATATTTGTCCTAACATCCTTTTTTTGGAGCAAAGGAGAGTCATAATCATTCTTAGGGGATTTCGGACTATCATGACGAGAAAATGGAGAAGATTGAAAATTTTCATTTTTTGGCCAAAACGATGAGCTAACCCCTTGCCATTTTTTCGAAAAAGGGGCGGTTTTCGAAAGTTCCGATATTTGTCCTAACATCCTTTTTTTGGAGCAAAGGAGAGTCATAATCATTCTTAGGGGATTTCGGACTATCATGATGAGAAAATGGAGAGGATTGAAAATTTTCATTTTTTGGCCAAAATGATGAGCTAACCCCTTGCCATTTTTTCAAAAAAAGGGGCGGTTTTCAAAATTTCCGATATTTGCCCTAACATCCTTTTTTTGGAACAAAGGAGAGTCATAATCATTCTGAGGGGATTTTGGACTATCATGATGAGAAAATGGAGAGGATTGGAAATTTTCATTTTTTGGCCAAAACGATGAGCTAACCCCTTGCCATTTTTTCGAAAAAGGGGCGGTTTTCGAAAGTTCCGATATTTGCCCTAACATCTTTTTTTTTTACAAACGAGAGTCATAATATGTCAGTGGGCATGTTGGGACTATAATAGAGAGAAAATGGAGAGGATTGCAAATTTTCATTTTTTGGCCAAAATGATGAGCTAACCCCTTGCCATTTTTTCAAAAAAAGGGCGGTTTTCAAAATTTCCGATATTTGTCCTAACATCCTTTTTTTTAGCAAAGGAGAGTCATAATCATTCTTAGGGGATTTCGGACTATCATGATGAGAAAATGGAGAGGATTGGAAATTTTCATTTTTTGGCCAAAACGATGAGCTAACCCCTTGCCATTTTTTCGAAAAAAGGGGCGGTTTTCGAAAGTTCCGATATTTGCCCTAACATCCTTTTTTTTGAGCAAAGTAGAGTCATAATCATTATTAGGGGATTTCGGACTATCATGATGAGAAAATGGAGAGGATTGTAAATTTTCATTTTTTGGCCAAAAAGATGAGCTAACCCCTTGCCATTTTTTTCGAAAAAGGGCGGTTTTCGAAAGTTCCGATATTTGCCCTAACATCCTTTTTTTGGAGCAAAGGAGAGTCATAATCATTCTTAGGGGATTTCGGACTATCATGATGAGAAAATGGAGAGGATTGAAAATTTTCATTTTTTGGCCAAAACGATGAGCTAACCCCTTGCCATTTTTTCGAAAAAGGGGCGGTTTTCGAAAGTTCCGATATTTGCCCTAACATCCTTTTTTTGGAACAAAGGAGAGTCATAATCATTCTGAGGGAATTTTGGACTATCATGATGAGAAAATGGAGAGGATTAAAAATTTTCATTTTTTGGCCAAAACGATGAGCTAACCCCTTGCCATTTTTTCGAAAAAGGGGCGGTTTTTGAAAGTTCCGATATTTGCCCTAACATCTTTTTTTTACAAACGAGAGTCATAATATGTCAGTGGGCATGTTGGGACTATAATAGAGAGAAAATGGAGAGGATTGCAAATTTTCATTTTTTGGCCAAAATGATGAGCTAACCCCTTGCCATTTTTTTCGAAAAAGGGCGGTTTTCGAAAGTTCCGATATTTGCCCTAACATCTTTTTTTTTTACAAACGAGAGTCATAATATGTCAGTGGGCATGTTGGGACTATAATAGAGAGAAAATGGAGAGGATTGCAAATTTTCATTTTTTGGCCAAAATGATGAGCTAACCCCTTGCCATTTTTTCAAAAAAAGGGGCGGTTTTCAAAATTTCCGATATTTGTCCTAAACATCCTTTTTTTGGAGCAAAGGAGAGTCATAATCATTCTTATGGGATTTCGGACTATCATGATGAGAAAATGGAGAAGATTAAAAATTTTCATTTTTTGGCCAAAACGATGAGCTAACCCCTTGCCATTTTTTCGAAAAAGGGGCGGTTTTCGAAAGTTCCGATATTTGCCCTAACATCCTTTTTTTGGAACAAAGGAGAGTCATAATCTTTCTGAGGGGATTTTGGACTATCATGATGAGAAAATGGAGAGGATTGGAAATTTTCATTTTTTGGCCAAAACGATGAGCTAACCCCTTGCCATTTTTTCGAAAAAAGGGGCGGTTTTCGAAAGTTCCGATATTTGCCCTAACATCCTTTTTTTGGAACAAAGGAGAGTCATAATATGTCAGTGGGCATGTTGGGACTATAATAGAGAGAAAATGGAGAGGATTGCAAATTTTCATTTTTTGGCCAAAATGATGAGCTAACCCCTTGCCATTTTTTCAAAAAAAGGGGCGGTTTTCAAAATTTCCGATATTTGTCCTAACATCCTTTTTTTGGAGCAAAGGAGAGTCATAATCATTCTTAGGGGATTTCGGACTATCATGATGAGAAAATGGAGAAGATTGAAAATTTTCATTTTTTGGCCAAAACGATGAGCTAACCCCTTGCCATTTTTTCGAAAAAAGGGGCGGTTTTCGAAAGTTCCGATATTTGCCCTAACATCCTTTTTTTGGAACAAAGGAGAGTCATAATCATTCTGAGGGAATTTTGGACTATCATGATGAGAAAATGGAGAGGATTGAAAATTTTCATTTTTTGGCCAAAATGATGAGCTAACCCCTTGCCATTTTTTCGAAAAAGGGGCGGTTTTCGAAAGTCTCGATATTTGCCCTAACATCTTTTTTTTTACAAACGAGAGTCATAATATGTCAGTGGGCATGTTGGGACTATAATAGAGAGAAAATGGAGAGGATTGCAAATTTTCATTTTTGGCCAAAATGATGAGCTAACCCCTTGCCATTTTTTCAAAAAAAGGGGCGGTTTTCAATATTTCCGATATTTGTCCTAACATCCTTTTTTTGGAGCAAAGGAGAGTCATAATCATTCTTAGGGGATTTCGGACTATCATGATGAGAAAATGGAGAGGATTGGAAATTTTCATTTTTTGGCCAAAAAGATGAGCTAACCCCTTGCCATTTTTTTCGAAAAAGGGGCGGTTTTTGAAAGTTCCGATATTTGCCCTAACATCCTTTTTTTGGAGCAAAGGAGAGTCATAATCATTCTTAGGGGATTTCGGACTATCATGATGAGAAAATGGAGAGGATTGAAAATTTTCATTTTTTGGCCAAAACGATGAGCTAACCCCTTGCCATTTTTTCAAAAAAAGGGGCGGTTTTCAAAATTTCCGATATTTGTCCTAACATCCTTTTTTTGGAGCAAAGGAGAGTCATAATCATTCTTAGGGGATTTCGGACTATCATGATGAGAAAATGGAGAGGATTGAAAATTTTCATTTTTTGGCCAAAACGATGAGCTAACCCCTTGCCATTTTTTCGAAAAAAGGGGCGGTTTTCGAAAGTTCCGATATTTGCCCTAACATCCTTTTTTTGGAACAAAGTAGAGTCATAATCATTCTGAGGGGATTTTGGACTATCATGATGAGAAAATGGAGAGGATTGAAAATTTTCATTTTTTGGCCAAAATGATGAGCTAACCCCTTGCCATTTTTTCGAAAAAGGGGCGGTTTTCGAAAGTCTCGATATTTGCCCTAACATCTTTTTTTTTTACAAACGAGAGTCATAATATGTCAGTGGGCATGTTGGGACTATAATAGAGAGAAAATGGAGAGGATTGCAAATTTTCAATTTTTGGCCAAAATGATGAGCTTACCCCTTGCCATTTTTTCAAAAAAAGGGGCGGTTTTCAAATTTCCGATATTTGTCCTAACATCCTTTTTTTGGAGCAAAGGAGAGTCATAATCATTCTTAGGGGATTTCGGACTATCATGATGAGAAAATGGAGAGGATTGAAAATTTTCATTTTTTGGCCAAAAAGATGAGCTACCCCTTGCCATTTTTTTCGAAAAAGGGGCGGTTTTCGAAAGTTCCGATATTTGCCCTAACATCCTTTTTTTGGAGCAAAGGAGAGTCATAATTATTCTCAGGGGATTTCGGACTATCATGATAAGAAAATGGAGAGGATTAAAAAAATTATTTTTTGGCCAAAACGATGAGCTAACCCCTTGCCATTTTTTTCGAAAAAGGGGCGGTTTTCGAAAGTTCCGATATTTGCCCTTACATCCTTTTTTTGGAGCAAAGGAGAGTCATAATCATTCTGAGGGGATTTTGGACTATCATAATGAGAAAATGGAGAGGATTGGAAATTTTTAAAACGATGAGCTAACCCCTTGCCATTTTTTCGAAAAAAGGGGCGGTTTTCGAAAGTTCCGATATTTGCCCTAACATCCTTTTTTTTTAGCAAAGGAGAGTCATAATCATTCTTAGGGGATTTCGGACTATCATGATGAGAAAATGGAGAGGATTGAAAATTTTCATTTTTTGGCCAAAAAGATGAGCTTACCCCTTGCCATTTTTTTCGAAAAAGGGGCGGTTTTCGAAAGTTCCGATATTTGCCCTAACATCCTTTTTTTTGAGCAAAGGAGAGTCATAATCATTCGTAGGGGATTTCGGACTATCATGATGAGAAAATGGAGAGGATTGGTAATTTTCATTTTTTGGCCAAAAAGATGAGCTAACCCCTTGCCATTTTTTTCGAAAAAGGGGCGGTTTTTGAAAGTTCCGATATTTGCCCTAACATCCTTTTTTTGGAACAAAGGAGAGTCATAATCATTCTGAAAGGATTTTGGACTATCATGATGAGAAAATGGAGAGGATTGGAAATTTTCATTTTTTGGCCAAAACGTTGAGCTAACCCCTTGCCATTTTTTCGAAAAAGGGGCGGTTTTCGAAAGTCTCGATATTTGCCCTTACATCTTTTTTTTTTACAAACGAGAGTCATAATATGTCAGTGGGCATGTTGGGACTATAATAGAGAGAAAATGGAGAGGATTGCAAATTTTCAATTTTTGGCCAAAATGATGAGCTAACCCCTTGCCATTTTTTCAAAAAAAGGGGCGGTTTTCAATATTTCCGATATTTGTCCTAACATCCTTTTTTTGGAGCAAAGGAGAGTCATAATCATTCTTAGGGGATTTCGGACTATCATGATGAGAAAATGGAGAGGATTGAAAATTTTCATTTTTTGGCCAAAAAGATGAGCTTACCCTTTGCCATTTTTTTCGAAAAAGGGGCGGTTTTCGAAAGTTCCGATATTTGCCCTAACATCCTTTTTTTGGAGCAAAGGAGAGTCATAATTATTCTCAGGGGATTTCGGACTATCATGATAAGAAAATGGAGAGGATTAAAAAATTTATTTTTTGGCCAAAACGATGAGCTAACCCCTTGCCATTTTTTTCGAAAAAGGGGCGGTTTTTGAAAGTTCCGATATTTGCCCTAACATCCTTTTTTTGGAACAAAGGAGAGTCATAATCATTCTGAGGGGATTTTGGACTATCATGATGAGAAAATGGAGAGGATTGGAAATTTTCATTTTTTGGCCAAAACGTTGAGCTAACCCCTTGCCATTTTTTCGAAAAAGGGGCGGTTTTCGAAAGTTCCGATATTTGCCCTAACATCTTTTTTTTTTACAAACGAGAGTCATAATATGTCAGTGGGCATGTTGGGACTATAATAGAGAGAAAATGGAGAGGATTGCAAATTTTCATTTTTTGGCCAAAATGATGAGCTAACCCCTTGCCATTTTTTCAAAAAAAGGGGCGGTTTTCAAAATTTCCGATATTTGTCCTAACATCCTTTTTTTGGAGCAAAGGAGAGTCATAATCATTCTTAGGGGATTTCGGACTATCATGACGAGAAAATGGAGAAGATTGAAAATTTTCATTTTTTGGCCAAAACGATGAGCTAACCCCTTGCCATTTTTCCGAAAAAAGGGGCGGTTTTCGAAAGTTCCGATATTTGCCCTAACATCCTTTTTTTGGAACAAAGGAGAGTCATAATCATTCTGAGGGAATTTTGGACTATCATGATGAGAAAATGGAGAGGATTGGAAATTTTCATTTTTTGGCCAAAACGATAAGCTTACCCCTTGCCATTTTTTCGAAAAAGGGGCGGTTTTCGAAAGTCTCGATATTTGCCCTTACATCTTTTTTTTTTTACAAACGAGAGTCATAATATGTCAGTGGGCATGTTGGGACTATAATAGAGAGAAAATGGAGAGGATTGCAAATTTTCAATTTTTGGCCAAAATGATGAGCTAACCCCTTGCCATTTTTTCAAAAAAAGGGGCGGTTTTCAATATTTCCGATATTTGTCCTAACATCCTTTTTTTGGAGCAAAGGAGAGTCATAATCATTCTTAGGGGATTTCGGACTATCATGATGAGAAAATGGAGAGGATTGAAAATTTTCATTTTTTGGCCAAAAAGATGAGCTTACCCCTTGCCATTTTTTTCGAAAAAGGGGCGGTTTTCGAAAGTTCCGATATTTGCCCTAACATCCTTTTTTTGGAGCAAAGGAGAGTCATAATTATTCTCAGGGGATTTCGGACTATCATGATAAGAAAATGGAGAGGATAAAAAAATTTATTTTTTGGCCAAAACGATGAGCTAACCCCTTGCCATTTTTTTCGAAAAAGGGGCGGTTTTCGAAAGTTCCGATATTTGCCCTAACATCCTTTTTTTTAGCAAAGGAGAGTCATAATCATTCTTAGGGGATTTCGGACTATCATGATGAGAAAATGGAGAGGATTGAAAATTTTCATTTTTTGGCCAAAAAGATGAGCTTACCCCTTGCCATTTTTTTCGAAAAAGGGGCGGTTTTCGAAAGTTCCGATATTTGCCCTAACATCCTTTTTTTTGAGCAAAGGAGAGTCATAATCATTCGTAGGGGATTTTGGACTATCATGATGAGAAAATGGAGAGGATTAAAAAAATTATTTTTTGGCCAAAACGATGAGCTAACCCCTTGCCATTTTTTTCGAAAAAGGGGCGGTTTTCGAAAGTCTCGATATTTGCCCTTACATCTTTTTTTTTTACAAACGAGAGTCATAATATGTCAGTGGGCATGTTGGGACTATAATAGAGAGAAAATGGAGAGGATTGCAAATTTTCAATTTTTGGCCAAAATGATGAGCTTACCCCTTGCCATTTTTTCAAAAAAAGGGGCGGTTTTCAATATTTCCGATATTTGTCCTAACATCCTTTTTTTGGAGCAAAGGAGAGTCATAATCATTCTTAGGGGATTTCGGACTATCATGATGAGAAAATGGAGAGGATTGAAAATTTTCATTTTTTGGCCAAAAAGATGAGCTTACCCCTTGCCATTTTTTTCGAAAAAGGGGCGGTTTTCGAAAGTTCCGATATTTGCCCTAACATCCTTTTTTTGGAGCAAAGGAGAGTCATAATTATTCTCAGGGGATTTCGGACTATCATGATAAGAAAATGGAGAGGATTAAAAAAATTATTTTTTGGCCAAAACGATGAGCTAACCCCTTGCCATTTTTTTCGAAAAAGGGGCAGTTTTCGAAAGTTCCGATATTTGCCCATTACATCCTTTTTTTGGAGCAAAGGAGAGTCATAATCATTCTGAGGGGATTTTGGACTATCATAATGAGAAAATGGAGAGGATTGGAAATTTTTAAAACGATGAGCTAACCCCTTGCCATTTTTTCGAAAAAAGGGGCGGTTTTCGAAAGTTCCGATATTTGCCCTAACATCCTTTTTTTTTAGCAAAGGAGAGTCATAATCATTCTTAGGGGATTTCGGACTATCATGATGAGAAAATGGAGAGGATTGAAAATTTTCATTTTTTGGCCAAAAAGATGAGCTTACCCCTTGCCATTTTTTCGAAAAAGGGGCGGTTTTCGAAAGTTCCGATATTTGCCCTAACATCCTTTTTTTTGAGCAAAGGAGAGTCATAATCATTCGTAGGGGATTTCGGACTATCATGATGAGAAAATGGAGAGGATTGGTAATTTTCATTTTTTGGCCAAAAAGATGAGCTAACCCCTTGCCATTTTTTTCGAAAAAGGGGCGGTTTTTGAAAGTTCCGATATTTGCCCTAACATCCTTTTTTTGGAACAAAGGAGAGTCATAATCATTCTGAAAGGATTTTGGACTATCATGATGAGAAAATGGAGAGGATTGGAAATTTTCATTTTTTGGCCAAAACGTTGAGCTAACCCCTTGCCATTTTTTCGAAAAAGGGGCGGTTTTCGAAAGTCTCGATATTTGCCCTTACATCTTTTTTTTTTACAAACGAGAGTCATAATATGTCAGTGGGCATGTTGGGACTATAATAGAGAGAAAATGGAGAGGATTGCAAATTTTCAATTTTTGGCCAAAATGATGAGCTAACCCCTTGCCATTTTTTCAAAAAAGGGGCGGTTTTCAATATTTCCGATATTTGTCCTAACATCCTTTTTTTGGAGCAAAGGAGAGTCATAATCATTCTTAGGGGATTTCGGACTATCATGATGAGAAAATGGAGAGGATTGAAAATTTTCATTTTTTGGCCAAAAAGATGAGCTTACCCCTTGCCATTTTTTTCGAAAAAGGGGCGGTTTTCGAAAGTTCCGATATTTGCCCTAACATCCTTTTTTTGGAGCAAAGGAGAGTCATAATTATTCTCAGGGGATTTCGGACTATCATGATAAGAAAATGGAGAGGATTAAAAAAATGTATTTTTTGGCCAAAACGATGAGCTAACCCCTTGCCATTTTTTTCGAAAAAGGGGCGGTTTTTGAAAGTTCCGATATTTGCCCTAACATCCTTTTTTTGGAACAAAGGAGAGTCATAATCATTCTGAGGGGATTTTGGACTATCATGATGAGAAAATGGAGAGGATTGGAAATTTTCATTTTTTGGCCAAAACGTTGAGCTAACCCCTTGCCATTTTTTCGAAAAAGGGGCGGTTTTCGAAAGTTCCGATATTTGCCCTAACATCTTTTTTTTTTACAAACGAGAGTCATAATATGTCAGTGGGCATGTTGGGACTATAATAGAGAGAAAATGGAGAGGATTGCAAATTTTCATTTTTTGGCCAAAATGATGAGCTAACCCCTTGCCATTTTTTCAAAAAAAGGGGCGGTTTTCAAAATTTCCGATATTTGTCCTAACATCCATTTTTTGGAGCAAAGGAGAGTCATAATCATTCTTAGGGGATTTCGGACTATCATGACGAGAAAATGGAGAAGATTGAAAATTTTCATTTTTTGGCCAAAACGATGAGCTAACCCCTTGCCATTTTTCCGAAAAAAGGGGCGGTTTTCGAAAGTTCCGATATTTGCCCTAACATCCTTTTTTTGGAACAAAGGAGAGTCATAATCATTCTGAGGGAATTTTGGACTATCATGATGAGAAAATGGAGAGGATTGGAAATTTTCATTTTTTGGCCAAAACGATAAGCTTACCCCTTGCCATTTTTTCGAAAAAGGGGCGGTTTTCGAAAGTCTCGATATTTGCCCTTACATCTTTTTTTTTTTACAAACGAGAGTCATAATATGTCAGTGGGCATGTTGGGACTATAATAGAGAGAAAATGGAGAGGATTGCAAATTTTCAATTTTTGGCCAAAATGATGAGCTAACCCCTTGCCATTTTTTCAAAAAAAGGGGCGGTTTTCAATATTTCCGATATTTGTCCTAACATCCTTTTTTTGGAGCAAAGGAGAGTCATAATCATTCTTAGGGGATTTCGGACTATCATGATGAGAAAATGGAGAGGATTGAAAATTTTCATTTTTTGGCCAAAAAGATGAGCTTACCCCTTGCCATTTTTTTCGAAAAAGGGGCGGTTTTCGAAAGTTCCGATATTTGCCCTAACATCCTTTTTTTGGAGCAAAGGAGAGTCATAATTATTCTCAGGGGATTTCGGACTATCATGATAAGAAAATGGAGAGGATTAAAAAATTTATTTTTTGGCCAAAACGATGAGCTAACCCCTTGCCATTTTTTTCGAAAAAGGGGCGGTTTTCGAAAGTTCCGATATTTGCCCTAACATCCTTTTTTTTTAGCAAAGGAGAGTCATAATCATTCTTAGGGGATTTCGGACTATCATGATGAGAAAATGGAGAGGATTGAAAATTTTCATTTTTTGGCCAAAAAGATGAGCTTACCCCTTGCCATTTTTTTCGAAAAAGGGGCGGTTTTCGAAAGTTCCGATATTTGCCCTAACATCCTTTTTTTTGAGCAAAGGAGAGTCATAATCATTCGTAGGGGATTTCGGACTATCATGATGAGAAAATGGAGAGGATTGGAAATTTTCATTTTTTGGCCAAAAAGATGAGCTAACCCCTTGCCATTTTTTTCGAAAAAGGGGCGGTTTTTGAAAGTTCCGATATTTGCCCTAACATCCTTTTTTTGGAACAAAGGAGAGTCATAATCATTCTGAGGGGATTTTGGACTATCATGATGAGAAAATGGAGAGGATTGGAAATTTTCATTTTTTGGCCAAAACGATGAGCTAACCCCTTGCCATTTTTTCGAAAAAGGGGCGGTTTTCGAAAGTTCCGATATTTGCCCTAACATCTTTTTTTTTACAAACGAGAGTCATAATATGTCAGTGGGCATGTTGGGACTATAATAGAGAGAAAATGGAGAGGATTGCAAATTTTCATTTTTTGGCCAAAATGATGAGCTAACCCCTTGCCATTTTTTCAAAAAAAGGGGCGGTTTTCAAAATTTCCGATATTTGTCCTAACATCCTTTTTTTGGAGCAAAGGAGAGTCATAATCATTCTTAGGGGATTTCGGACTATCATGACGAGAAAATGGAGAAGATTGAAAATTTTCATTTTTTGGCCAAAAAGATGAGCTTACCCCTTGCCATTTTTTTCGAAAAAGGGGCGGTTTTCGAAAGTTCCGATATTTGCCCTAACATCCTTTTTTTTGAGCAAAGGAGAGTCATAATCATTCGTAGGGGATTTCGGACTATCATGATGAGAAAATGGAGAGGATTGGTAATTTTCATTTTTTGGCCAAAAAGATGAGCTAACCCCTTGCCATTTTTTTCGAAAAAGGGGCGGTTTTTGAAAGTTCCGATATTTGCCCTAACATCCTTTTTTTGGAACAAAGGAGAGTCATAATCATTCTGAGGGGATTTTGGACTATCATGATGAGAAAATGGAGAGGATTGGAAATTTTCATTTTTTGGCCAAAACGATGAGCTAACCCCTTGCCATTTTTTCGAAAAAGGGGCGGTTTTCGAAAGTCTCGATATTTGCCCTAACATCTTTTTTTTTTACAAACGAGAGTCATAATATGTCAGTGGGCATGTTGGGACTATAATAGAGAGAAAATGGAGAGGATTGCAAATTTTCATTTTTTGGCCAAAATGATGAGCTAACCCCTTGCCATTTTTTCAAAAAAAGGGGCGGTTTTCAATTTCCGATATTTGCCCTAACATCCTTTTTTTGGAGCAAAGGAGAGTCATAATCATTCTTAGGGGATTTCGGACTATCATGATGAGAAAATGGAGAGGATTGAAAATTTTCATTTTTTGGCCAAAAAGATGAGCTTACCCTTTGCCATTTTTTTCGAAAAAGGGGCGGTTTTCGAAAGTTCCGATATTTGCCCTAACATCCTTTTTTTGGAGCAAAGGAGAGTCATAATTATTCTCAGGGGATTTCGGACTATCATGATAAGAAAATGGAGAGGATTAAAAAATTTATTTTTTGGCCAAAACGATGAGCTAACCCCTTGCCATTTTTTTCGAAAAAGGGGCGGTTTTTGAAAGTTCCGATATTTGCCCTAACATCCTTTTTTTGGAACAAAGGAGAGTCATAATCATTCTGAGGGGATTTTGGACTATCATGATGAGAAAATGGAGAGGATTGGAAATTTTCATTTTTTGGCCAAAACGATGAGCTAACCCCTTGCCATTTTTTCGAAAAAGGGGCGGTTTTCGAAAGTTCCGATATTTGCCCTAACATCTTTTTTTTTTACAAACGAGAGTCATAATATGTCAGTGGGCATGTTGGGACTATAATAGAGAGAAAATGGAGAGGATTGCAAATTTTCATTTTTTGGCCAAAATGATGAGCTAACCCCTTGCCATTTTTTCAAAAAAAGGGGCGGTTTTCAAAATTTCCGATATTTGTCCTAACATCCTTTTTTTGGAGCAAAGGAGAGTCATAATCATTCTTAGGGGATTTCGGACTATCATGACGAGAAAATGGAGAAGATTGAAAATTTTCATTTTTTGGCCAAAACGATGAGCTAACCCCTTGCCATTTTTTCGAAAAAAGGGGCGGTTTTCGAAAGTTCCGATATTTGCCCTAACATCCTTTTTTTTGGAACAAAGGAGAGTCATAATCATTCTGAGGGAATTTTGGACTATCATGATGAGAAAATGGAGAGGATTGGAAATTTTCATTTTTTGGCCAAAACGATGAGCTTACCCCTTGCCATTTTTTCGAAAAAGGGGCGGTTTTCGAAAGTCTCGATATTTGCCCTTACATCTTTTTTTTTTTACAAACGAGAGTCATAATATGTCAGTGGGCATGTTGGGACTATAATAGAGAGAAAATGGAGAGGATTGCAAATTTTCATTTTTGGCCAAAATGATGAGCTAACCCCTTGCCATTTTTTCAAAAAAAGGGGCGGTTTTCAAATTTCCGATATTTGTCCTAACATCCTTTTTTTGGAGCAAAGGAGAGTCATAATCATTCTTAGGGGATTTCGGACTATCATGATGAGAAAATGGAGAGGATTGAAAATTTTCATTTTTTGGCCAAAAGATGAGCTTACCCCTTGCCATTTTTTTCGAAAAAGGGGCGGTTTTCGAAAGTTCCGATATTTGCCCTAACATCCTTTTTTTGGAGCAAAGGAGAGTCATAATCATTCTCAGGGGATTTCGGACTATCATGATGAGAAAATGGAGAGGATTAAAAAATTTATTTTTTGGCCAAAACGATGAGCTAACCCCTTGCCATTTTTTTCGAAAAAGGGGCGGTTTTCGAAAGTTCCGATATTTGCCCTAACATCCTTTTTTTTTAGCAAAGGAGAGTCATAATCATTCTTAGGGGATTTCGGACTATCATGATGAGAAAATGGAGAGGATTGAAAATTTTCATTTTTTGGCCAAAAAGATGAGCTTACCCCTTGCCATTTTTTTCGAAAAAGGGGCGGTTTTCGAAAGTTCCGATATTTGCCCTAACATCCTTTTTTTTGAGCAAAGGAGAGTCATAATCACTCGTAGGGGATTTTGGACTATCATGATGAGAAAATGGAGAGGATTAAAAAAATTATTTTTTGGCCAAAACGATGAGCTAACCCCTTGCCATTTTTTTCGAAAAAGGGGCGGTTTTCGAAAGTCTCGATATTTGCCCTTACATCTTTTTTTTTTACAAACGAGAGTCATAATATGTCAGTGGGCATGTTGGGACTATAATAGAGAGAAAATGGAGAGGATTGCAAATTTTCAATTTTTGGCCAAAATGATGAGCTTACCCCTTGCCATTTTTTCAAAAAAAGGGGCGGTTTTCAAATTTCCGATATTTGTCCTAACATCCTTTTTTTGGAGCAAAGGAGAGTCATAATCATTCTTAGGGGATTTCGGACTATCATGATGAGAAAATGGAGAGGATTGAAAATTTTCATTTTTTGGCCAAAAAGATGAGCTTACCCCTTGCCATTTTTTTCGAAAAAGGGGCGGTTTTCGAAAGTTCCGATATTTGCCCTAACATCCTTTTTTTGGAGCAAAGGAGAGTCATAATTATTCTCAGGGGATTTCGGACTATCATGATAAGAAAATGGAGAGGATTAAAAAATTTATTTTTTGGCCAAAACGATGAGCTAACCCCTTGCCATTTTTTTCGAAAAAGGGGCGGTTTTCGAAAGTTCCGATATTTGCCCTAACATCCTTTTTTTTTAGCAAAGGAGAGTCATAATCATTCTTAGGGGATTTCGGACTATCATGATGAGAAAATGGAGAGGATTGAAAATTTTCATTTTTTGGCCAAAAAGATGAGCTTACCCCTTGCCATTTTTTTCGAAAAAGGGGCGGTTTTCGAAAGTTCCGATATTTGCCCTAACATCCTTTTTTTTGAGCAAAGGAGAGTCATAATCATTCGTAGGGGATTTCGGACTATCATGATGAGAAAATGGAGAGGATTGGAAATTTTCATTTTTTGGCCAAAAAGATGAGCTAACCCCTTGCCATTTTTTTCGAAAAAGGGGCGGTTTTTGAAAGTTCCGATATTTGCCCTAACATCCTTTTTTTGGAACAAAGGAGAGTCATAATCATTCTGAGGGGATTTTGGACTATCATGATGAGAAAATGGAGAGGATTGGAAATTTTCATTTTTTGGCCAAAACGATGAGCTAACCCCTTGCCATTTTTTCGAAAAAGGGGCGGTTTTCGAAAGTTCCGATATTTGCCCTAACATCTATTTTTTTTTACAAACGAGAGTCATAATATGTCAGTGGGCATGTTGGGACTATAATAGAGAGAAAATGGAGAGGATTGCAAATTTTCATTTTTTGGCCAAAATGATGAGCTAACCCCTTGCCATTTTTTCAAAAAAGGGGCGGTTTTCAAAATTTCCGATATTTGTCCTAACATCCTTTTTTTGGAGCAAAGGAGAGTCATAATCATTCTTAGGGGATTTCGGACTATCATGACGAGAAAATGGAGAGGATTGAAAATTTTCATTTTTTGGCCAAAAAGATGAGCTTACCCCTTGCCATTTTTTTCGAAAAAGGGGCGGTTTTCGAAAGTTCCGATATTTGCCCTAACATCCTTTTTTTTGAGCAAAGGAGAGTCATAATCATTCGTAGGGGATTTCGGACTATCATGATGAGAAAATGGAGAGGATTGGTAATTTTCATTTTTTGGCCAAAAAGATGAGCTAACCCCTTGCCATTTTTTTCGAAAAAGGGGCGGTTTTTGAAAGTTCCGATATTTGCCCTAACATCCTTTTTTTGGAACAAAGGAGAGTCATAATCATTCTGAAAGGATTTTGGACTATCATGATGAGAAAATGGAGAGGATTGGAAATTTTCATTTTTTGGCCAAAACGTTGAGCTAACCCCTTGCCATTTTTTCGAAAAAGGGGCGGTTTTCGAAAGTCTCGATATTTGCCCTTACATCTTTTTTTTTTACAAACGAGAGTCATAATATGTCAGTGGGCATGTTGGGACTATAATAGAGAGAAAATGGAGAGGATTGCAAATTTTCAATTTTTGGCCAAAATGATGAGCTAACCCCTTGCCATTTTTTCAAAAAAAGGGGCGGTTTTCAATATTTCCGATATTTGTCCTAACATCCTTTTTTTGGAGCAAAGGAGAGTCATAATCATTCTTAGGGGATTTCGGACTATCATGATGAGAAAATGGAGAGGATTGAAAATTTTCATTTTTTGGCCAAAAAGATGAGCTTACCCTTTGCCATTTTTTTCGAAAAAGGGGCGGTTTTCGAAAGTTCCGATATTTGCCCTAACATCCTTTTTTTGGAGCAAAGGAGAGTCATAATTATTCTCAGGGGATTTCGGACTATCATGATAAGAAAATGGAGAGGATTAAAAAAATGTATTTTTTGGCCAAAACGATGAGCTAACCCCTTGCCATTTTTTTCGAAAAAGGGGCGGTTTTTGAAAGTTCCGATATTTGCCCTAACATCCTTTTTTTGGAACAAAGGAGAGTCATAATCATTCTGAGGGGATTTTGGACTATCATGATGAGAAAATGGAGAGGATTGGAAATTTTCATTTTTTGGCCAAAACGATGAGCTAACCCCTTGCCATTTTTTCGAAAAAGGGGCGGTTTTCGAAAGTTCCGATATTTGCCCTAACATCTTTTTTTTTTTACAAACGAGAGTCATAATATGTCAGTGGGCATGTTGGGACTATAATAGAGAGAAAATGGAGAGGATTGCAAATTTTCATTTTTTGGCCAAAATGATGAGCTAACCCCTTGCCATTTTTTCAAAAAAAGGGGCGGTTTTCAAAATTTCCGATATTTGTCCTAACATCCTTTTTTTGGAGCAAAGGAGAGTCATAATCATTCTTAGGGGATTTCGGACTATCATGACGAGAAAATGGAGAAGATTGAAAATTTTCATTTTTTGGCCAAAACGATGAGCTAACCCCTTGCCATTTTTCCGAAAAAGGGGCGGTTTTCGAAAGTTCCGATATTTGCCCTAACATCCTTTTTTTGGAACAAAGGAGAGTCATAATCATTCTGAGGGAATTTTGGACTATCATGATGAGAAAATGGAGAGGATTGGAAATTTTCATTTTTTGGCCAAAACGATAAGCTTACCCCTTGCCATTTTTTCGAAAAAGGGGCGGTTTTCGAAAGTCTCGATATTTGCCCTTACATCTTTTTTTTTTTACAAACGAGAGTCATAATATGTCAGTGGGCATGTTGGGACTATAATAGAGAGAAAATGGAGAGGATTGCAAATTTTCAATTTTTGGCCAAAATGATGAGCTAACCCCTTGCCATTTTTTCAAAAAAGGGGCGGTTTTCAATATTTCCGATATTTGTCCTAACATCCTTTTTTTGGAGCAAAGGAGAGTCATAATCATTCTTAGGGGATTTCGGACTATCATGATGAGAAAATGGAGAGGATTGAAAATTTTCATTTTTTGGCCAAAAAGATGAGCTTACCCCTTGCCATTTTTTTCGAAAAAGGGGCGGTTTTCGAAAGTTCCGATATTTGCCCTAACATCCTTTTTTTGGAGCAAAGGAGAGTCATAATTATTCTCAGGGGATTTCGGACTATCATGATAAGAAAATGGAGAGGATTAAAAAATTTATTTTTTGGCCAAAACGATGAGCTAACCCCTTGCCATTTTTTTCGAAAAAGGGGCGGTTTTCGAAAGTTCCGATATTTGCCCTAACATCCTTTTTTTTAGCAAAGGAGAGTCATAATCATTCTTAGGGGATTTCGGACTATCATGATGAGAAAATGGAGAGGATTGAAAATTTTCATTTTTTGGCCAAAAAGATGAGCTTACCCCTTGCCATTTTTTTCGAAAAAGGGGCGGTTTTCGAAAGTTCCGATATTTGCCCTAACATCCTTTTTTTTGAGCAAAGGAGAGTCATAATCACTCGTAGGGGATTTTGGACTATCATGATGAGAAAATGGAGAGGATTAAAAAAATTATTTTTTGGCCAAAACGATGAGCTAACCCCTTGCCATTTTTTTCGAAAAAGGGGCGGTTTTCGAAAGTCTCGATATTTGCCCTTACATCTTTTTTTTTACAAACGAGAGTCATAATATGTCAGTGGGCATGTTGGGACTATAATAGAGAGAAAATGGAGAGGATTGCAAATTTTCAATTTTTGGCCAAAATGATGAGCTTACCCCTTGCCATTTTTTCAAAAAAGGGGCGGTTTTCAATATTTCCGATATTTGTCCTAACATCCTTTTTTTGGAGCAAAGGAGAGTCATAATCATTCTTAGGGGATTTCGGACTATCATGATGAGAAAATGGAGAGGATTGAAAATTTTCATTTTTTGGCCAAAAAGATGAGCTTACCCCTTGCCATTTTTTTCGAAAAAGGGGCGGTTTTCGAAAGTTCCGATATTTGCCCTAACATCCTTTTTTTGGAGCAAAGGAGAGTCATAATTATTCTCAGGGGATTTCGGACTATCATGATAAGAAAATGGAGAGGATTAAAAAAAATTATTTTTTGGCCAAAACGATGAGCTAACCCCTTGCCATTTTTTTCGAAAAAGGGGCAGTTTTCGAAAGTTCCGATATTTGCCCATTACATCCTTTTTTTGGAGCAAAGGAGAGTCATAATCATTCTGAGGGGATTTTGGACTATCATAATGAGAAAATGGAGAGGATTGGAAATTTTTAAAACGATGAGCTAACCCCTTGCCATTTTTTCGAAAAAAGGGGCGGTTTTCGAAAGTTCCGATATTTGCCCTAACATCCTTTTTTTTTAGCAAAGGAGAGTCATAATCATTCTTAGGGGATTTCGGACTATCATGATGAGAAAATGGAGAGGATTGAAAATTTTCATTTTTTGGCCAAAAAGATGAGCTTACCCCTTGCCATTTTTTTCGAAAAAGGGGCGGTTTTCGAAAGTTCCGATATTTGCCCTAACATCCTTTTTTTTGAGCAAAGGAGAGTCATAATCATTCGTAGGGGATTTCGGACTATCATGATGAGAAAATGGAGAGGATTGGTAATTTTCATTTTTTGGCCAAAAAGATGAGCTAACCCCTTGCCATTTTTTTCGAAAAAGGGGCGGTTTTTGAAAGTTCCGATATTTGCCCTAACATCCTTTTTTTGGAACAAAGGAGAGTCATAATCATTCTGAAAGGATTTTGGACTATCATGATGAGAAAATGGAGAGGATTGGAAATTTTCATTTTTTGGCCAAAACGTTGAGCTAACCCCTTGCCATTTTTTCGAAAAAGGGGCGGTTTTCGAAAGTCTCGATATTTGCCCTTACATCTTTTTTTTTTACAAACGAGAGTCATAATATGTCAGTGGGCATGTTGGGACTATAATAGAGAGAAAATGGAGAGGATTGCAAATTTTCAATTTTTGGCCAAAATGATGAGCTAACCCCTTGCCATTTTTTCAAAAAAGGGGCGGTTTTCAATATTTCCGATATTTGTCCTAACATCCTTTTTTTGGAGCAAAGGAGAGTCATAATCATTCTTAGGGGATTTCGGACTATCATGATGAGAAAATGGAGAGGATTGAAAATTTTCATTTTTTGGCCAAAAAGATGAGCTTACCCCTTGCCATTTTTTTCGAAAAAGGGGCGGTTTTCGAAAGTTCCGATATTTGCCCTAACATCCTTTTTTTGGAGCAAAGGAGAGTCATAATTATTCTCAGGGGATTTCGGACTATCATGATAAGAAAATGGAGAGGATTAAAAAAATGTATTTTTTGGCCAAAACGATGAGCTAACCCCTTGCCATTTTTTTCGAAAAAGGGGCGGTTTTTGAAAGTTCCGATATTTGCCCTAACATCCTTTTTTTGGAACAAAGGAGAGTCATAATCATTCTGAGGGGATTTTGGACTATCATGATGAGAAAATGGAGAGGATTGGAAATTTTCATTTTTTGGCCAAAACGTTGAGCTAACCCCTTGCCATTTTTTCGAAAAAGGGGCGGTTTTCGAAAGTTCCGATATTTGCCCTAACATCTTTTTTTTTTTACAAACGAGAGTCATAATATGTCAGTGGGCATGTTGGGACTATAATAGAGAGAAAATGGAGAGGATTGCAAATTTTCATTTTTTGGCCAAAATGATGAGCTAACCCCTTGCCATTTTTTCAAAAAAAGGGGCGGTTTTCAAAATTTCCGATATTTGTCCTAACATCCATTTTTTGGAGCAAAGGAGAGTCATAATCATTCTTAGGGGATTTCGGACTATCATGACGAGAAAATGGAGAAGATTGAAAATTTTCATTTTTTGGCCAAAACGATGAGCTAACCCCTTGCCATTTTTCCGAAAAAAGGGGCGGTTTTCGAAAGTTCCGATATTTGCCCTAACATCCTTTTTTTGGAACAAAGGAGAGTCATAATCATTCTGAGGGAATTTTGGACTATCATGATGAGAAAATGGAGAGGATTGGAAATTTTCATTTTTTGGCCAAAACGATAAGCTTACCCCTTGCCATTTTTTCGAAAAAGGGGCGGTTTTCGAAAGTCTCGATATTTGCCCTTACATCTTTTTTTTTTTACAAACGAGAGTCATAATATGTCAGTGGGCATGTTGGGACTATAATAGAGAGAAAATGGAGAGGATTGCAAATTTTCAATTTTTGGCCAAAATGATGAGCTAACCCCTTGCCATTTTTTCAAAAAAGGGGCGGTTTTCAATATTTCCGATATTTGTCCTAACATCCTTTTTTTGGAGCAAAGGAGAGTCATAATCATTCTTAGGGGATTTCGGACTATCATGATGAGAAAATGGAGAGGATTGAAAATTTTCATTTTTTGGCCAAAAAGATGAGCTTACCCCTTGCCATTTTTTTCGAAAAAGGGGCGGTTTTCGAAAGTTCCGATATTTGCCCTAACATCCTTTTTTTGGAGCAAAGGAGAGTCATAATTATTCTCAGGGGATTTCGGACTATCATGATAAGAAAATGGAGAGGATTAAAAAAATTTATTTTTTGGCCAAAACGATGAGCTAACCCCTTGCCATTTTTTTCGAAAAAGGGGCGGTTTTCGAAAGTTCCGATATTTGCCCTAACATCCTTTTTTTTTAGCAAAGGAGAGTCATAATCATTCTTAGGGGATTTCGGACTATCATGATGAGAAAATGGAGAGGATTGAAAATTTTCATTTTTTGGCCAAAAAGATGAGCTTACCCCTTGCCATTTTTTTCGAAAAAGGGGCGGTTTTCGAAAGTTCCGATATTTGCCCTAACATCCTTTTTTTTGAGCAAAGGAGAGTCATAATCATTCGTAGGGGATTTCGGACTATCATGATGAGAAAATGGAGAGGATTGGAAATTTTCATTTTTTGGCCAAAAAGATGAGCTAACCCCTTGCCATTTTTTTCGAAAAAGGGGCGGTTTTTGAAAGTTCCGATATTTGCCCTAACATCCTTTTTTTGGAACAAAGGAGAGTCATAATCATTCTGAGGGGATTTTGGACTATCATGATGAGAAAATGGAGAGGATTGGAAATTTTCATTTTTTGGCCAAAACGTTGAGCTAACCCCTTGCCATTTTTTCGAAAAAGGGGCGGTTTTCGAAAGTTCCGATATTTGCCCTAACATCTATTTTTTTTTACAAACGAGAGTCATAATATGTCAGTGGGCATGTTGGGACTATAATAGAGAGAAAATGGAGAGGATTGCAAATTTTCATTTTTTGGCCAAAATGATGAGCTAACCCCTTGCCATTTTTTCAAAAAAAGGGGCGGTTTTCAAAATTTCCGATATTTGTCCTAACATCCTTTTTTTGGAGCAAAGGAGAGTCATAATCATTCTTAGGGGATTTCGGACTATCATGACGAGAAAATGGAGAAGATTGAAAATTTTCATTTTTTGGCCAAAACGATGAGCTAACCCTTTGCCATTTTTTCGAAAAAAGGGGCGGTTTTCGAAAGTTCCGATATTTGCCCTAACATCCTTTTTTTGGAACAAAGGAGAGTCATAATCATTCTGAGGGAATTTTGGACTATCATGATGAGAAAATGGAGAGGATTGGAAATTTTCATTTTTTGGCCAAAAAGATGAGCTAACCCCTTGCCATTTTTTTCGAAAAAGGGGCGGTTTTCGAAAGTTCCGATATTTGCCCTAACATCCTTTTTTTGGAGCAAAGGAGAGTCATAATCATTCTTAGGGGATTTCGGACTATCATGATGAGAAAATGGAGAGGATTGAAAATTTTCATTTTTTGGCCAAAACGATGAACTAACCCCTTGCCATTTTTTCAAAAAAGGGGCGGTTTTCGAAAGTTCCGATATTTGCCCGAACATCCTTTTTTTTTACAAACGAGAGTCATAATATGTCAGTGGGCATGTTGGGACTATAATAGATAGAAAATGAAGAGGATTGGAAATTTTCATTTTTTTGGCTAAACGATGAGCCATTTTTTCTCGAAAAAGGGGCGGTTTTCGAAAGTTCCGATATTTGCCCTAACATCTTTTGTTTGGAGCAAAGTAGAGTCATAATCATTCTTAGGGGATTTCGGACTATTATGATGAGAAAATGGAGAGGATTGAAAATTTTCATTTTTTGGCCAAAACGATGAGATAACCCCTTGCCATTTTTTTTCGAAAAAGGGGCAGTTTTCGAAAGTTCTGATATTTGCCCTAACATCCTTTGTTTGGAGCAAAGGAGAGTCATAATCATTCTGAGGGGATTTCGGACTATTATGATGAGAAAATGGAGAGGATTGAAAATTATCATTTTTTGGCCAAAACGATGAGCTAACCCCTTGCCATTTTTTCGAAAAAGGGGCGGTTTTCAAAATTTCCGATATTTGCCCTAACATCCTTTTTTTTGAGCAAAGGAAAGTCATAATCATTCTAAGGGGATTTCGGACTATTATGATGAGAAAATGGAGAGGATTGAAAATTTTCATTTTTTGGCCAAAACGATGAGATAACCCCTTGCCATTTTTTTTCGAAAAAGGGGCAGTTTTCGAAAGTTCTGATATTTGCCCTAACATCCTTTGTTTGGAGCAAAGGAGAGTCATAATCATTCTGAGGGGATTTCGGACTATTATGATGAGAAAATGGAGAGGATTGAAAATTATCATTTTTTGGCCAAAACGATGAGCTAACCCCTTGCCATTTTTTCGAAAAAGGGGCGGTTTTCAAAATTTCCGATATTTGCCCTAACATCCTTTTTTTTGAGCAAAGGAAAGTCATAATCATTCTAAGGGGATTTCGGACTATTATGATGAGAAAATGGAGAGGATTAAAATTTTCATTTTTTGGCCAAAACATTGAGCTAACCCCTTGCCATTTTTTTTGAAAAAGGGGGGTTTTCGAATTTTTCGATATTTGCCCAAAGGAGAGTCATAGTCATTCGTAGGGGATTTCGGACTATCATGATGAGAAAATGGAGAGGATTTGAAATTTTCATTTTTTGGCCAAAACGATGAGCTAACCCCTTGCCATTTTTTCGAAAAAGGGGCGGTTTTCAAAGTTCCGATATTTGCCCTAACATCTTTTTTTTTTTTACAAACGAGAGTCATAATATGTCGGTGGGCATGTTGGGACTATAATAGAGAGAAAATGGAGAGGATTGAAAATTTTCATTTTTTGGCCAAAACGATGAGCTAACCCCTTGGCATTTTTTCGAAAAAGGGGCGGTTTTCGAAAGTTCCGATATTTGCCCGAACATCCTTTTTTTTCACAAACGAGAGTCATTATATGTCAGTGGGCATGTTGGGACTATAATAGATAGAAAATGAAGACCATTGGAAATTTTCATTTTTTTGGCTAAACGATGAGCCATTTTTTCTCGAAAAAGGGGCGGTTTTCGAAAGTTCCGATATTTGCCCTAACATCCTTTTTTTTGAGCAAAGGAGAGTCATAATCATTCGTAGGGGATTTCGGACTATCATGATGAGAAAATGGAGAGGATTGGAAATTTTCATTTTTTGGCCAAAAAGATGAGCTAACCCCTTGCCATTTTTTTCGAAAAAGGGGCGGTTTTTGAAAGTTCCGATATTTGCCCTAACATCCTTTTTTTGGAACAAAGGAGAGTCATAATCATTCTGAGGGGATTTTGGACTATCATGATGAGAAAATGGAGAGGATTGGAAATTTTCATTTTTTGGCCAAAACGTTGAGCTAACCCCTTGCCATTTTTTCGAAAAAGGGGCGGTTTTCGAAAGTTCCGATATTTGCCCTAACATCTTTTTGTTTTTACAAACGAGAGTCATAATATGTCAGTGGGCATGTTGGGACTATAATAGAGAGAAAATGGAGAGGATTGCGAATTTTCATTTTTTGGCCAAAATGATGAGCTAACCCCTTGCCATTTTTTCAAAAAAAGGGGCGGTTTTCAAAATTTCCGATATTTGTCCTAACATCCTTTTTTTGGAGCAAAGGAGAGTCATAATCATTCTTAGGGGATTTCGGACTATCATGACGAGAAAATGGAGAAGATTGAAAATTTTCATTTTTTGGCCAAAACGATGAGCTAACCCCTTGCCATTTTTTCGAAAAAAGGGGCGGTTTTCGAAAGTTCCGATATTTGCCCTAACATCCTTTTTTTGGAACAAAGGAGAGTCATAATCATTCTGAGGGAATTTTGGACTATCATGATGAGAAAATGGAGAGGATTGGAAATTTTCATTTTTTGGCCAAAACGATAAGCTTACCCCTTGCCATTTTTTCGAAGAAGGGGCGGTTTTCGAAAGTTCCGATATTTGCCCTAACATCTTTTTTTTTTACAAACGAGAGTCATAATATGTCAGTGGGCATGTTGGGACTATAATAGAGAGAAAATGGAGAGGATTGCAAATTTTCATTTTTTGGCCAAAATGATGAGCTAACCCCTTGCCATTTTTTCAAAAAAGGGGCGGTTTTCAAAATTTCCGATATTTGTCCTAACATCCTTTTTTTGGAGCAAAGGAGAGTCATAATCATTCTTAGGGGATTTCGGACTATCATGTTGAGAAAATGGAGAAGATTAAAAATTTTCATTTTTTGGCCAAAACGATGAACTAACCCCTTGCCATTTTTTCGAAAAAGGGGCGGTTTTCGAAAGTTCCGATATTTGCCCTAACATCCTTTTTTTGGAGCAAAGTAGAGTCATAATCATTATTAGGGGATTTCGGACTATCATGATGAGAAAATGGAGAGGATTGGAAATTTTCATTTTTTGGCCAAAAAGATGAGCTAACCCCTTGCCATTTTTTTCGAAAAAGGGGCGGTTTTCGAAAGTTCCGATATTTGCCCTAACATCCTTTTTTTGGAGCAAAGGAGAGTCATAATCATTCTTAGGGGATTTCGGACTATCATGATGAGAAAATGGAGAGGATTGAAAATTTTCATTTTTTGGCCAAAACGATGAACTAACCCCTTGCCATTTTTTCAAAAAAAGGGGCGGTTTTCGAAAGTTCCGATATTTGCCCGAACATCCTTTTTTTTTTACAAACGAGAGTCATTATATGTCAGTGGGCATGTTGGGACTATAATAGATAGAAAATGAAGACCATTGGAAATTTTCATTTTTTTGGCTAAACGATGAGCCATTTTTTCTCGAAAAAGGGGCGGTTTTCGAAAGTTCCGATATTTGCCCTAACATCTTTTGTTTGGAGCAAAGTAGAGTCATAATCATTCTTAGGGGATTTCGGACTATTATGATGAGAAAATGGAGAGGATTGAAAATTTTCATTTTTTGGCCAAAACGATGAGATAACCCCTTGCCATTTTTTTCGAAAAAGGGGCAGTTTTCGAAAGTTCTGATATTTGCCCTAACATCCTTTGTTTGGAGCAAAGGAGAGTCATAATCATTCTGAGGGGATTTCGGACTATCATGATGAGAAAATGGAGAGGATTGAAAATTATCATTTTTTGGCCAAAACTATGAGCTAACCCCTTGCCATTTTTTCGAAAAAGGGGCGGTTTTCAAAATTTCCGATATTTGCCCTAACATCCTTTTTTTTGAGCAAAGGAAAGTCATAATCATTCTAAGGGGATTTCGGACTTTATGATGAGAAAATGGAGAGGATTAAAATTTTTCATTTTTTGGCCAAAACATTGAGCTAACCCCTTGCCATTTTTTTTGAAAAAGGGGGGGGTTTTCGAAAGTTTCGATATTTGCCCTAACATCTTTTTTTTTTTACAAACGAGAGTCATAATATGTCGGTGGGCATGTTGGGACTATAATAGAGAGAAAATGGAGAGGATTGAAAATTTTCATTTTTTGGCCAAAACGATGAGCTAACCCCTTGGCATTTTTTCGAAAAAGGGGCGGTTTTCGAAAGTTCCGATATTTGCCCGAACATCCTTTTTTTTCACAAACGAGAGTCATTATATGTCAGTGGGCATGTTGGGACTATAATAGATAGAAAATGAAGACCATTGGAAATTTTCATTTTTTTGGCTAAACGATGAGCCATTTTTTCTCGAAAAAGGGGCGGTTTTCGAAAGTTCCGATATTTGCCCTAACATCCTTTGTTTGGAGCAAAGTAGAGTCATAATCATTCTTAGGGGATTTCGGACTATCATGATGAGAAAATGGAGAGGATTGAAAATTTTCATTTTTTGGCCAAAACGATGAGCTAACTCCTTGCCATTTTTTTCGAAAAAGGGGCGGTTTTCGAAAGTTCCGATATTTGCCCTAACATCCTTTTTTTTGAGCAAAGGAGAGTCATAATCATTCTTAGGGGATTTCGGACTATCATGATGAGAAAATGGAGAGGATTGGAAATTTTCATTTTTTGGCCAAAAAGATGAGCTAACCCCTTGCCATTTTTTTTGAAAAAGGGGGGTTTTCGAAAGTTTCGATATTTGCCCAAAGGAGAGTCATAATCATTCTTAGGGGATTTCGGACTATCATGATGAGAAAATGGAGAGGATTGGAAATTTTCATTTTTTGGCGAAAACGATGAGCTAACCCTTTGCCATTTTTTCGAAAAAAGGGGCGGTTTTCAAAAGTTCCGATATTTGCCCTAACATCTTTTTTTTTACAAACGAGAGTCATAATATGTCGGTAGGCATGTTGGGACTAAATAGAGAGAAAATGGAGAGGATTGAAAATTTTCATTTTTTGGCCAAAACGATGAGCTAACCCCTTGGCATTTTTTCGAAAAAGGGGCGGTTTTCGAAAGTTCCGATATTTGCCCTAACATCCATTTTTTTGAGCAAAGGAGAGTCATAATCATTCTTAGGGGATTTTGGACTATCATGATGAGAAAATGGAGAGGATTGGAAATTTTCATTTTTTGGCCAAAAAGATGAGCTAACCCCTTGCCATTTTTTTGAAAAAGGGGGGGTTTTCGAAAGTTTCGATATTTGCCCAAAGGAGAGTCATAATCATTCTTAGGGGATTTCGGACTATCATGATGAGAAAATGGAGAGGATTGGAAATTTTCATTTTTTGGCGAAAACGATGAGCTAACCCTTTGCCATTTTTTCGAAAAAAGGGGCGGTTTTCAAAAGTTCCGATATTTGCCCTAACATCTTTTTTTTTTACAAACGAGAGTCATAATATGTCGGTAGGCATGTTGGGACTAAATAGAGAGAAAATGGAGAGGATTGAAAATTTTCATTTTTTGGCCAAAACGATGAGCTAACCCCTTGGCATTTTTTCGAAAAAGGGGCGGTTTTCGAAAGTTCCGATATTTGCCCTAACATCCTTTTTTTGAGCAAAGGAGAGTCATAATCATTCTTAGGGGATTTTGGACTATCATGATGAGAAAATGGAGAGGATTGAAAATTTTCATTTTTTGGCCAAAACGATGAACTAACCCCTTGCCATTTTTTCGAAAAAGGGGCGGTTTTCGAAAGT
Organism: Strongylocentrotus purpuratus; assembly: GCF_000002235.5. Lineage (NCBI taxonomy): Eukaryota > Metazoa > Echinodermata > Echinoidea > Camarodonta > Strongylocentrotidae > Strongylocentrotus > Strongylocentrotus purpuratus. Next base: position 10,866,849 of record NW_022145611.1, read on the forward strand.
TCCGATATTTGCCCAAAGGAGAGTCATAATCATTCTGAGGGGATTTTGGACTATCATGATGAAAAAATGGAGAGGATTGGAAATTTTCATTTTTTGGCCAAAAAGATGAGCTAACCCCTTGCCATTTTTTTCTTAAAAGGGGCGGTTTTCGAAAGTTCCGATATTTGCCCTAACATCCTTTTTTTGGAGCAAAGGAGAGTCATAATTATTCTCAGGGGATTTCGGACTATCATGATGAGAAAATGGAGAGGATTAAAAAAATTATTTTTTGGCCAAAACGATGAGCTAACCCCTTGCCAATTTTTTCGAAAAAGGGGCAGTTTTCGAAAGTTCCGATATTTGCCCATTACATCCTTTTTTTGGAGCAAAGGAGAGTCATAATCATTCTGAGGGGATTTTGGACTATCAAAATGAGAAAATGGAGAGGATTGGAAATTTTTAAAACGATGAACTAACCCCTTGCCATTTTTTCGAAAAAAGGGGCGGTTTTCGAAAGTTCCGATATTTGCCCTAACATCCTTTTTTTGGAGCAAAGGAGAGTCATAATCATTCTTAGGGGATTTCGGACTATCATGATGAGAAAATGGAGAGGATTGGAAATTTTCATTTTTTGGCAAAAACAATGAGCTAACCCCTTGGCATTTTTTCGAAAAAGGGGCGGTTTTCAAAAGTTCCAATATTTGCCTGAACATCCTTTTTTTTTTACAAGCGAGAGTCATAATATGTCAGTGGGCATGTTCAGACTATTGTAGAGAAAAAACGGAGAGGATTGAAAATTTTCATTTTTTGGCCAAAACGATGAGCTAGCCCCTTGCCATTTTTTTCTTAAAAGGGGCGGTTTTCGAAAGTTCCGATATTTGCCCTAACATCCTTTTTTTGGAGCAAAGGAGAGTCATAATCATTCTTAGGGGATTTCGGACTATCATGATGAGAAAATGGAGAGGATTGGAAATTTTCATTTTTTGGCCAAAACAATGAGCTAACCCCTTGGCATTTTTTCGAAAAAGGGGCGGTTTTCAAAAGTTCCAATATTTGCCTGAACATCCTTTTTTTTTTACAAGCGAGAGTCATAATATGTCAGTGGGCATGTTCAGACTATTGTAGAGAAAAAACGGAGAGGATTGAAAATTTTCATTTTTTGGCCAAAACGATGAGCTAGCCCCTTGCCATTTTTTTCTTAAAAGGGGCGGTTTTCGAAAGTTCCGATATTTGCCCATTACATCCTTTTTTTGGAGCAAAGGAGAGTCATAATCATTCTGAGGGGATTTTGGACTATCATAATGAGAAAATGGAGAGGATTGGAAATTTTTAAAACGATGAACTAACCCCTTGCCATTTTTTCGAAAAAAGGGGCGGTTTTCGAAAGTTCCGATATTTGCCCTAACATCCTTTTTTTGGAGCAAAGGAGAGTCATAATCATTCTTAGGGGATTTCGGACTATCATGATGAGAAAATGGAGAGGATTGGAAATTTTCATTTTTTGGCCAAAACAATGAGCTAACCCCTTGGCATTTTTTCGAAAAAGGGGCGGTTTTCGAAAGTTCCGATATTTGCCCTAACATCCATTTTTTTGAGCAAAGGAGAGTCATAATCATTCTTAGGGGATTTTGGACAAGTATGATGAGAAAATGGAGAGGATTGAAATATTTCATTTTTTGGCCAAAACGATGAGCTAACCTCTTGCCATTTTTTTCGAAAAAGGGGCGGTTTTCGAAAGTTCCGATATTTGCCCAAAGGAGAGTCATAATCATTCTTAGGGGATTTTGGACTATTATGATGAGAAAATGGAGAGGATTGAAATATTTCATTTTTTGGCCAAAACGATGAGCTAACCTCTTGCCATTTTTTTCGAAAAAGGGGCAGTTTTCGAAAGTTCCGATATTTGCCCATTACATCCTTTTTTTGGAGCAAAGGAGAGTCATAATCATTCTGAGGGGATTTTGGACTATCATAATGAGAAAATGGAGAGGATTGGAAATTTTTAAAACGATGAACTAACCCCTTGCCATTTTTTCGAAAAAAGGGGCGGTTTTCGAAAGTTCCGATATTTGCCCATTACATCCTTTTTTTGGAGCAAAGGAGAGTCATAATCATTCTGAGGGGATTTTGGACTATCATAATGAGAAAATGGAGAGGATTGGAAATTTTTAAAACGATGAGCTAACCCCTTGCCATTTTTTCGAAAAAGGGGCGGTTTTCAAAATTTCCGATATTTGCCCTAACATCCTTTTTTTTTTAGCAAAGGAGAGTCATAATCATTCTTAAGGGATTTCGGACTATTATGATGAGAAAATGGAGAGGATTGAAAATTTTCATTTTTTGGCGAAAACGATGAGCTAACCCCTTGCCATTTTTTTCGAAAAAGGGGCGGTTTTCGAAAGTTCCGATATTTGCCCAAAGGAGAGTCATAATCACTCTTAGGGGATTTCGGACTATCATGATGTGAAAATGGAGAGGATTGGAAATTTTCATTTTTTGGCCAAAACGATGAGCTAACCCCTTGCCATTTTTTCGAAAAAGGGGCGGTTTTCAAAAGTTCCAATACTTGCCCTAACATCCTTCTTTTTTAACAAACGAGAGTCATAATATGTCAGTGGGCATGTTGAGACTATAATAGAGAGAAAATGAAGAGGATTGGAAATTTTCATTTTTTTGCCAAAACGATGAGCTAACCCCTTGCCATTTTTTTCAAAAAAGGGGCGGTTTTCAAAAGTTCCAATATTTGCCTGAACATCCTTTTTTTTTTACAAGCGAGAGTCATAATATGTCAGTGGGCATGTTCAGACTATTCTAGAGAAAAACGGAGAGGATTGAAAATTTTCATTTTTTGGCCAAAACGATGAGCTAGCCCCTTGCCATTTTTTTCTTAAAAGGGGCGGTTTTCGAAAGTTCCGATATTTGCCCTAACATCCTTTTTTTGGAGCAAAGGAGAGTCATAATCATTCTCAGGGGATTTCGGACTATCATGATAAGAAAATGGAGAGGATTAAAAAAATTATTTTTTGGCCAAAACGATGAGCTAACCCCTTGCCATTTTTTTCGAAAAAGGGGCAGTTTTCGAAAGTTCCGATATTTGCCCATTACATCCTTTTTTTGGAGCAAAGGAGAGTCATAATCATTCTGAGGGGATTTGGACTATCATAATGAGAAAATGGAGAGGATTGGAAATTTTTAAAACGATGAACTAACCCCTTGCCATTTTTTCGAAAAAAGGGGCGGTTTTCGAAAGTTCCGATATTTGCCCTAACATCCTTTTTTTGGAGCAAAGGAGAGTCATAATCATTCTTAGGGGATTTCGGACTATCATGATGAGAAAATGGAGAGGATTGGAAATTTTCATTTTTGGCCAAAACAATGAGCTAACCCCTTGGCATTTTTTCGAAAAAGGGGCGGTTTTCGAAAGTTCCGATATTTGCCCTAACATCCTTTTTTTGAGCAAAGGAGAGTCATAATCATTCTTAGGGGATTTCGGACTATCATGATGAGAAAATGGAGAGGATTGAAAATTTTCATTTTTTGGCGAAAACGGTGAGCTAACCCTTGCCATTTTTTTCGAAAAAGGGGCGGTTTTCGAAAGTTCCGATATTTGCCCATTACATCCTTTTTTTGGAGCAAAGGAGAGTCATAATCATTCTGAGGGGATTTTGGACTATCATAATGAGAAAATGGAGAGGATTGGAAATTTTTAAAACGATGAGCTAACCCCTTGCCATTTTTTCGAAAAAGGGGCGGTTTTCAAAATTTCCGATATTTGCCCTAACATCCTTTTTTTTTTAGCAAAGGAGAGTCATAATCATTCTTAAGGGATTTCGGACTATTATGATGAGAAAATGGAGAGGATTGAAAATTTTCATTTTTTGGCGAAAACGATGAGCTAACCCCTTGCCATTTTTTTCGAAAAAGGGGCGGTTTTCGAAAGTTCCGATATTTGCCCAAAGGAGAGTCATAATCATTCTTAGGGGATTTCGGACTATCATGATGTGAAAATGGAGAGGATTGGAAATTTTCATTTTTTGGCCAAAACGATGAGCTAACCCCTTGCCATTTTTTCGAAAAAGGGGCGGTTTTCAAAAGTTCCAATACTTGCCCTAACATCCTTTTTTTTAACAAACGAGAGTCATAATATGTCAGTGGGCATGTTGAGACTATAATAGAGAGAAAATGAAGAGGATTGGAAATTTTCATTTTTTTGCCAAAACGATGAGCTAACCCCTTGCCATTTTTTTCAAAAAAGGGGCGGTTTTCAAAAGTTCCAATATTTGCCTGAACATCCTTTTTTTTTTACAAGCGAGAGTCATAATATGTCAGTGGGCATGTTCAGACTATTCTAGAGAAAAAACGGAGAGGATTGAAAATTTTCATTTTTTGGCCAAAACGATGAGCTAGCCCCTTGCCACTTTTTCGAAAAAAGGGGCGGTTTTCGAAAGTTCCGATATTTGCCCTAACATCCTTTTTTTTGAGCAAAGGAGAGTCATAATCATTCTTAGGGGATTTCGGACTATCATGATGAGAAAATGGAGAGGATTGGAAATTTTCATTTTTTTGCCAAAACGATGAGCTAACCCCTTGCCATTTTTTTCAAAAAAGGGGCGGTTTTCAAAAGTTCCGATAATCGCCTGAACATCCTTTTTTTTTACAAGCGAGAGTCATAATATGTCAGTGGGCATTTTAGACTATTCTAGAGAAAAAACGGAGAGGATTGAAAATTTTCATTTTTTGGCCAAAACGATGAGCTAACCCCTTGCCACTTTTTCGAAAAAAGGGGCGGTTTTAGAAAGTTCCGATATTTGCCCTTACATCCTTTTTTTGGAGCAAAGGAGAATCATAATCATTCTTAGGGGATTTTGGACTATCATGATGAGAAAATGGAGAGGATTGGAAATTTTCATTTTTTGGCCAAAACGATGAGCTAACCCCTTGCCATTTTTTTCAAAAAAGGGGCGGTTTTCAAAAGTTCCGATAATCGCCTGAACATCCTTTTTTTTTACAAGCGAGAGTCATAATATGTCAGTGGGCATGTTTAGACTATTCTAGAGAAAAAACGGAGAGGATTGAAAATTTTCATTTTTTGGCCAAAAAGATGCCATGTTTACCAGGAAGGGGCGGTTTTCGAAAGTTCCAACATTTGCCCTAACATCCTTTTTTTAACAAACGGGAGTCATAATAAGTCTGTGGGCATGTTGGGACAATTCTATTGATAAAACGGAGCGGATTGAAAATTTTCATTTTTTGGCCAAAACGATGAGCTAACCCCTTGCCTTTTTTCGAAAAAGGGGAGGTTTTTGAATTTTCCAACATTTGCCCTAACATCCTTTAAAAAAAAAAGAAATTGGAGTCATAATGATTATAAGGGCATGCTTGGACAATCATGATAAGCTAATCCCTCGCCATTTTTTCAAAAAGCGGGCGGTTTTTTAACATTTGCCCTAACATCCTTTTTTTTTTCAATAAACTTTTACTACATCACATCCCATAATATAACATTAAATCACATCACACCAAATCACACTACATTACATCGTATTATATCACAGTATATTACAGCATATCACATCACATCACCTCTATATATCACATCATCACATGAAATTAAATGTCATATATCACATCTAATCCAGGGGCGGCTCCAAAGGGGGGGGGGGGGGGCTGAGGCGATGCGACACCCCCCCCCCCCACCTGTCAGGATATTGTCGGTAAAATTCCGCTGCCGTCGTGAAAAAAGAGAAAAGGGGGAGGGGAAAAAAGAGGGAAATGGAAAGAAAAGAAAAGGAAAAGAAAGAAAGAAAGGAAAAGAAAGTAAAAGAAAGTAAAAGAAAAAAAGGAAAAGAAAGTAAAAGAAAGTAAAAGAAAGGAAGGAAAAGAAAGGAAAGAAAGGAAAAGAAAGGAAAGAAAAGAGAAGAAAGAAAGAGAAAAAGAAAAAGAGGGAGGAGAGGAAAGAAAGAAAAAGAAAGAAAAGAATAAAAAGGATAAAAAGGAAAAAAGAAGAAAAAAGAGAAAAGGGAGACAAAACAAAAACGGGGGATGAAAGAGAAGAGAGAGAGGGGAGGTAAGAGCCTAATAGAGGAAGAGTGGGAATAAAAGAGAGAGGGGTGTTGTTGGGTGGAGTCGTCTCGTCTAGGGAGCAAGAAAGACACGGATAAATGTGTTGCTGTGTCGGTATTCTTGTTCGATCCTCGTGTAGCATATCATTGCAGAATATTGAAGTGAGATGTATATTGTCGGTCGGCCGACAAGTTTTTTCCCTACGAACTGTGACTTTTTATCCGCTGTGACGACTTCGAGAGTGACTACAACTACGATACTTGTATTTTCTCGAAGATTCACTTTCCTATAATATCAGAGGTTTACAATTTTCGGGGAAACAAGGATTCAAACAAGGATTAGGAATCAACAACAGTACGAGGAATCGTCTTCCTTTCTCTTTACTTTGATGAAACGCCAAAAATTCCACGCTTCGCGTGGGAGGGGGAAAACTTCATTTAGACGAGTCAAAACGGTACAACGAATCGTCTTCTTTAAAACTGAATTTAGATAAGGATTAAGAGTCGAGAACAGTACAACGATTCGTCTGTTTTCTCTAATAATTTGGGGAAACATCGAAGCTTCCGCGCTTCGCGCGAGAGGGGGAAACTGAATTCAGACAAATAGGGCTTATTAAGAATCGAAAACGGTACAACGAACCGTCTGCTTTCTCTAATAATTTAAGGAAACGTCAAGGCTTCCCCGCTCCGCGATGGAGGGGGAAACTGAATTCAGATAGATAGGGCTTAGTAAGACCCGAAAATGGTGTAACGAATCGTCTTCTTTCTATAATAATTTAATCAAATGTCTAAGCTTTGTATATAGAAGGGAAGGGAGAAACTGAATTCAGACAAGGATTAAGAGTCTAAAACGGTACAACGAATCGTCTGCTTTCTCTAATAATTTAAGGAAACGTCAAAGCTTCCAAGCTTCGCGCTAAAGGGGGGAAATGAATTCAGACAATTAGGGCTTATTAAGTGTCGAAAACGGTACAACGAATCGTCTTCTTTCTCTAATAATTTAATGAAACGTCAAAACTTCAGCGCGAATGTTACTTCATTCAGACAAGGTTAAGAGTCGAGCACCATTCAACAGATCGTCTGCTTTTTCTCATAATTTAATGAAACGTCAAAGCTTCCGCGGTGGAGAAACTGAATTCAGTCAAGGATTAAAAGTCGAGCACGGTTCAACGAATCGTGTACTTTCTCTAATAATTTAATGAAACGTCAAAGCTTCCGCGCAAAGCGTGGAAGGGGAAGAAACTGAATCCAGACAAGGATTATCAGTCGAGAACGGTACAGCAAATCGTCTTCTTTTTATAATAATTTAATGAAACGTCAAAGCTTTCGCTCCGCGCTGGAGGGGGGGGGGGAACTTCATTCAGACAAGGATTAACAGTCGAGACGGTACAATAAATCGTCTTCTTTTCCTAATAGTTTAAGGAAACGTCTAAGCTTCCGCGCTTTGCGCGGGAGGCCTATCACCCTCACCCCCTTAATGAGCGCGCGAAGTGATTCGCTTGCTCACTACCGCCCCTCCCTAAAATAAGATTCTAGCTCCGCGCCTAATTTAAAATATATAGCTATGATGCTGACTAAGTTGACGAAATAATTCGTATATTACGGTCGTCGAAGAAAATGACCATTTGCGCATACGCAAGTACTATAGATAGTCCATACGAAAACCAATTTATCCTTCAGCCCCGGTTTTATAGGGTTAAATTTGTAGATATTGGGACATTTAATTTTGTCGGTAATTGGTGACTAGTTTTGTCGGTAATCGTTGGTCTCTACACCCCCCCCCCCCCCACTGAAAAAGGTCTAGCGACGCCCCTGGTCTCATCACATCATATATCACATCATATCACATCGAATCACAAAATCACGTCACATCACTACAAATCACATCAAGTAATGTTATGAAGAGAAGTAAAAATTCCCTTCAACCACACCATATCACATCACATCACAAAACATCAAATTAAATAACATCACACCATATCGCATTATCACATTAAATCAAACCACATCATATCACATTACATTACATAAAAGCACATCACATCATATTACATGACATTACAACATCACATCAAATTACGTCATAACATCACATCACCACATGACATGGCATCATACCATATCATATATCAAATCTCATCATTTCATATTAATAAAATTACATCATTACATCACATCACATCACATCACATCACATCACGTCACATCACATCACATCACATCACGTCACATCACATCACGTCACATCACATCACGTCACATCACATCACGTCACGTCACATCACATCACATCACGTCACATCAAATCATATCATATTACACCACACCACTAACATCATGTCATGCCACACCATATCACACTAAATAGCTACATGTATGAATGTCACCGATAATCTTATGTGGCTGAATCACTTCCTTTACTGTGAAGGAGTCTTAATTTTGCTTAAGATTGTGTTAAATAACCAAAAACTGTTCTGAGTCTCATGTCCGTTACGCTGGGATTGCCCAAACATGTATCGAATGCTCACATAATTTGCTAATATAAAAGTTACCTAGTTTATCGCTTTAGTGTCGCTGGAAACTCCACAGTGGATCCACATTGCGTGTCGAATAAGCGTGGTTGAGATAGGCCATGGGAGTTCATGCTTTCACGGAGCATGAACTTGTAACACAGTCACCATCCAGTCCTCGAGAGATGATAATCAAGTTGTAGAAAGTAAAGAGGAAAATAAGGATCATCCATTTCGAGTTAATTTCACTGTTTCCCGTCCTTGTTTTCTATTACGGCAGACGGATGGTCCTTTGGCCGTCAACTACTTATTGAGTAAGACGTGAAAGAGCTCGCTCGCACAAACACAAACAAGTACAAGTTTAATTCACTCGATTGTGACTATTTGTATTCGAAGTAATTAACCGCAATCACATTGCATTCCAATGATTCTCAAACCAGAATTACAATGCCAAACAAATTGTTCGCTCCTCTCTTTCAGCTGTTAATCATTGAAATGCAAGATAAGTTGGATCGTATTCATGGCAAGCGTAACGAGAGATGATACGAGCCAGCCCGCCAGGGCAGAATAGATTGAATATTTTAGGCAGGTGAACGTAACGCTATTTAGAGGGCGGGAAAGTTTAGAAAGGCATTATAAGTAGGTGGATTAGAGAAAAGGAGATAAAAGGTCAATCGCTGGGAAAGGAAGGGAGTCGTACCATCTTTCGAATAGGCCATTTTCGTAATGTTACCAAATTGATGAAATTGCCTTTGTGAAGCGCCTCAATACAAATTATTTCATTCCCCTGTTAAGAATAAATGTATCTAAATAGTCAGAATTCGCATTCGATACTTTAGTTGTTGCTAGGTAGGACACAAAGTTTGGCTTGCCCTAGCTAGCTAACAACACGTAATATATGCAATGTGCATTCTGAATCTTGAAATACAATTATTCGTAGCAGGTGAATGAAATAATTCGTATCAAGGGCAGGCACTTAAGTTTAAATTTGGTTACATTACGAAAATGGCCTATTACCGATTTGTCTTCACCTCTCTAGACCCATATGTCCTTTCCGCCATTTTCTCGTTATTTGGTTGTGAACGAGACAGGCACACCCCTCGGCTACGTCAATGTAACATGTATGGTATGATCTCTCGCTGAGAAAGAGAAGACGAACAACAAATGGAAGACACAATTAAGGCCACAGTAGATCTCGTATGATTTATATATATCTTATTTTATTTTTTTGCCATTCTTTTCATGTAGACAATCACGAAACATGCACAAAATATAAAGACACGCAAAGTCACAATCAATATCATTACATCAAAAATATGTAAATTATACAACAAGATATTCTTTTCACTGTCAATGGCGTGTGATTATCTATGAACACTGTTTAAAAAAAAATGCAGCACGGATAACATAAAATTCATGCAGAGTTGTCTTCTTCGCATAACATTTAAAAATTCTAGCTAGCACAACTATCACTACCAGACCTGATCACTACTATCGAGACCCTACCCTGGACAACTATCCCACATAAAGACGTCCCCTAGTACAACACTATCCTCCAACAAATCTGCACTGGGATAACTACATATGATATCATAGGCCTAGGCCCAGGCGACTAACCCGTCTCTACCCTCTACAACAACCCGTCCAGGGAAGGGGATGAGGGGGGGGGGGGTTGTCCAGGAGACTTGTGACCGGTGGAGTGTTTTGAGGTTAGTTTTCTAGACAGCTATCTGGAAAAAGTTATCCAGGTATGTAAAGAAGAAAAAAGCTTCATTTAAAGTCATTAAAGCAACTTTCATAAACACGCCCTCTTCCATATTGATCAGCAAAAAAGGGAGTTTTATTTCACTCTTTGACTAAACCAAGAAAGAGCCTAAAGAGGTGAGGTTTATTTAACACCATAAATAAACAAAACATACATAGATAATCTAAGAATACAAAAAGCATGCCAATTAAATTAAAAACTAATTATCTCACTTCATTACATAGTTACATGTAACTGTGAATATCAAAGTCTATCAATCAGATAAAATGAATTTTTTTTGTCATGCACCCTGACGTAGGAAAAATATACATGGACATGAACTTTTTCAAAATGTTATACCCAGTGAATTTATATTTTGTTGATGAAAACGTAAGCCTACTAGGCAAAAATTGCATTCAATAGACATTTACCAAGTTATGAAAATACTTTTGTTCATCATGTACATTCATCAATACACTGTAAGTCTTTAAACAAAACAAAAAAGTCTCATTTTACAATTAATGGATTCGAAAAAGACCGACAACATAAAAAGTTGGTCATGTCCCAACCAAGATTTGAACGTTTTTTTTTTTTTTTTTTAAATAATCCATGATGATAAGCAGACGACAATGTCTTCCATGATAAGGTCAGCACCCCCCCCCCCCAAAAAAAAAAAAATAAGCGGGAGCGACTCGGAGAGATTCGAATATTGATTTCCCATAATCAGATTTCACGTGCTAGTCCAAATATGTATTTTTCAGGTCTGTTGAAGAGAATTATGCATTCAACAGTTTCAATCTTAATTTAAAGTAAACTTAAGGTTATGACTGAATATGAGTGAATGAAACCCCAACATTAATGTGTATCATCTTGTCAATTTCTGCAAGTGTGTTTTGATTCTTACCTTGCCTTTCACGTCAATAAAAGTACATTTAGAAATTAAAATAAAAGTATGCTAGTTTGATTCATCAAAATCAAAGACACTGATTTCATCTATCTTGTCTATAGATTAAAAAAAACGTTTTCTTTAAAAAAAAATCGTAGTTTTGACAAAAAATGATGTGGAAAATTTAGAAATTGTGAGGAATTCATAATTCATACAATGTCTGGCATATCAAGGAAACAGTCCTATGATGCTCACATCATAAACAAACATAAAAATGTCATGAAAAAATATACCAAATACAAATAATGTTGTATTTGGTGGTCCTTTTAAATTCTGCATAAGAAATGACAGATACATATCAAAACAGTCTAAACTAAACTGTTAACAAAATCCATAATAACGTTTTGCAATTTATCATATAAATGTTATATAAAAGTAACAGAGTTTCACAACTTTCTTACGGATTTCAAATACTTGAATATAATATCTGCACACAGAAAACTAGGAGGGAAATGTTGGAGGTCACTAACCCCACCTGAACACACAAAGTTCAAACACCAGCTATTTAACACAAATAATAAAGAATTCAGTAACTGAAGGTATGCATACAGTATGTCCAATACCCTACTATTTGCAAAACAACACCAAACAACTCAAGCCAGACGGGCATTAAAATGGAAGAAACGAATAGAAGAGTGCGATTTGACATCAAGGCCATTTTCGTTGACTAAGAAATACACTAGCTAATGCTTTCTCATTCCAAATTGCAGCATATATATCAATTTCGTATGATATTTTCAACACAAACAAAATATTCAACAATAATGTGACTACATGTATTACGAACAAAATTCAAAATACTTTCTATACACTGCCAATTTGAATACTAGTAAAATCAATTATTACATTCATCGATTGCCAGATTAAATCAAGAAAATTGCATGCACCATACGATTAAAAAAATATATATACAAAGATGATCCACCGGAAACCAGAGATAAAACAATCTACTTTTATTCTGGCATTTTGATGGAACAAATATACACCAAAACATCAAAAATACAGTTATCAAAATATGAATAGAGTAAGCCTGCTTACATTTTTGAATAAGACCTGCTGACAGGTCAAAGATGATAACTATGTGCAAAAAAGTGAGTTCTCAATCCTATTTCTCAACAGCATTTCTCTTTTCTTAAAACATGCAAACATGTTACTCAGCCTTAGTCCACATGCATACGGTCTCTTAATCAAAGAGCGCCATCACTTTCATTACGCCCCTGCGTATGAAAATTGAATTGTCAATAATTATGACCGTCGGAGAGGAGGAGGACTTTCCAATTGATTTAGTCCAATGGGTCCTTTGCAAACAATTCGGTAGGTCAGTGGTTTGAACGTCTACTAGAGTGAGAAAATTAAAACCTTGAGAACATTTGGTATCGTGGGCCTCTAGTCTTATGTGATTTCCGGTCAACAGAACTTGGCCCCAAGTATGTTTCTGAAGATAAATTAATTTGTGATCTTTTGCTCTTTTTGTTTCACATGGGAATTCAATAAATTCTTGATGCTGTGGTCGGAAACAGTGACGTAATCAAGGGTCTGTCGACATGCACATAACCTTAAACAGGAGGTTGTGGTCAGTTCCTGGACGAATAGTTGAGCATATACTAAACAAGGGCATTTTCTCCGTTTCCATGGAAGTTGAATGACAGTATCCGGCCCTGTCACAACCTCTGGACGTTTCAAGGATGTCTTTGAAGGTGAATCCATTTGTGATTTACTATACATTGCACTTCAGAATCGTTATAGACACAAAATTACTGTACATTTGAAGATAAAAACTTACAAGCAAATAAATATGTGCACTATTTACAACAATCCTTTTTACATCAAGGGTACCGACGTGCCGATCATTTTCAACAGTTCGTTAAAGACAGAAAAGTAGATGACAAAGTTTTAAAGAACTGTTTCATGGTCCGTGGAACAAGGGATCAAATGCAGCTCAAGCGGCTTCTGTGTACCTTCCTTTTCGGTAGGCGTAGTGTTGTTCGATTGTATACCACTATCTGCCCGACTGTTCTTACGGAAGGCATCTTCACTGTCCGCCGCGTGGTTGTAATCCTGGTGCGGCGTGAGGGTCAGGCCGCAGTTGTTGCGATTCCTCTCGGCAGCTTCCGTAGGGTGCACATCTTCATCGTCACTATGGTAACTCTGAACCACCTGAGGTAAAAGGTAATGTTTTTCTTTGTAACTCTCTTCATTCGTGTTCCTCGTATCGCGCTGGTAGAATGAGACAGTGGGCTCGTACTGACCATCGTAGTTGTCATTCTGGTCGACTTCTTCAGGCACGGTTTCCAAGCCTTCAATGGAGACCTCGAATGTGACACTGACCCGTTTGACAAACGACTGATGCTTCTCTGCTGCTGTCGACTGGTGGTTATTTGACTGGCGGTCATTTGACTCGCGGTCATTCGACTGATGGCGCTGAGCGTCTTCATCCCTCGACCGCTCTTCGCGAAAGGGAACCATTGGAATCGCATTTGAATTTGCTTTCATTGAGTGCTGAGGACTCCCGTTGGAATTCGAGATAAAATCCTTTTCATAGGCCACCGACGATTGGTTATCGCTGGTAATGCCTGTGAGCACTGAACCAGACGAGTCTCGATGGTATTGCTTGACCCTATTGTCATGTGCAGTAGAGTTAATTTGTGAAACTGAGCGCTGAGCGCTCGACGCCGTTGGATGGTATTTCATCGCCTGCTTCTCGCACATTCCATGTTTATAGAGCAGAAGATACAGATCACGTCGGAATGCTTTTGTGAAGATAGCATATAGAAATGGATTTGCACAAGAGTTTATAGGATAGAAAAGCACTATAAAGATTTTCGATTGGTTTGTGGTAAGTAGGTGGTGTCCGAAGGCACCTGAGAGACCAAAAAGTGCCATGGGAGCCCAACAAGCGAAGTCTGTGAAGACTAAGACAGCCATACGTTTGGCTACTTTAGAGTCCTTGCGCTGCATGACAGTATGGGGATTCCTTACCGTCAGATACATCTTGACGTAGCATGCGCAAATAACAGCAAAAGCAATAGTGTTCACGAAAAGAATGACAACCACATATGCAATAGTAACGGTGTCTTTCCTGTTCTCAATGTAGAATGGCAAACACATGCTTGTAATGCCATAGTTTCCAACCTTGAACAAAGGCAAGACAGCTATCAGTATTGAGAAGATCCATCCGACTATCATAATTCGACCCGCTAAACGGAGTCGTATGCGTTTGTTGAGATCAATCGCGTAGATGATGGTGTACCATCGTTCAATAGTGATGACCGTGAGAGAAAAGACGGAAAGTTCGCTCGATAGCATAGATATAAACCCTGCCACACTGCACCCAGCTCCGTACTGCCACTGAATTGAATAATTGAAGTATTCCCCCGCGGTGTGGACATCCACTGAAGCTACTATTAGGAGGTACAATCCCATGCACAAATCGGCAAGCGATAGGTTACACATGAGGAACTTTGGGACGGTCATCTTGTGACGTTGCGAGGCAAGTACCACAAGAACAATGAAGTTTCCGACGAGTGCTGTGCCTGAGACAAACCACACCATGACCCGAAGGAACACATAGCCCATGACATCCGTACAGGGATGGAAGGCATTAGGCTGAGGAGTGCACTGCACGTCCGAGTAATCCGTTGTTACAAGATCACCATCGCATTTGCTACCGTTATGGTTGTAGGATACGTTCGGGTTGATGACTACCGGATTGAAGCCGCCCTCCTCTTCCGCACCCGGTGGTTTCTGTCCCGGTATACTCTCCTCGATGATTGAGCCATTGAGCTCTCTCGGATCGAAGGCAGAATTCGGCAGGCTCTCCTTCTGCATGTTCGTGCCCTGAAACTGTCCAAAGAGTGACTGGCCATAATCATCGATGTCCGAGCCACGTTGGATGGTGGTGTCGGTCCCCGAGAGGACAAATGCTCCATCCCCGAAGCCGATGACTTCAATTCCACGAGATGTGATTGTTGGCATGGTGGTCGAAGGGCACGACGTCGTTCTAATCTTCGTGGTTACGTTCTGTTTGTTCACATTGCCATAGTTCTCTTTGGTCTGGTAGTTGAACGCACAGCAGTGACTGAAGTAGTTTAATTTGGCGACGCGAATACGCTCAAAGCGGAAGATTGGAGGGAAGACTGCAAGTTTGTCTGTTCCTTCGATATTCAGCTCGATTAGATACTTCAGGCCCGTTGTAGGCAGGTAACTAATGTCCGTATTCTCCAGTGACCTGAGAACAAAATACATTGAAAAGACTTCCATCACCTCAATGAATAGTAAGACTTTCTGACTATAATATTCTTAAAGACGTCAAGTTGTATGTCAAATAACTTTTATTTGTACACCTTGTAAGATAACATGACGATTAAACAGGTCTCAATGGATTATTATTAAGTACAATTTCCCATTGTCAAATATTTTCGATTTCAAATAACCTACAATTTGGTTAACCATATCAATTAACCGATCTTAAATAAGCTACATGATATCATTACGACTGCACAGAATGATAATCATTCCAATGTATCACCGCCTATCGGGCAAAACTGATAACAAATATAAAAAACATTAATAAACCAAGTATAATAATTTAATTAAAGAAATGTACTTTTCTACTTACAGGTTTTCGGGTCCTTCAAATTCAGCAAACGCCTTTTCCTCCAGTACAGAGATAGGATTGTACGCCAAAGACCTAATAGAGGCATGAAGAAATGAAATGGTATTTAGGGTAATAAATACAAACGGTGGCAAAAAATTGTTTCAGTAGCAGAGATATTCTGTTTTTTTACCCTGATTCAATACTTAACTTCAGGGGTTGTTGTTATCTTTTATCTAACTAATCTTTTTCCAGAAGGACAATTCAAACAAAATGTTTTGCGAGCTAAATGTTTTTTTTTTATAGTATAATAGTATAACGTGGTCGCAAATACTTTCAAAACATCAACGAACGTGATTCATATAGGCAGTATAATTTGGGTATTGAATTAAAAATTGCGCTTGAGGTGATTTCTTGAATGTTTTTGAGCCAATATTTTAGAGCGTGATAGGCAATTCAGTTATATACTTACAGACTCTCTATCGTTGATCCACGAAATGCATAGTCAGGAACAGTTTCAATGTTGTTCCTCTCCAGATTTCTGCATGGAAACAAAATAAAATATTTAGGTAAATCAGTATATGTTACTACAAGGTCTTGACCTTCCTGACCTTACGACCTCATCTAGCCTTCATGGTCAGTGCCATGATCCTATAATACAATTCTTCATCAGCATGATCAGGAACTGCTTCAGTGGTGAAAAGAAAAGCATTTTCTCCTTTACCCGGGGTAGCCATATCAGTATTTATATTGATGCAGGCAATATTTTCACCCCTGCATCGCCAGGTATCCATTTAACAAAGTCTGATGGCTATGTGATCTGCTTGTAAACCGATTTGGGAGTTGACCCACTCCTCCTCCCCTTTACAGAATTCTGGAGCCGCCTGTGTAAAGTGATGCAAAATGTGCCCGATTTTTTGTGTGAGTGCTTACAACCAGACAATAATCGCCGATTAACATATCTATTCAAAAAGTGGATCTGATATTTTCCCCTTCAAATCACAACATCCATTAGAAGAAGCGGGTGACATTAAGACGGCGGGAGAAAATAGCAGGTGGGTGTTGAGAAGCAGTTATTTTCAACGAATGTCAATACAGGCCGCACTGGATTTGAGTGACTGCTGGTGAGAGTTATGAAGAGGAAACACTGAACGTTGTCTAGTGTTTCAGAGAGGAGGTCCCGACGGACGTGAATCAGCGTATATATATTGGATACCCCTAGAGGGATGCAATAAAAGCATATGTCTAAAGGGAATCAAGAATCGTTGAATGTCGCCCCGAATGTTCTCAAGTGACTCCCAGCGTTTTATGGAAATGTGTTCTATTTGGTGTTTATCGACCCCCTCCCCTGGCGTTATGATATTGCCGTGCCCTGGTGACAGAGTATTTATCATACCTTAAACTTCAAAAGACCAATCTTTCTTTCGGTATTTGTTACGTTTTGAATTTATTTGAAAATTAAGAAAAGAAGAACTTAACATATCAATTCTTCAAAGAGATAATATAAATTTAAATTACACACCGAATAATAGCAACTTCTGAGTAAACTAAGTCTTGTGGTCAGTAAATATTTGACGTTCCCTGCATGTCTTTAAATACAATCATTTCTCTGTTTCACCTATTCAATTCAATTCACTTTGAATATATTTTTGTATTCGTGAAGGAGAGAAGGAGAGGGGGTAATTTTATGTTATCTTTAAGCGATATCAGCATACCTTTGGGGTAGGCTTATTAGTATACTTTTAGTGGACGCCTCTTGACCAAAAACCAGCTATTTCCTAAAGTATGTGAGCATACGAAGCGAGTGAGCAAAAAAGTGGATTCTTTTTAAAGGGAAAGTCCACCCCAAAAATAATTTTGTTTCGATAGAGGCAGAATAATAAGAAAATCAGGTGAGTGAAAGTTTGAGCAAATTCTGAATGAAAATAAGAAAGTTATGAATTATTGAAGTTGTGATCAATCAAATACAAATTGGCAACTCTGTGACTTATTATACGAGCTCTCCTTCATTTGCTTTGTGCATAATATTCCATAAAATCATGTTTTCTTCGTTATTGATGACGGAATATATATTTGTTCCTTGCAGGGGGAGTATAGAAACATATTTGCAATTATTATATTTAGGGTGCATGTATGGTTGAAATTTTTCTTGAGGGAAAATGAAAATTTTAGATTTTTTTAGTACTGAGCAAATGGAAGTTGAGCTCGCATGATACGTCATAGAGTTGCCAATTTGTGTTTGATTGATCACAACTTCAAAAATCCTAACTTCCTTATTTTTAATCGGAATTTGCTCTCATTTTTCTACTCCTATTAAAACTAACTTAATTTCAGGGTGGACTTTCCCTTTAAATGTAAAGTGCTATTTCGTCATCAACATACACTAGAAAATTCGCTGCTATCAAGATAACCGGGAACGTAGCTTTTCCGAATCATGAGGTGATGGTTGTCTGACAATGTCGGTCTCGCGGGCTTACAGATGTATTCTTAAAGAAGCCCTAAGAGACCAACAATGTCGGTATGGTGAGCTTTAGACATGGTTACTTACAGCTTGTGAATTCGCAGTCCTTTGAATGCTCCAGGTACAAGCGTCCTCAAGTTGTTCCAGGACAAATCTCTGAAAAAATTAAGAGAAAAGTCAAATCATAGTGGTAGATGATCTCGATTACCCTAAGATTGCAGGAAAATAAACAATTCATTAACTGCTCAACTATTACGAAATCTTATTCGTCTCATTTTCCTCCTCTCTCTTTCTCTTTATATAAGTAATTTTTCATATTCTCTTACTCGTGCCTATATAGCTACGATGTATATCTTTCGTTGCTCATCGTAGACGAATGTATTTCAGAAAACTTTTTCTTGTCAGGAGAATACGAAATAAATCGGACCTTTATGTCACATCATTATTTCATAGGAGATGACATTAACATTGTTTTTCTCAATGTATGTTGATCTGAACACCATCTGGAGCAGATGTGGAAGAGAAGTCGACAGAATAATGAGAAGTTGAAGAGAAAGATGTACCCTCTAATTAATCATAGACAAGCACACTAAAAAAAAAGACACATAAGGAATGGAAAGACGTCAAAGAAAGAAAGAAAACAAACGCGTGGATAGCAGGTGAACAAGCACATTAAGGACAAGGAAATAGCTACATGACGGGGACGAAGATAAGGAGGAAAATGGAACATGTCCCAATTCATTTTCATGAATTCGGACATTTTCTTTTTCCACTTGAAATAGATGACATTTACGGGGAAATAGATATTGCCTATTACTGATATATGACTAATTCAATGGCCTTTTTAAAATGAGGGAGACAGAGGGAGCATTGGACTACCTACGAGCTAGAAGATTGGAAGTTGTATATTTCTGGCATTTAGGTTAAATTATATTTATATTCTTGTGACTTTTTGAGTAGTGTTCGCATGGCGTTGTCGCCCTATTAATTAAAATCAAACCCAGTGGCCATTCAGAGTGCATTGAACTATGTAACAACTCTTACTTGTATGTGTAACATCAAATCTCTTGCTATTTCCAAATCTAAAATCAATTTTCATTTTCAGACTCATTTCCCAATACTGCGAGAGCGCGCATAAGTTGATTAAATCTCTACATGCACAGCTGCACACATTTCGCCGGCTATCTTCACGTAATTTACTTTAAAGGAAAAATCTAGAAATCATTTGCTGGCAGAAAACTGTCAACATTAATATTCGAGTATTTTATTAGAAATAACAAGGTAACAAGTCAAGAGAAAAGGTCGTACACTAGAGGAATAGATAGAGCACTGATTATTGTGATGAAAACAGGTGCATTGTCATTTCTAATGACTACATAAACAAATTTGGAAAGGGTTCATTACATTCGTCAGAGCTCGTTGTCTACGGATGCTTATTTACATTTCAATCTGTATCATTTCAACAATGATTGTTAAGCCACTAAGTATGACATCCTGTTCCTTTGCATTCATAGTTCAGTATGAAACACCTCCATGGTCCATGTTACTCATTTTTTGAAGGAGGGTCAGGAATGCTCTTTGGTGACATAGTACATGTAATTTTGTCACAGGTCGACGACAAACGATCTTGCTACTATCTTGTAGCAGATGTATAATCTCTTTTTATTTAGTGTTAATTTTTGCATTTGTTAAATCAAACTGATATTAATGCGGAATTGTGAATGGGGGGGGGGGGGAGAGGAGCTTATGGAGTGCCAATGTCCTAGCTTTCTCAGGCGTATGTTGATGACCGACTAACTTCTTGTCAGATTGGTTGTCTGTAAACATATACCTCCCGGCGTATAGATGTTCACTTGCCTCCATGGCCTGACATTATTCGACTTCGTATCATATTCGTATTTTCATTGTATATTTATCTGCCCGGAGCGGATCCAGAGGACAGGGTGGGCGGGTGCGAGGGAGGGGGAGGGCGTAGGCTACTGGGGCAAGTGCCTCATCTCGGCCAGCATCTGCCTGTAGTTGATATACGCGTGTCGCCCGCCCCCCTCCCACTGACAACCATGCACTTAATTATGACTCTTAAGTGTAATTGCTCCCTTTTTAATATTGCTTATCAAATACTCAAATACTTTGAACACATACTTGATCCCCCACTTCCTGTCAAAAATCCTGTACCCCTCCATTTTCTGGCATTTAAGCAATCACTAGTTCACATTTCTCCTTTTACGCCACAGGTGTACATAAATATAAATAAGAAATTGTGAGCAAAAATCTTTAAGCTTCAGAAGACGCATTATTAAAGCTCCTGATGGGACAGCTGATAGTCCATGATTTGCCTTCAAGGCATTCGCCTTTTTACAGGATTTGAAGAATAAATACGGACTTTAATGAGACAAAGTGAAGTATGACGTTTAAACATTGTCTACGATTTCTGTTTTATCAGGAAATATCCTCCCACTCCATTTAATCGACACGGTTTAAGCACATTTTAAAATGAGGTTTAAAAGTGAAATGAGAATTTGAGCGTGAATCTTTCTTTTACATTCTATTGGAGAAACGGAGAGAAGATATTCTTTTCTTAATTTAGTATATCACCTCTTCTCTCAATTTATATCGTACTCTCTCGATTTAGTATGTCATACTAAATGTTAAATCTTAAGCATCGGGTTTTTCTTTCTCGACATATCCATGGATTGAAATAATGATAAATTCAGTAACAAAATGTAATTACGCGATACTGCAAGAATTGGATGAACATTAGAGTGACATTTCATTTGGTAAGGCATGATCACGATATTTGAATAAAATATATCGAGCTCGTGATTTTTTTCATCTCGTCTTTCAATTTTTAATTATATGCACAGAAACAAGTGCATGCTTAAAAATCAGACGCCAACACGATCCTTCAAAAATCGAAAAATCTTTCCGGTCCGTTGAAGGCATTCTCAGAGCTATCCATTACCAATCCTAAACATAGTATCTAGTATTGGCGCCATAAATTGATACGACAGGAAGTGAGAGAGTGTCATGTTGAAACTGACTAAAGAGAATGCATTTTCATGGTTACTGGTTATTTGAGGAGAGAAATGGACTCCAGAAGATGCTAAATCAATGTTTTTTTTAGTGTTTTCAAGTCAATCGCACTAAATCGCCTTTTCAGGTACCCACTTTTATTTAAAGACGTTAATTAAGCATCCGGGCTATTATGAAAAATCATAAATTTGAAAGCTAAAAATAATTCTGCATCGTCTATAAATCTGGATTTGGTGCGTTTTTCGATTTGAACTGAGATCTTGAGGCAATACGTTTCCATTCACATCCAAACTTGTAAATACTTAATGATTAAGGATCCGAATCGTCAAAGAATTAATAAAATCTAAATTTGAGTGGATGTCAAGCTTCCTTGGCAACGGAAAGCAAAATCGGTTCAGAATCGTAGTGACGTCAGACCAATAGTACGGTTTTCTACAATTATTTGAAGCCGATTTGGCTTTTATTCTGACAAGCCGGCTTATATGCTATACAATTCCAGCTGTTAGTATTCTCATCAGTAACCTTAATCAAGAAGTTGATGTTTGTTTAGATTTCCATGTCTAGCGAATTGTCATTTATTCGACAATTATTGAATCGAAGGAGGATCGTATAGTGTGCGGTGGGCTTAATGTAATAACAATTGTTGATGCAGTTTCTCGAGAAAGAAAGAGCTTAATTCGGTTCCGCGAGGCGTTCAGTCTAATGAAGAGGAAGAAGGGAAAAAGCCATGTTTTCACCAAATCATAACATTGTCCATGTTTGCTTAGTGTTACTAATGGAAGGTGAATAAATAAGTAGCTTCGAAATAATCGAAACTGATTTTTCGCGCCTTTTAGAAGAGAATTAAACATTATTACTCACTCCAAAGCAATACAGTTTGCCAGGCATCAACAAGTTAACATTGAAGCAGACACTTCAAATACTTTTTTTTATAATTCTAGTGGGGTTTGTAAGGTTTATGTTTGAAGCCTTTCACCCTTTCAAGATTGTTATAAGAGATTCTGAAAGCCTTTAAATTTGTCTATGTTTGTGGAAAATCTATTCCAAATAAGATAAAGAGTGAATAAATGACAGGGCATCAAAATAAATCAGTCCAGGGGGGGGGGGGGTATCCTTGAAGGTTTTGTCTCCATCCTGTTATTCAATTTTAGGTACGCTACTGCATGGTCATGCAACTCAATCAACCTTGAGGTTTTTTTAAAGTTTTTTTTTAAAGCCTACAGGCGAAAATGTCAGTGAAAATGATCGGCGAAATTTAGAACAAATTTGAAATACCAACGAGAAATTCAATGAATTTGCCGATTGTATGAATTTTGTCGATACATTGTATTACTAATAGAAATATCAATTTTGTAAATTGTTTTGTAACAGCGGATATCGGCGAAATTTAGAACAAAATTGAAATACCAACGAGGAATTCAATAAATTTGCCGATTGTATGAATTTTCGATACATTATATTACTAATGGGAATATCAATTTGGTAAATTGTGGTGTAACAGCAGATATCTAGGACTGTATAAAATTTCAACTGTATAGGCCTACAATAAATGGAAGAATTTTCCCCAGTCAACGACCAATATACTTCATTGAATAAGGAATCTCACTTTTCACACAGTCGTGTGTCCAATTTCTTAAACATTAATAAAACCATTTCTCTGAGTATTCTGTTTTTTTGTAAATACTTCAACTGATGACAAAGGCTTGATTACTCTTTCACGATCTGCAGGAGAAAAATAACAGTCGTAAAAGCTTTCGAAAAATCAACCTAAGGCAATTTCAACTGCCTTCTCAATCACATTTTGAAGTTTTCCTGCATTACAATGATGGTTTGATGGTTTCTTTTACCTGACTGCTAAGAAGCATGGGTATGCTAGTAAGTAAGCAATCTGGGGACTGACGGCTTTAAGTCTTCTCCGAGGGGACTAGGTAACGAGGATTAATGACTTCCCGTAGGGCACCGGCAAATACAATTGGTTCGAACCCGGGTCCACAAACAAGACCACTGCTCTTTCACTGGGCCATCTCCCCTCTTAATCCTACATTACCCGACATGATTTCTGTGAAATCTAAATGAGGTATTGAAATTGTCTGTGTGTTGTTTTCTTGAATGTCTATGCGATCAAGGTTATCCAAGTTTAATCTCTATAAGGCCACATGCACACTACTGTTATAGTGCTTTGTACACGCGAGCGCGCTATCGATTGGCTGCTTAATTCACGCAAGCGAGTCACAGCTTAGTTGCTTTATGCATGCATGCTCGCATTTGTAATAGCAGTCATTGTTCATGCTCATTGTACTTGAGAGTACTTCGCACCGGTTAATGATGGCACCATCAGATTATCTCAAAATAAACTCGGCACAGGGGGGATATGTGGTTTGGCACAATGGGGATTAGCCCTGTGGCACTGGACTGTATTCATTATGGGAGGATGTATATATACTTACACTTTAAGAAGAACTTGTGATTCATCCACAGTCCAGGAGATCAAATTTGGGACAGCATCCAGGTTGCATCGTGTAATTTGTCTGAAGTCGCAAGAAGAAACAAAATAACGATTTTTAAAAGATGATTGGTTCTACAAATTCTAGGACTACTTGTAGCATTGAAGAGAAATATACTTAAGTTTGTTTTGTCCGAGTATTAAGTTCAGCTTTGTGTTCTTTTTTGTAGTTTACTCAAGATGGAAAGCTCCAGGATGTTTTTTCATCAATAGGATATCAGGAGATTCTATGATGGGTAGGCTCATAATGAAAAAGTTGGTTTAATTGAAGCAGAACAACTTAAGTACATATAACACTGGAGCTATCTCAAGCTGTCTAAACATTTGAAGAAAAAAAACACTCTTAATTTGGTATGAAAGCGAGGATAGATTGCAGTATATACTGGCGGTTTTATTTATTTATTTATTTTTCATTTCTTCATTTATATATATATATATATATATATATATATTTTTTTTTTTCTTTTTCTTTATTTCTTAATTTTTTTGAGGGGGGGGGGGGGTCGTGCCCCCATTAAACCATATTTATAATTTCGTAAGTACAATACATACACTAATTCGCCTGTCAGCGATCTTTCGGCGACCCCCCCCCCCCCCGCCCCTCCGCCACTTACGGAATCTCTGATCTAAAATACATTACATCACATTACATTACACTACAAATAAATTAATAAATTAAGTAATTAATACCCTCCTTTCAAGATTCTGACATATTTTTCATCCACAAAAATCTTTCTCAGGATAGTAAAAGTTAGTTTAAAACACTTCCCACGACAAGTGTAATAAACATGACTTATATTAATCTTAGTTAATATGTCTTTTTGTGAGTGGGTGAACACCTAGGTCGGTTTAAGGACAATTTTGTGAAAACTAAGAAGCTGTTGATTTCCAGGGGCAAACACTAGCAGGAGCTTTTAATAGGTCAATTCACAATTTGGTAAATTCTTTTGGGAAAAAGAATCTCACTCTAATGTAATTATATTACTTTTCCCCCACGAACAACTACAATAACTAATCTTATCAAATTACGCAAGGAGAGGGGTTTTTGCTATCGGAGCTATCTCATACTATCCCAAAGAGACAACCAGGAAGTATATAATACGATCTTGTCCGCGATAAAAAATGGACCAATGATTTAAAAGAGCTTGCAGGATGGAAATAGCCAAGGATTTCATACTGAGAAAACAAATTAGGTTAATTGAACGAAATCCATTTTTGGAATATTTGGTTGCAACATAAATCTAGGGGGAAATTCAGAAAAATTGGTTTTTAGAGCGATGAAGAGGAGAAAGTTACATATAAGCAACACATGTTGTTTATTCTAAAATAAGACTGCACTGCCCCCGCTCTTAAATTTGGCGCATAACAAACTTATATTTTGTTCTTTTTTTTAAACATAACGGTCAATACTTTTTTTATTTTGGTATAATGAAGTAATGTTATCCGAAACTCCTCCCCTCCTGATCTCCAATACAATGAGAAATAACTGACAATATACATGTACTTACAGTTGGGTGAGACGTGGCAATTCTCCGAAAATGTTGGGTAACGGCATCTGAAGCGGAAGATTTTCTAATTCTCTAGGGAGAGAAAAAACGACAAGGAAAAATAATTACATCAAAATTACACGAGAAAAGAGAGGTGAACGATTGCGTACGAGGAAATAGAAAGAAAGAGAGAGAGAGAGAGAGAAAGAGGGAGAGAGAGTGTGTGAGAGAGAGAGAGAGAGAATGAGAGAGAGAGAGAGAGAGAGAGAGAGAGAGAGAGAGAGAAACTGCGTAGATGTGTAGGATGATGAGATCTAGAAAAAAAAGGCAGATGATAAAACGTGAGACAGGGACAGAACTATAACGAATGAATGAAAGAGAAAAAAGAGAGAGAGAGAGAGAGAGAGAGAGAGAGAGAGAAAAGAGAAAGAGAGAGAGAGAGAGAGAGAGAGAGAACGAAACCAGATCTCATCTATATCATTAAACCTGAACGAACAACACTTACATCAAGATGAGTTGACTTTTGGAAAATGCCCCTTCCTCGATGACCGTCAGTTTCTCACTGTTTCTAATGGATCTGTATAGAATATAATTCATTAAAAATAAAATGCGGAATTGAAGGTAAAGCCATTCCATACAATTTCACAAGGAAGAAAAGTAAGCTCATGAATTTCATTTTATGAACGAAAGAATATCAAAATTTACACAAGAAAGATCTTAACTCGCTTGGTTTATCATTTACGACATGGGTTATCAACGTTAGACATGTTTATTACTTGTATGCATATGCCCACTTTTTGAACAAACGTTTGCCTTGATAACTGTAAAACTGGTTGCGGTTTGTCAGACAAAGTTGATTCCTTTCTATTAATATGAAGCTGTGGTGCATAGCCGATTAATTGAATAAATAGTAACTACGATTTCTGGAGAACATGAATTTGAAATACATCAGTAAACAGGGCAGTGTTTCACGAAACAGCGTTTTCACTGTGAGGAGTTGTCATTATGCAGTTGTCCTAGGGGCAGTTGTCTGGACGACAATTGTCGTAGAAGGTTGCTGTCCTAGGATAGGGGCAGTTGTCTGGACGACAATTGTCTTAGAGGGTTGCTGTCCTAGGATAGGGGCAGTTGTCTGGACGCCAATTGTCGTAGAGGGTTGCTGTCTTAGGATAGGGGCAGTTGTCTGGACGACAATTGTCGCAGAGGGTTGCTGTCCTAGGATGATAACAATTCAAGGGGATCCATCCTGATATGATCATACGGCAGATTGAGTCATTCGGGTTTGAACGCCACAGGTTTTCGACGTGATAGAGAGCGCATGCATACAAAAATAGTTGTTTGAGAGCTCAACATTTGTGTTATTTTACATTACTAACACTAATATTAAAACTCATCGGAAATTATGGACCGAATAGAATAACAATTGGAAGAGTGGTGACTCTATCTCTTACTATACATTCAACTTTTATTCAGTCCACATTGTTCTGTTTTCTTTATCCAAGTTTACTGAATTTATTACTGAAAAAATCGATTCTCCGAAGCGTATACAACCTGGGAAATTGACGTTCCTATTTGAGCGTGTTTAGAGACGAAATCCCTTTTCCTCTTTTTTTCTCCGGCATGAAAAGAAGGAGCTATCGATTTCAAAATGTAACACATCTGTTCGTGCGACACTCAGGTATTTCATATTGGTGATACGAACAAAAAGAAAATAGTCATTTTCATTTGACAGCGCTTTTTTCAAGTCAATATTTGATATTGCTTAAATGAATTAGAATTTAAAAGAAACATGATCGCAGAGACTATCAAAAATCAACCTCAGGCGATTTCAATATAGCCTTGTAAATCATCTGTTGATATGTGCGAAAATTAGAATAAGATATTATTTCATCCGGATGTTCTTTCTATTGGATACGCAACAGGATATTGAATTTACCCTCGAGTTGATTTCTCAAATATCTTTGCGATTGGCTTTTAGAGTAAATTTCTTTATCTTGTACTCACATTGTTTTCAGCACAGGAAAATACAGGAAATCCGTCTTCAGGATGACTTCAATGTCTGTATAATCGATGTACCTGAAAGATACAACAGAATAGGGTAAGGTCAGTAAGGACGGAAAATGATAAAGTATTATGACTACTTCAATGAATTATCGAGATAATTACGAATTTTTATCTTAAAATCATGATAATGAACATATAGTAAACAACAGTACGGTCTTTGTAATAATCAGTGTAGTTCTAAAATAGTGTAACGAAAATACAAGATAATTGTGAAAGAAAAGGTAAAAAGGAGAGGACAAAAACCAAGGAGAGTGAGGAGAACAAAAACAGGAAGATGCGAGTGAAAAATTTAAATACTGACTAAATGTAGAAGTGATACGCCCAAAAGATAAAAACAAATGTATAGAAAATGTAATCATTAAATGCTAACACGAGCCAGTGACGTTGTGTTGGCCCAGCCATTCGAGAGGACAAGGCTATAAAGAAGTCGGACGTGGGGGGGGGGGGGGGGGGGGGGAGGAGTCGTATCACATTTTCACAACGTCTTTCCCTTCTCTCTTCTTTCTATCCCTATCTCTCTCCCTCTCTCTGTATCCCTCTCTTTCTTTGGGGGGGGGGGGGGTGGGGTTGTCGTGTTCTTCCTGTTGCTACTCCACTGACAACAGCGCTGTTATTTTGCTTGCGAATGACGATTAGTACATGTATATTACGAAATAGTGACGCACAAACACAAATACAGAAACAGAAAAATAGTGATTCAACAGATGGATTGAAAAGGATTCGTGGACAAAAGCAGCATCACAAAAACATATATTATCATTGCCAAAAGCAAGGTAGGTATAACAGAAAAAGTACTGAGGAGCAATTTATAATAGAAAAAAGGAACATATTTCATAAGAATATTATACAAACTTAAAATATGTTTAGGAAATCACAGTGCATAAGGAAATTAGAGTAGAGCTTGTTTATGACAGAATGACAACAACAACAAAACCACTCCATTAGTAGTAATTATTGATGCGTCATTTTTCAAATCGAATATGGTTTAAACGTAAAGTTTTCTCAACGATTGTATACTTAACACGTTCTGTTTAATTGTGTTTATTTATCTTGGTGTAAACAAAATATAAGGATAATATAAGTATATTTTGGAAGGACGAAACAAAAGAAATGGCATTCTTGAGTTCATAACTTTCTTCGTGTTTTCTCATAAAA
This sequence comes from Strongylocentrotus purpuratus, assembly GCF_000002235.5. Classification (NCBI taxonomy): domain Eukaryota; kingdom Metazoa; phylum Echinodermata; class Echinoidea; order Camarodonta; family Strongylocentrotidae; genus Strongylocentrotus; species Strongylocentrotus purpuratus. The sequence continues at coordinate 10,895,387 of NW_022145611.1, forward strand.
CAACAAACTATAGTATATCCTACACAGAAGAGAAAGAGAGCAATAAAAAAACTACAGAGGATTACAGAAAGGAAGATATGAACGACTAAGAATCAATGGAGACAGGCTCTATCTCTATTGTGTATTCGTCGCTTTGGTGTTATAGTATTTTCCTTATAGCTTTAGGATTTCCATGGTGAGTTTCTCTCAATTTCCTTTCCTATGTTAGCGCCTTCCTCCCCTTCTGGTGTAGTCAACGTGGTTAATTGGACGAAAGGATTGCAAACCTATTTCACTTCTAGATATAAAGATAATTTGGAGTATTTGAAAATGTGAACAAATAATCCATGAGCTTTTTTGTTCACTTTATTCTCATGAGGACGAAAGTCATAACAGCAACATCGCATGAAAAGGACACGATTTAATTAAAAACTATACACTAAACATATGACTTGCATTTTTGATTTTCCCCTTATACAATCACCCGTGTTCAGTATTATTCTTCTTGTTCATTTTTTTTTTTTTGGGGGGGGGAATATGATTATGCCGTAGTCAAACGGTTCACTTTTAATGATTAAAAATCACGTAATATACAATTCAATAATTCCCATTCAAAAAACAACCATTCCGGGTTTTTTCTCACAATGCTACTGTGCAGCAAACAACTATTGCATGGGCATGGTGAGGGAAGTCAATTCTTCCTAGATGGATCGACACACACCAGCAAGCGCGAGACATCTTTATCAAAGAGACAAAACATTCTTTAAAACGTCTTTCATTTCTCTGAAGAAAAAAACACTTCAATACTCCTGACTTGCAATACCCCCCCCCCCTCAATTTCAAATGTCAGCTGGTATGCAGTATGACTGAGGAAGGTTCGGAAATCAGAGAGAAACATCCGCGAGGGGGCAATAGAAAACCATCTCTTCAACACAATGGTAGCGAAACATGGATCTCAGTGTTGGCTCGCTCTCGAGCCGGAGATGCTCACCATCTTGCCTTTGGACATCAGCATCCTCATCATCGTCATGTAAAATGAGATTATTCGATGTCGCTTCCGCTGTTGTTCGCAGTCATGGTCGTGAGAGCACCTCGATATGCTTTGGAATTGGAAGAACCCCTTCCAGGTAAAAACGACTTCCCAACTGTCACAACAATTGTCGCCTCGTACCGCACGAGTCGTGTAATTACGCCACCACCGGGCATTCCTTGTCGAAAGCGACGGTTTGTTCTATACAAAAAATGACGAAGAGGGATTGACAGAGAGAGAGAGAGAGAGAGAAAGAGAGAGAGAGAGAGAAGGGGCAATGGACGGAGAAATGAGGATGAAGAGAGATAAAGAGAGTGAGACACATGTTGCAGAAAGGGAGGAAGGGAGAAAGAGACACAGACAGACATAGAGACGGAGAAGTGAGAGACACGCAGAGAAAGAAGAGAAAAGAGATAGAGGGAAAGAGAGAAAGAGAGATAAAGAAATCCAACTCCTGTTCAAGCAGGCGTTCCGATCGGATGTGCGATCAAGTGTTGTAGTTGTCTTATCCGCCGTGACTTACCAATCACAATACCAAGAGTAACTTCTTGACAATACTAAAAGACGGTATATTATAGTCTCCTTACTCAAAGCTACGGCTAATGAAGATTCTTTGCATATACATGTACACTGTCGCTCTTAAAGGTGGAATATTTTTTTTTACACAAATTTATGGAATTATTTTAAAAATGATTTAAAAATAATAGATCTAGATAATAGTATACGTTCTCGGATTTTATTGAACAATAATTTGCCAATGTGTGTTTTGCGTGACTGCTAAAAAGCATGTGTATGCTACTATGCTTATCAACTAGGGGGACATACGCCCTTAAGTCATAAATGACAGTAATGAGGAATAATGCCCCACAAAAGGGCACTAATATAGCACATCGACACGGTTTTGATCCTGGGGCCTCACAGTTACGAGGCCATTGCTTTGTCACTGAACCATGACTGTACGCAGCGGGGGCTAGGGTAGGGGGCACTTTCCATAAATATAAAAAAAGAAAAGAAAATGCAATAAATTGTCAATAATTTATTGCATTTATCCCGGTTCCCAACATAACAAAATCTTCTGTGTGCCAATGCCTTGAGCCATAATGCATGGCCGTCCAGAAGATTTTGTTATGTTGGGGACCGGGGTAAAATGCAATAAATTATTGAAAATTTATTGCATTTTCTTTAAAAAAAAATATTTATGGAAAGTGCCCCCTACCCTAGCCTCCGCTGTGTACAGTCATGGTTCAGTGACAAAGCAATGGCCTCGTAACTGTGCGGCCCCAGGATCAAAACCGTGTCGATTTGCTATATTAGTGCCCTTTTGTGGGGCATTAATCCTCATTACTGTCATTTATGACTTAAGGGCGTATGTCCCCTAGTTGATAAGCATAGTAGCATACACTTGCTTTAGCAGTCACGCAAAACACACATTGGCAAAATATTATTCAATAAAATCTGAGAATGTATACTATTATCTAGATCTATTATTTTTTAATTATTTTTGAAATTATTCCATAAATTGGGGTAAAAAAAAAATATTCCACCTTTATGAGCGACAGTGTATAACCATCTGTAAAGCCAGAAAGACTGTCACCTTACATCCGCCATGAAGTCAAAATAAAGAGCAAATTGCCACCGAGTTTCAAAGCTTTTTAAACGAATCTCATCAATTCATGTAATCAAATTTAAGAATCTTGATTTTGCCCGTTGAAATCAAAAGTCTGAGAGGAGAGTATGTATGCAGATAGGCAGTGGGGGAGGGGGCTAGTACCTTTCCCTTTTTTCTTGAGCCTCTCGATGCCTCTTATGTTCTTCGGCACTAGGTGAGGCAACAATGGCTGTGAGTTATAACTCGGGGGGGGGGGGGGGGAGAAGATATACCCCTAGTACAAGGTCATGCACATCTAGATAATATTTCATAAAATATGAAAAAATAAGTCCATGCAAATAGGAGTTAGTAAAAGACGTAACGTGAGCCTGTCAAAAAAGTGTTCGTAAATGATCATGCAACGCCTGGCTGGAATGCTCCCCAGGGAGTGGAGATTGTGCACACATTGTGTGCGGGTAAGCACTGAATCCAATGACCGGGGTAATAATATATTTGTAAAGCGCTTAGAGACATTTGTATTTAGCGCTATATAAATTAAATTTATTATTATTATTATTATAGGTATTATAAACACAGTCACTTTGCATGGTATTTCTACTTCTACAGTGTAAGTGGGGCCAAATATCTGATTTATTTTTCTTCGGAGTGTTGGGAACATTTTCAGAAAATAGATGTGTACTTATTACGTTTTAACGGTAATGCGTAACGTTCCATCCCTTTTTTCACGAGTAACATACACCATATATAGAAAATTTGAAATGTTGTCCACGGTTTGAGATGATGGTAGAGAAACGTGGAGCTTGTAAACGTGTAATCCGCGCGGAAAGATGACATTGATTACGCCATCCCTGGGCCAAATAATTTCCGCATCTCAAGATCTTAAAGGATCAATTCCAAGGCCGCATGTGACGTCTGCCAATATTAGTAGCATCTGTAGAACAGACTGGAATACAGAATGAAGTCGACCTACATGGTTGGAGTTAAACTTAAAGGTAATAATTAAATTGATTTCGTGGGGGTGTGCTTTAACCCTAAAAAGGCAGGGCTACTTGAGGTCTACATACGGCCAGGGGGGGGGGGGGGGGGTGGCCATTATACCCCCCTTCGACCTCGGCCTAGGAAGGTCCAATTAATGTGAAAATTAGCATTGTGATAAATTGAAGTATATTGCATAAGGTAGTAATGTTTATTTTCTTTTATGTTTATTTATTTATCTTTTCTTAACATTTTTATGACAATATGCATTTTTTTTTTTTTTGGGGGGGGGGGATATACTTACACACGCACATTTGTGAGAATTACATATTTTGATAGACATGCGATGATATTTGTCACCTAACACCCGAACCATAGGTCTGTCCATAACAAATTTGGTATTAAAATGTGCGGGAGACATGAGGGAAAAACTCAATGAAATTTCAGCGCCGAAGGTTCAGGGGTTTTTATGCAGCGGTAAACAAATCGACAGGGGACCATTATGGCCCCCGGCCTTATTAGGGTTGAACTGAACTCTAGGCTTGGGTACTAAATTTGTAAAACAAAGACAAAACATTAGAATTTATAAAATTAGTGTGTATTCTTTTAAACGAAAAGAATATCGATAGATAGGTCTGGATTGCAGAAGTAAAGAGATATGAACAATCTCTTCCCATTTAATAATTCATCGCGAAAATAAGACAAGACTCGGAGATTACCAGAAAAAATATGAAAAACATGACTTTATCCGGCACCGCCTTATTAACGTCATTGGACTATATCAATATATCTTGTTGTTATCGCCTGTGGTGCTGTGTCTCGTAGAAAGAGTGGGACAATGGGAAAAGTAAATGAGATGAAGGAAAAAACGGAGCAGAAGAAAGAAAAGACGAGAGGCAGAGAAAAGAAAGGGGGTAGACAACATAAGAGACAATGATACACAAATAGAGAGAGAGAGAGAGAGAGAGAGAGATAAAGAGAGAGAGAAAGAGAAAGAGAGAGAGAGAGAGAGAGAGAGACAAAGACAGCGAGTTCAGTGTAAGATATGAAACAGAGAAGGGGGAATACCTTCTCTATAGCTTACTTTACACCTCAGAAGCACCCCTATCAGGCCCTATCGGTGACATCTTGCTCGTCTCACTTTACCTCCAGTCTCAATCTCACTCCTGGAGTACCCATCTTGAAAATACCTCATGAATATTCAAACACCTCTCCTCCAAGCCCGATCAACCGTCCACAGGGTTTCTTGTCTTCTTCAAAAACGCCTGTTTTTTTTTTTGGTCGGGGTCGAGAATGGGCTAAGAGGTTTTCTCAAGAAAAGACGAAAAAGACAGTCGAACATAAAGATACACAGCAAACGAAGTGATCCAGGGAGACAGACAGAGACAAATCTTGATAAAACCGATAAAAAACCAACGAACATGGAGGTGAAAAGAAAGAAACAAATAATTGCGGATTGAACTACTCAAAAACAGTTTGACAATTCACAATAGACAAGCCCATTATCATTAAGCGCTATTTAAAAGCTGAATAATATTATTGTTATCATGATCATACATGTGTCAAATGAAGTTGCAAAGAAGAATGCCAATTGTCTTATTTGAAAAGCTAGAATAGAAGAGAACTGGACGTGCAGTTTGACCGATTACAAAAGCCGCAGACGGATACCGCGATGGTTGCCATGGCAAATAGTATCGAGTTGGAGGATATCGGTGCTTTTGGATGACTTTGGTTCGGATCTGTGTCGCCTGCGCCAAAATGTCAAGTGGGCTTTCTTGAGAATCTCGCTACACATGTTTGTTGAAACTTCCCCAAAGGGTTTGATCAACAACTGCATGTACAGTATGTGTTTCCGTCTTCCCCTCTTGCTTATCCATCTTGCTTAATTTTACCACTGCTTTCCTCTCAATTCCCTCTTGCACAAAATCACATTCTCTCTATCAGTTTCAAATATTATCGATCAACTTCAAGTTCAAGTTAATCATGTCTTTCACTCCTTCTTCCTTATCTACCCGAGTATCATCGCCAACGTCTAAACTTTCTTGCGCCCCCTGCATTTCGTACTTTACCCCCCCCCCCCTCTCCTCTCTCTCTCTCTCTCTCCCTCTCTCTCTCTCTCTCTCTCTCTCTCTCCCTCTCTCTCTCTTCCTCTCTGAATTATACTTCTATCTTATTTTGTTTCCTCCACTTTCCTTCTCTTCACTTTTGCATTACTTCATGATCTCTAGAGGAACATCAACAGTACTTCAAGTTTAAATTCATCATCGTCATCACCGCTTCGTCTACTATCTGTCCTCGTTTCTTTCTCCACCCAATATTTTTCTGTTTTGCCTCCCCTCTCTATGTCTCCGTCTATCTCCATCCAAGCACTAATTTCCTCTCTTCTCTATAGCAGAAGATCGAAATATCAGAATATGAAAAAAAGTTATCTATCAAGATCATGATCATCATCTGTATCGCCTTCCTTCTATCCTCTTATCACCTCCCCTCTTAAGCTTCTATTTCTCACGCCTCGTTCTATGTCTCCCTCTTTTTGTTTGTCTGATTCTTATCCGTTTATCTCACTTTTATTCATTCATTGTATTAATCTCTTCTGTGATATCAAAGCATCAGCTATTATATGTGAATTTGCGATCACGTTCAAACTAAAAACCTTCGATATTCTTTCGTTTCATCTCTGTCCTCTTGTGTCAGCGGTGCCTTTCTTTTCAACCACGTCTCTGTCACTCTAAATGTATCTCTTCTCTTTTTATCTCTTTTTCGCTCAATTGACTTTCCCCTTTCTCTATTCAAGTACAGTACATTGAATTTGTTCAGTCATGTCTCATTACTGACACACAATCATTAGTCTCATATATCTCAGTATCAGCTATCATTCTCCAATATCATTCATGTTCTAAGTCCCCCTCTTGTATCTCTTTACCGGCCCCTTTCTTATATCTTCAACTGCCTTCCCTTCTCCCTCTCTTCAAATCATTCTTGCTCTTCATTGCAGCTCTCGATAGTTTTCTAATTTCAGTGCATTTCGGTGTATAGCACAGTCTAACAAGACAGACGACTTAATTAACCCAATAGCTAGACTTGTAATGGAGACGAGTCTTTGCCTCTTGTCGACTGAGAGAAAAAACTAAACTATGTCACCGACAATTTGAAAGTGTGATTCACATCCTTGCAGTTAAAAACAAAATATCAGAAATAACCCAATGTATCTATTTCAAAGAACGATTGAAAAGGAAACAAATGTTGTTGTATGAAAAAATAGTCTAAAACTAAAAATTTGTCCATAAAAAAGGGAATTGAAACTGTATAAAAGCGAACAAAAATAGATATTGTTTTCCTTCGTACTAATTTTCTTTAAAGACACAATGACGAACATAATCGGATATTAATATTTTCCTATTTCGTTGAAAGTTGAGAGAAATTTCGTTCTGGGTTTGTTTTCCATACACTTGTAACATAAATACTTCGGATTGATTTCTATGCCATAGCCCCCCCCCCCCACCCACATACATACTTGACGTAGTTCAGGACTTTGTCTCGCATAACAAATACTGACAATTCGACTTGTTATATGAGCATGACACGTTTGATGTGGCTGCAGCCGATGTCTGACAAAATGTTATACGACGTGACGGAAGAGATCGATCATTACCACCTCTCTTTACAAACAAAAAAGATTTCATGATGACAATTTTGTTTCTAGATCTCACATCGTCAGCGAAGTTTGGTTTCATACAAAAGCTGAAGATGTTTAAATGGTTCACTTTCCTACTGAATAGCGAGGCGAAAGGGGGGCAAACGGAAATCGATTTCGAAGTTCGGGATGATGGTAATTCGTGATCATTACCGACGACCCAAATACGAACACCTAATCGTGTTATGAAAAGAATAATGGACAGATAGTGGAAGCTCATCATCAGAATAACAAAAACAAAAAGAAGAGAAATATGTATGAAGAGTCATTAGGCAACGCATCCGCATGTCTTTACGAGCGATTAAGAAAGTACTCTCAACTTTCATCAACTTTTGGAATGCACTTCATGGTCTTGGTTTCGTCCATTCAGGTAAGGGTGTCCGTACTTTGTGAGACCCACGATCTATTTCTTAGCAAGGCGAGATCGAAGTCACTCTTCATGAGCAGAAATATATCATCTCAATTCCAGATGTGAGATATTCATTCGATTTTCTCCTCTACTCGACGGAACTATAGAAGTAATTCAAGTTATTGTAGATTTAAGAATCCCCAGTGGTATGAAGCTTATAATTTTGTTGTCGTTTAAACCTGTCTATTATTTATTCCCCATATACTTTTATTAACCAGTATCATTTTATTTTTACCAAGATGCACCAAATTCAGGAATATAATAGTTGTCAGTTGATACGGTCCTAATTGAAACCGGTCTTACTCCTTTTGGGACTTTCAAACGTGTATAAATCAATCTAATAACATTGTACGGATACCCAAACTAAATAATTAGCAAACCTTATCAATGTTAATAGAAGAATGAAAACTGGCATGAACGCCCCCATTGTCTATTCGTCACACTTGGTGCACCATTTATCTCCAGTTACCATATCCCCATTCGATTTCCAGAAATAGGGGAAGGGAATAAACATGGTATTCATTTCTGGGGCACGGAGAGGCAGAGAAGGGCAATTTCTCACCTCAAAATAGGGGTTGCCAAGTGTAAGCAATTATAGGATGGTATCCAGGGAATTTCTTGAGCAATTCCAAGGCTCATTGCATCTATTTCACATTCAACATTCTAACCTTAATTTTGTGTGACTGGAAAATGAAACATTGTTATTCAATTTGGCTTATAAAAGTTTTAGACAACCTGTTTTTAAAAAGCTCTACAAGTAATTTGGATTAGTGAGGTAGCACGAGTCCACCGACAGGAAAGATTGGAAGGGGGCATCTGTCTTACTTGAAAAATAAATGACAATTTACAAGTACATTGATAGGGCTCCAAAAGGTGGTCCATGCGTATTCTGTAACCGTTCTTTTTCCTTCCCCCTTTCTCGTTATCTCTTTTCTACTTTGTCTTTATCTTATTTTTCCTACCTCTCGATTGGGAGTTGGCACGTGTCCATTGACTACTGACTTGGATATAAAGTGAAAAGTTTGATTTATTTTCTCCATTCAGTGCTAATACAAAGAATGGCAGTTATATCGAGCTTACTATCCCACGAAAAAACCCACAAAAAGATGCAAAAGGAATGTCCTGCTAAAGATAAAGGGTACAGTGCCCCTGGAATACTTTGATTTAAACATGTGCTCGCCATGATCTTTAACCGTGATCGCCATGATCTTTAACCGTCCTAGGCCTAGCAGACAACATCTTGGAACCTTAACGCCCAAGCGGATCCTGCTTGTGTGCACGCAGGTGCTATATACGACTGATTTGCCGCATCTTTGAATATTTATTAAGCAACAAGCGCCCCCGGGGTTCCCGTTTCAAAATACCGTACCGCTTACATTATTTTCCCTCTGCAAAAGGGGTAATAAGTCAGGTCCGTTCGTGTTATGAATGTGACTCGAACGCTCTTACTTTAATACGGAGAGTCTTGTCATTTATTGAAGGGTTCGTCTTCCCTCAGTCGCTTCGTTTTAATTTCAGATGCCAGAGGAAATAGCATTTCAAACTTTTTTCTGCGAGAGTATTCCATGACTGTATGAGCTATCACAGCAAAAGCTTAAAGGTTCCGTATATTTGTACATCTTAACAATCAATAAGTCGCATTTCGTTGCTTTAAACTAGTGATTAGTAGCCTTATAATCTGAAAAAAAGAAAATAATAAGCATCCATGATGATAGTTCCTCTTAAAACAGAGTCTAACGCAATCAAGAATTTCAAGTATTATGGCTTATCAGAAGTGGTTTATATCAAACCAACTCTGCTAGATCAGGATGGGATTGCATTACATTGTTTCCGTGACACTTAAAGAAGGCTACAGAAGCAAACACATATTTATGAACACGTATTGCTACATAGAAGAACTCTTTTGATCCATTTCTCTTATCCCACGTCTAATATCTCCAGCATTTAACATGATGGGAGGAAAAATTCCAAATAAAGGTTTATTTAGGCTCAAAGGTCAAATTTTTATCTCACTTCACAGCCATTGATCCTTTGATGGAGAGAGGCATAAACACTGGCTTTGACGATGATGGTGGTGATTTAAAGAGAAGGTTGAGTTCTGGGAAGAGGTAAAAAATAATTTGTGAGCGTTATCATTGTTATTATGCAAGGGTGGAAGAACATCAGATTAAACATGTTCCCTGAAAAGCATGGCTCTTCAAATGCCTTCATATTCTAAATATAACATGAAACATCGTAAAAATCCGGGTTGGATTTTTCGCCACGTGTTCGTGTAGTCCCATATACATCATTCTGTGTACAGTGCTTGTAACTTTGCCAAGATTTGGCCAAATTTCTTTTCATTTTGATGATTCCAGAACCTTGCAATACACACGAATACTTATATACTAGATGATCAACCTTTTCTGATAGATTCCACACCATTTCTTTCACAATGCAATCACATGACCAGAACTCAACTTTACCTTTAACATTTAATGGCGTATTTACAACGAGTAATATCCTAGATGCACTACGATTGCGTCATTACATGCGCTAATCAAGTCTGTGAAAGCAATTAGCGCATACGCCAGTAACTAAACACAATATTGCAATGTTCATTTTATTTCACTTTTAACATCACTCTGGCGCGTCAAAGACAAACGCAAGTCGCTGACGCAGTCTTACTTCAAGAATGACGCATCGCTACCTGTACAACGGCCATTAAGAGTAATACTAAATTATTATTTTTTTTAATCAACGGTGTAGATAGCGACATGAATGCACAATATTAAAGCGACTGCTGGTACAATGTATTGAAAGAGTATACGAGGATATACTAAAAGAGCAAAGGAAGACATTTTCCTTTAAATGTCTGTATACAATTTATTTAAATTTGGCGTCAAAACCTCAAACAAGTCAAATTAGGACACCTTTAAATCGTAACGCAGGCGGATCACGGAAGAGAGACAGAGGGCGACATTACGGATGGGAAATGAGAGGTAGAAAGATAAGGAGAGAGAGAGAGAACTGGTAACTGTGAGTAAGAGAGTTAGAGTGGGTGAGATATTCATAATCACCTTAGGAGAATATGTTACTCATTATACCCTGTCTTCGATGCTTTCACTAGAAAACCAAAATCAAGACAGACAATAAGAAAGATGAAACGAGACAAACATCGTTTCGTTGTTATGGAAGTGATTTGTGAGACCAAAATAGCAAACGTCTCCGCCACATAAATCATGCGATTTATACGACTACATTCGTATTTTTCCGTAGGGATATTATTGAGGCTTATGTCTTAAAGACAAAAGATAAGATGTTTTTATTACTGGAAGGGAATTAGTCTTGTGTACGTCAATGATGATGATTTTATTTTGGTTCTGATTACAGAAATTAAACATTCATGTGTTGTCATCGTGGTGGTTAGAGAAATAAAAATTGAATAAAAATCTCTTTCTGCTTACTCAAATCGACAATTGAACTCTGATAAAATCGTTACTACAACGAATCTTTAACTGTTTGAAGCAAAAAAAGCTGCCCCTACCACGTGATCTTTTATATTATTGTACCCCTTCATTTAATAGGTTCGTAATGCCTGGTATATTTTTTTTAAAGCAAAGAGGCAAACAAGCAAGTGAATGAAATAAAAACGAAATGAGGTAGCGGTGGTAATAGTGATGGTTGTGGAACTGCTGGGAACGATTAGGTTGTTGCTAGTGGTAGATCAAGTGGACAGTTGCGGTGGTAATTACGCTACAATGGTAAAGTGGTATTCATACCGGTGGAGGTGGTAAATTGTTGGTGCTGGGCTGCTGGTGGTAGTTGGTAATATTAGAGTGCTTGAGGAGGTGGTGGGAGTATTAGTGATACAGTGGTGGTACTATACTATTAGTAGTTGAGATGATATTGAAAATAGTGTATGTTAGGTGGTGGCGAGATTAATTTTACCTTCATATTTAGACTATACCCAAAACCTTTGATTCACCATGTTATCATCTACTTTAGATATGACCCGTGATGGGACTACACAAATGTTAACGAAGATTGTGTTGTAAGAGAGATGGTGGTAGTGGTACAGTGATAGTGGAGTGACAGTGACATTGGTGGTAGTGGAGGTGGATGTGATGGTTGTAATGGTGGTGGTGGTGATAGACTCGAGGTGATGGTACGGTTTTGGTGGCGGTAGTGGAAGAGAGGTAGAACTAGTATTCATAGTAGTGGTGAAATGTATGTTTTTTTTAAGACGTTTGCCATAACTTTTCAAATACCAAGTTTTATCTATATTTGATAAGACACATGGTGGTACTAACATTTGGACAAAGATGGTGGTACTACGAGTCGTGGTGGTTATGGTGGTGGTGGTGGTGGTGGTATGTTCCCACTGTTCTGTATTTAAACGCTCATTTCAGTACATACTTTTTCAATACTATGTTACTATCTTCTATAGATAAACTTAGTGGATATCGCGGCAACGATAAAGACCTACATGCAATATTTAAGTATCTACAGAGAGTCATCTTCATCTGATGTATCATTCGATTGTGATTGAAAAATTTATTCGATATCATACGTACACACGCTCTTAAGGTAACATTTTAAGTCACATAACATCTTTCTTGAAAATCGTTGATTTAAATGCTTCCCTCGAATTCATAATGCCCCAATTTCGGTCAATTAGTATTCTACAAGGCATACTCGATAATGTCACCAACTTTTGAATGTGATTTGACAGAGTAGCTAGAACACATTTTGTTCGACACGCTCCAAATCAAACGAAAAATTAGGAAAAATGACCTAACACACAATAAAGTATTCCTCTATATATTACACACGGTATGTCTCATGTTATATAATTAAACTCTAGTGATTTATCAATGAAGGAACTCTGTGCACTCGGACCTGTGGATTGGCTTCAAGCGATGATTGCCATAGATGTTGGGATGGGGGCACAAACCATGACGCCTGTAATTTCCTGTACACCCCGTAATAAACAACCCTTTCCCATCTCCCCTAAATACTCGATAGCATGAATGAACACCTTAATTGCAACAGATGTGGGTCTACGATAACCCACATCCAACGGGTTAGGTAACTGTCAATTCCATGTTACTGAGGATATTACAAAAATAGGAGGGCAAACTCTACCCCCCTTCCACGGCCCAGTCATATAAGAAACAATTATAATCATCCCGCCAACGACTTCTTACATGCTGTACAATCGGACGCGAAGTCTCTCAATGCCCAATCCGCACAGAATATTTCAAACATAGCCAGTTTTTAATCAGCGTGATAAATTTTCGGTGCTCTTTTCATCCGCCTTATTAATCAGTCGACCGTCGAACACTCGTCTCGGATTGAAGTCGTTATTTCACCATGGGGTCCTCCACGACGTCAACAGACTATTAAATAGGTGGAGAAGTAGCAGAACATATGACTGGGAAGTGGGAATCTTTTTTTCTTTCTAGATATGAACAAAAAAGTTCTTCGCCGAAAATGTAAATGAAGACATTTTCATGCCTATGGGTAATTTCACGACGTCATAAGACGGTTGAACATGTGGGAAAGAAGCAGAACCTGATGACTCGGGATGTCTATTTTCTTTGCTTTAAGCCGGATATTACAGAATGACTTCTTCGCTGATAATGCAAATGAAGACATTAATGATTATTCCTGCCTTTGGGTCTTTTTAAGTGCTAACAAAAAAATTAAAATATGCTGAGGAGCCTAAGAAGCAGAATCTATAGCTCCGGAGAAAGACTCAATCAATTTCTGATATATGGAAACAGCGTTTTACTACAGAGGAGATACTTTACACATGTATATAATTTGCAGTTTTGTACTACATGTATGTTCTTAACCTAGACACATTCGACGAAATGAAGATTAAATTACTTTTAAAAAGACACAATTATATTTATTATCCGGTCATTTGACCTTTGCGAATGCCATACGTTGGTTAACAAGGGTATTTGGATGTACATCAAGAAACCTAATTACGAAACAGTAAGATGGAGAGCCTCTTTTAAAGTAGAAAAATAGTTTAAGGTAAAGACCGGTAGGGGTAAAATTGCGGTTCAAGGGTTTTGAGTGCAAAATATCCATTCAATATCGTTTAAATATTGCTTTAGAGGTTTAGATGGCAATACTTCAACCTAAATTCGCAAAAACAGAAATATATGCCCAAATGTTCAATGTTGAAGTGCATTCGCGATATCTAACCAAGCCAGATCAATATGATAATATACCAAATATATCAATTAGTAGGCGGTTTCCCGGCAAAATTTGTATCATCGCGTATTAGTCAAAACATATTCTTTCACATGATTGGTAATAAGAGCTTACATTTCATTTTTTGAGAGGGGGCGTTTTCAAAAACAGGTTTATACCTTTAAGGGATATACTTGACTGGTCGTTTCTTCTTCAAATACACTCTGTTGTCGGATGGCTAATAATTTAACAAGAAGTTGATTGGTTTGGTGAAGGTTGTGACGAAGACGATGTAAGCAGGGTTTAAACAGACCCTTAATTAGGGTGTTGCATTCTGGACGATAAGCTGAACTTGATCCATCAACGTGTCCCCTTGCGGAAGTAATATTGGAAAACTCCGCGATTTGGAGGCAGATATCCTCCAGCAGGAACTAACGAACTGACCCTTCGTAATCTCGCTGAAAAGCTACGTTTTTGTCACGGTTGAAGTAGACCGACGTATGGAATAACGTGATTAATACAAGAAAAGAAAATCCTATATCAAAATAGCCACGCTGTAACAGATTGATGGCAGAAGAGTAAGGTTATTCTTATATATGTATTGAGATGTGCAACACAAGGAATACAGTAAACGCAATGACGAGAGTCATTTCAAAATTACTTTTACATTTTTGGAATTAGGTATTACGATCAACAATTCATCGTTTATCAAATCTCATTTTAACATACAGTGTGAAGGTCTTGAGTTATCAGCGATCAGACATCTCAGAACACTAAAATAGTATCGCCGGTACTATGACTACCAAGTTGATATCAACGGCAATCTGCATCATTCATCATTGTACATTTATTCTGAGCAGGTTTGCACATGCTCCTAAAGTAATAACGTTGTCTGATCTTTTATTTCAGATTTATACTAAAAAACCAGCGTCAGTCAGTTGGTCGAGCCCTGTATTACCTGCTTATAAAACATGAAGAGCAAATCATGTTTCTCATTCATTGAATATTTCCGTAGCTATTTTCAGCTTGTTTGGTGGGACAATAACCCATATTTCGATCGGAAACACCTATCATTTTCAAATGAAAAAGCTTTCATTATTTTCACCGCCACGTTGTTCAAACTGAATGAAATCCAAGGCCATGGACCTGGCGCCTTAACACATTGGTAACACATGGTTACACGAGCTATGGCTCAGGAGAGCTAAACACTGAGAAAGACAGAACGTGACTGAGATCGAGAAGAAGCGAATATCAAGGGGGGTACGTGGGACTGGGGTTTGAGCGACTCCCTGTAAAGATATTCCACCCAACCAATTAAAGAGGATTTTTTTTTCTGGTGTTAGTTCGGACAATTATTTCAAGAAAAATAACAGAATTTGATGTCTGTTCTATTTTTCCTCTATGCTTTCTAAAGACATACATGTACAATGAATTGGTGATGTTTTAACACAAATAGCTTTTAGCCTCATCCCCTGATACCAAATCCAGATATATCTACACACCACAGAAATGTCAGGCCGTGAAAGGGCGCAATAGAGGGAGCAGAAAAGAGAAGACGAAGATAGAGAAAGAGAGATAGAGAGAGAGAGAGAGAGACGTAAGGGGAGACACACCAACACACACACACACACACGCACACACCCATACGCACACGCACACATGATATACACATTAACACCCACAGGGAGTGGTAGAGAAACGATAAATGTACACGACGAGGATTGAGAAGATATCAAGATGAGAAGATGAAGATCGTTAATCATTATCTAATGCCGTGATAGGAAATCGTTATTAAAGAGAGGCGAGAAGGGAGGGGGAGGGGGACACAGCAAGCGGGACAGATTACATTATTCATCTTTACAGGTTATTTCAGGGGTCAGCTACAACTAGTAGAGGGTACAAGAAGAAACGCGGAAAGAAGAGGGACGTATAAAACACAGAGTACAAACAAAAATCAAACAGGGATGCGAGAAGATAGTGAAAGGGCCTGTGAGAGGAAAAAGACAGAGACAGAAGGTACGTAACCATGACTTCGTAATAAAACCTAACACGACAGACCTAGCGGTGTTATTTGTTTGCGGGACACGTCTCTACACTAGTTTCGCCTGAGACTTAGGTATCTATAGCTCCGTGACTTCCGTATGATCTTCCTTCCTTAACACCTTGAAAAGACGGAGAGGCAGAGAGGTGTGAGTGACGGATATAACACTTCGGATTACAGACTGATAACATGTTACGTATGAGATAACTATTACAACAAAATGCATTTGAATTACAAGTTCTATTCTTTGACGTACAGTATTTGTTTCGCCATCGCTCTTGATGAGGAAAGTGATGCACCTCCATACTTTCCCATCATCAACCAGCACCCATCAACATTATTACGAGCAAGAAACATGTTGTGGTTCTACGAACGTGTTAATCAACAGACAAGGTTCATGTAATCTGAAGTTCTCTACATCCATCTAGGGGCAACTCACCTCCAGGGGAACCTCTGCCACCAAGCAATATCGATTTCGTCTGCTGCGGAAAGGACCTATAGTTGTTCGGTGTTAGGCGAGGGAGTCATGGGAGGGACTGCCCGTTTACACCGCGAATCCCCGTATCGATTATCACAAGACATAAACGATACGAAATGAACTCCATCTTCTTATGAGGAGTCAGATGAAGGATATTGAGATGCTGAAGTTGGATGGGTGTGAGAGGACGGTGTCGGTCGTACGAAGCCAGAAAATTGAGGGTCAAATTATGTTAGCTTAAAATTAAGTTCTATCTCCAGGAAGTGAGCAGATAAAATGCAGAAGAAACAACAAAACAACGATAAGAAGAAATCGAATTGAATGAGATGTACAGCAGAGCACAATGCACACTCACATAATGCACCCACACTCAGAGCACTCACCCGCACACATATTATTCACCCACCCACACGTTATGCACCCACCCACACTTAGTGCATTTTAAAAAGTCGGCACAAAAAACCTTCCAAACACTGAAAAGCTGACAAAAATAAATCTTCAACCGGGTAAATAAATATCTAATAAATGATTTCCCGATGTGCCTTCAACTTTATTTCATTCACAAGTCTTTTGTTGCTGTGATAACTAATCCAAAATGAGTTGAATTTAAGCACTGTAATACTGACTATGATTGTGTACACATTTATTTATAATGGATCATAGGCGAGCAGGGGGTATTACATGAAACTTCTATCTTTCATTTGTATACGGTGGTCGGTGGGAAAAGTACAGGAGAAATAACAGGAAAAGTATAGGATAAATACCTTTAACCCTAATAAGGCTGGGGGTCCCCCCCCCCCACCTCCATGATTTTTCTGATGTGCGGGAACGCATGTGGATGGCGCCCCGCCGCATGCTGACTTTTTTTTCTTTAGAGTCTTGCGCATGTTTTTCAAAAATATTTGAAAATCGGACCTACAGTTACAAGGTTACGTGACCTTTTGTCTTTGCATGTCAGCCCGAAAATCGCTCATTTTTGTGATTTGTGTAAAAAACATATGGAAATGTCATTTTTCTTAAAAATAGATCAAACAATGGTTATTGGGTCTTGTTTAAAGTTTAGGTGTTTTTTGGGGGAGTAGAAATAGTTTAATTGCAGTAAAAAAAAAAAAAAAAATGAAATAAAACAACAAAAACAATAAAATACATAAGTTAAAAAAACTATGATATATATAAGAAATTATCAAAACATAACATAAGGAATAAGCTGGCTCTTCCAAATTTTGTTGTCGTATCATTATTCCAAATAGTCTAATGAATATATGTATTGAAAAAGAATGCTTAAATATGAATAATATATGATTTATGGGTAAAAATGTGATTTTATGACCTTGTTTGCATAAATTACCATACATACGAAAATGAGTGAATTTTTCAAAAAATTGAAATTACTATATTATTCTTTACACTTCACTTGACATTCGTGCAAGTTTTCGCGGAGTTCGGCCGTTTCACGGCCGAGATCTTAAGGGGGCATAATGGCCCCCGGCCGTACTTAGGCCTTAAATAGCCCGGCCTTTTTAGGGTTAAAAAACTGGAGAAATAACATTGAACAAGTTCTAAGAAATATTTGGGGTAAAATGAGGAAAGAGACGTGATAACATACTAAGATCAAGTTCTCATTGGTTTATATGTAAGACCTAGCTTCAGATGTATTAAAGCAGTAGAGTAAGAAAAACAAATCCATTTACAGTTTCTCCGAGTACATTGAGTGGTCACGTGACCGCAGTAAATGTCAGCACGACCAACAGTTGCAATACTCCACCTGATCGTTAAAAGACCACGTGATCGCTAAAGCTGAGCTCGGGTGCTCGTAAAAGGAATCGAGAAAGGGAAACTGGCTTTAACTCTATAATGTTTATCATACAAGAGATGATATGTTTCAAAAACATACGACAAACAAAAAATAAAACTATCGAAAACGTCATTGAAAAGAAAAACTCAAATTTAAATGGGATAATCCAAGCAATGTCCCGTACGTTACCCTACTATTGAACTGGGTTATGAAATGATGTACATATCGTCACATGAAATATAATTTCCTTTCGTGTCTTTTTCTCGATTCAAGCTTTAATAGTGCTCACAGTTACATGTAGTCATCATATATAATCAAACCTTGGATGTTGTCGGTGTCTTATACTTATAGGACAAAATTGATAGCTTGATTTTGCCCACAAAGAGACTGTGTGTTATGCACTTGGGTCGAGGAAACTCGCTCAATTTTTTTTGTCTGTTTAATTATTTTGCTCGTCAATCAACTACTACACATTTGCTACGACATTCGTTTGTGTAGATATGAAACATTAGTATTTTGTAATATTGGATATGTAATTGTATACACGGTAAACGTATCGTGTCATTCCTGGAGAAGTTTCCATCAATACCCTAGTTTACCAAGACTCAAGAACCCCACCTGACAGTGCCTGATTGTTATTGAAGATGGAGTCAATTTTGACCCTACCTATATAATTGTTCGCAATATCATTTCCCTCAAGTCTTCACACCAATGGCGTTGATGACCACTTGACCAAGGTGTGCTGAACCCGCAACTCGGAATGACCCACAAAATAATTGACCTCTGTAAATTATAAAAACAGGTTGTATAGTAAGACACCTCCTGTCAATTGCGTAGTTCTTAACCCAACTCGACACATGGTAAACTGCTGAAGGATCTAGCACTCTGGCATAAATACACATATCTGTCTAAATGCATCTTAACAGGCCGCTTTGTAATATGTCACTAGAGAGAAGAAGTTGATTATAATAATAATAATAATACACAATATTTATAAGGCGCTTAATACTGGTGTCTCTAAGCGCACCATATTCTGACTAAACAATTATTTACCAAAACTTATAATAAACACACAACTTATACATCTGTTCTTTATTCAATAAATTATGCATATATAATAATAAAAAATAAGAGTGAGATCAAACATACATACAAGAGGTCATACATAGGATCAAACATAATATCGAACAAACAAGAAATAAGACGGTGTGCACCTCCTTTGACCGACTCACAACTGCAGAATATTATTTATGAATTAAAAAGGTGAGTTTTCAGCAAGGACTTGAATTGGTCAAGAGAATGAATATTATGAAAGTGCGCTGGTAATTTATTCCAAAGGATAGGGGCATTTACTGAGAAAGCTCGATCGCCATATTTTGTAACGGTACGAGGTCCGAGGGTTAACTGCAAGGTTGATGATGATCGAAGAGGACTTAAAGAACTAGAAGAACGTAAGGAAATCAAATCTGAAAGATATTTAAGACGAATATCATTCGTTAATCTGCAATAGGTGGGTAGGATCAATATATCTCGAGCTTCATCGCCAACGGATCAAGACACTCTTCCGTCATAAACAACCTTCCCTCTAAAAAAGGCTACATTCTACAGCGATCGTGCAATAACAAAGATCATGTTGGACAACATGCTTTCTGGTAAATCATTTTCTTTGACACAGAACCTAAAAGCACTTTTGCACTGTATTTTGCAGAATCACACGTCATCATGACGCAAGATCTTCTACGTAGTAAACAGTCAATTTGACTGATGAATTGTTGTTGTTACTCGGTAGAACATTGATACTCCAAATGATTACATTGGAATACAATCATCAATGTGGTATTTCATTTATGATATAGCTGGCTTATTATCGCTTATCTAACGCTTTGAAGTGGATCTCCTACATCTCCATACAATGATCAGACCACGGGCAGGTAGATCTCATCTTTTGTGGTGGCATGCTATACGAGATGAGATGTTACCCAAGGCGCACACATGGGTCCGATCTTATTCTAAGATTAATTAGATACATATACGAAGTATGTGTAGAGAAAAAAGGAAAGGGAGATAAAGACGTCCACTACAAAAAAAACACGCTCGGATAAGGGATTTACACCGATACTACGAGAGATCGATTCCCAGGGGTGCACTGGTTTTTCAATCACATGTCAGGGTATTTTCACATTTGAAATCGTAAGGTAGGGTTCACAATATCTTGATGACAGATTTTGTTGGTCGTCACTTTTTCACTCACGTGAGCACCTCATGTTCACGTAAAAGTAATGAAGTAAACTGATATTTTATTGATATTAATACATTTTAAAATACGAGAGTTATGAACCAGCTAAAGCAATTGTGCTTCTTTCTGAAGCCAAATGATTTCGAAATACTTCTGATTCCAGACACCCCCGATACATAAACATGTTTTAAGAGTGTCTCCCTGAAGAATGCTTCTCATCATCGCTGACCATTTAAACTCGACCCTAAACATGGTGTATTTGATTGTAGACCACTATTTTCCTTGGGAATAGGTTTCATTACATACTCAACAAACTAAACAGGATGGATTTGATACCCTGATGCCGTGCCATAAGAAATCGACTTTTTTCAAATGTTATCTCGTGTATCCTGTCTCTTCAGTCAAATGTATATTGTTACGCGAAATGAGAGGATGGAAGCCTTTTCAACAAATATAGTACAGACTCAGCTTTCTTATGGCAACATTCATGAAGTCTACCCCAACCCTTCCCATTCAATCAGCAGACAGAAACATTACGACATAACGACAAACTCAACAACAATGACACAGCCCCAGACGTAAAAGGTTTCATTTCAACAAGAAGGAAAAAGTAGCCCATGGACTGTAAATCGATCAAGGTTTAAAGCGCAGCCTGTATAATTCCAATATTTTACCGAAAATTTCTCTAAAACGCTCTCCAGCCAGTGTGTCTGTTTATGAATGGGACTGCAGGTAAAAGTCCAATGAGATCGGTGTCTGAAATGATGATTCTTACAGCTTACTCCAATTATTGTCGATTCCTGTTAAAAGGCAGAGCACATTGCAGATTAATTCAATTATCCATCTTTTATCCGGGCAAGCGCTCATCCGAATTAGACGCAGATGCAGGAGCACTCAGGATAATGCTCCTAATGGACGAACAACTCATCTATCAAATCGTGTTTCATTGACACCCCTCCTCTCAATTGTCATCCCCGACTTCAAGTAGTCTACCACCTTGACAACCTGTATGATAACTCACTTAATTTCCAGAAATAGAAAATGAGGAACATTATATTCAGACAAAGAGTTCTGTAATGCCTAATAATCCAACAAATTCTGATCGTGATATATAATCCAGGATTCAATGATTTTATCCCTACCAACAAATAAATTTCAAACATTTTAGAGTTGATTTTCTTTTTTAAAGTATTAATCCTTCACCGACAAATATTTTGTGTTACGGATTATTCAACTCATCGTTATATCGCATGGATAGTCTAAGATTTTACAATTTGGAAATTTGATGGTCTATTATGTTAATGAATCTCAAAAAGTTTTGGAATATACAAGAAAACAGAGAATTCAACCTAACCTGTTCTCTTCATGCTTTTAAAATCTGATTGAAAATTCTATTTTAGATGCACCATGCACAATATATACATTCAACACATCCATACCATGAACTCATTTTCCATTGATAAAATGCAATTTGGTGAATGGCTCAAACGAACAAATGCCTATACTTTGGAGGCAATTTACAGAAAATGATGCAGGATAAACATGGCAGTCATGGAAGCCATTTCTTTGATCTTAGGTATGGAGCGGCTGGAGCGTAACTTTTGAGTTTGGGATTCCTCCACAGATTTCTTGTCTTCAAATGATGCCTATTCCGAAAAGATCATAGGTAATCTCCATGGATTATCCAAATCTTTTGAAAAAGTGCATACGTCGATGGCAGGCAATTATAACAAGTCATTCGAATCGCATTATATTTCGTCCATTGTGTATTCATTATTCTGTAACTCAGTACTTTTGCCCTCATAGAGAAGTGTGTCCATGTGACTAGATTTAAGCTTTCACCGAGAAAACGAAAGAGATAAGAAAGGGGAATACCGAGAGAGAGAGAGAGAGAGAGAGAGAGAGAGAGAGAGAGAGAGAGGGGGGGGGGCAATAAACGAGAAAATCATCAAAATAGATTGGCCAGTATTGGGTTAGAAGTATACAGATCGGGACATGTGAGAAACATATAGGTTAATAGAGTCTGGGTGAAAAAGTAAGACGGTTAAAAAGAAAAAGAGAATCGTAAACGAAGTTCCATTACCCGAGCTAAATTAAAAACATTTTCTCGAGGCAAAACCATTAGTCACTTCCGAATATCTTCATTACAATTGTTTTTGTATGAAGGCAACTAACGATCGACCCAATAAAATGAATGCGATCATTAGACTCACTATTCCCCTCCGAACCCAGTATCGAATGCTATTATCGAGTGTGTTTATACGCCCAAAAGCTATAATGCTTTTTAAAAGAAAGTTAGTCTGGAAGTTTCTTCAAGTTCTCCCCCATTACTACTGTCTGAATATCAACTATACCCTCTAAACATGGACAAAAGGCTGTTATTAATGGGAAGAAGGAGAGAAAGAGAGAGAGAGAGAGAGAGAGAGAGAGAGAGAGAGAGAGAGAAGGGCGGAGCGAGGGGCACCGAATGAAAAGCGAAATGAAAAACATTTTTTTAATCGAAATTGGATTGACAAGCACGTCAAATATCTAGAAGGCATAAACCGTGACACACACACGTTTTATTCCCTTAATGTGTTTTCTATCGCTTGCCACTAAGCTAATGGTTTTACAAGATATTTCAATTTATTGTAAGTATTACACGCCCTCAATCTCCCTGATGCATATCCGTGATCCCCAGGCCCAATCTAAAAAACGTGCACCAAATTGATTGTCAGGCTCCACAATACCCCTTCCCCCTTCTTTATTCATTTATATTTCATCTTAATTCGTCATCTGGAATAGTAACGATTACGACCCATTTCCCATCTAATTCTGTCAGGGTGTTGTTACCCTTTCTTCTGATCTCTTACAAAGGGGGCAGCGCCCAGGGTATGACGCTGTTGAAAAGTTTTAAAAGGTCGTTACTTATATGATGAGGAAAACAGTACTGCGTGCAAAATCAACCCATCATATTTCAATAGATCATTTGCCTGACATCACTGTGTCATGTTTTGAATCAAAACAAAGCCACTGAAATCATTGTAGGTACAGAAAGAAAATCCACCATGATCTCTTTAATTTTGCATGATTTGCTTATGAGACGCCATCTAAAACATCTAACATGTTAAATGTTTGATGTTGTGTAAAAAAAAACAGGGTACGTATTCATGATCATCAATCAATAAACCTTTTCCGCTTTCCTCCGCGTCAACGGTATGAACGCAACTCGGAGACGGACAACATAATCTTCATCGATAAATGTGAACCACAGAGAAAAACAAAACAACAACAACAACAAAAATTACCAAAAGGGGTATGGTAAAAGAGGGAAAATGCGCAGGGTAGTGTGAATGGACAGCGCGACAAAAAAAAATCTTGACGTTAACATACCTCATGACCTGTTCACATTTATTAGCTTGATATGTGTCTCTATTTTACATCAGCAAAATATAACTTTTCAACAAAAAGATAATACACAAGGTTCCCAACTGAGCACTACATTTCTTTCATAATTTCTACTAATAAAGCTCACGTAACATTATTGAGATCAGCATTTCAAATGGAAACATATGCAATAGCTATCACCCGCCATACATGAATATAAAGTGTAATGTACTCTTTCCGTGAAGGGAGAAAATGGTGGCATTTTGGTGGATCAATTAAAATCCACCGTTTTAATGGTTGAGTGGCGTTCACGTCTGCAGCAATCACGACGACTGCGAACCGTTCTCACTTATGAGTGGAAAACACATAAGATACGAAAATACTGCCGCCAAAATGTGTCCTTTTCATTTTCTAAAGAGGAAGAAAATTCACAGCTCTAAAATGAGACATGCATACATAATGAAACAGAGAAGTATCAATGGATGGAGAGGGAAAACGACAGGGGGCACATAGTCTGTCGATGAAACCATAAAATGGTGAGACGGCCATAGGGTGGGAAGTATATATGTGGGTGAATGTGTGGGTGTGTGTGTGTCTAATATATATCATATACAGAGAGAGAGAGAGAGAGAGAGAAGAGAGAAAAAGTTTATAGAGAGTTTATGAGAAAGGGGGAAGGAAAGGAAGAGAGAGAGAGAGAGAGAGGTCTAGAGAGAGTGTGAGGAGAAGAGGAAGGGTAGAGAAGTGCATTATCCATATACACCAACAATTGAAAACCAGGCATTTCAGTCTAAATTGTACGCGTAATTGGATAAAAGGAAGGCCCGGAGGCAACGAGATCTGAGTAGAAACATGGTTTATAATCTTACATCTGCAAAGTCGATACATTGAGGAGCTATAGTCGTCGTCAGCATTATCTCTTATCCGCCGCATCAACTTAGATTACAGCACACCTCCTATAGGACCTGTTAGCCATCAAGAATACATGAGCAATACCAAAAACAACGCCATCAGCTCACCATGCCTGTTTCCGATGATGTACTTTTGATGGTATTTTGAAATATACACAAACATCCTCGCAGAATACACAGATATTACTCATAACAATGAACCAAGATAATCGCCCAAACATCCCTTAGTAATTTGACGCTTCAGACAGTTCCGTTTAAGTGTTTTGGGGGTATCACATTTAACAGTCTGTCTCTGTTGAACATTTAGAGAAATTTGAAGCATCATTATGAAAAGAGTAACATTTTCTTTTCGTTAAAACTACAGTTTTTCACGTACAATGATGCAGTTTTCCTATTTTTGTTCATTGGATATAGTATCGTCATGACTTTACTTTCAGAAGTTACCACGGTACGCTGGCAAACCCCAAACAAATTGAAATAAAAAATAGTTAATGAATAAGTCTATTTATTCATCATATTACCACGTTTCTTTGTATGTACATCACTGGGAAATGTAGGTTAACTGGAATATCAACCGGTGTCCTAAATATCTCTTAGACCTTAATTCATTATTACGTTTTAAAATGATGAGGTAAATACTTATAAGGAAAGGAAGGGGATATTCATTATTTTAGCGTGTCAGTATTGGTCATCCCCTTTGATATGCCGGGGAAAATATCATCCTTATCCTCCTTTTTATTCCCTAATGTCTCGTTCTGATGTTCAAATATAGAGTTACGTAAATAGACATTCGATAATGTATGTTATTCAAGTTTGGTCACCGGGAAAGGGAAGGAGCTAGTTTGCTTCAATGCACAAAATGCTGATGCCGCTGGGAAAATCTAGTTCATTGTATTTTACATATCGGTTTGATTTCCGTAAGTGCGCCATTGTCAGTTCTGTTTATTCCAAATGTCTCAATAGCATGGCTTAATGCCAGCGATTCCTCACGGGCAACCCACGCTGATTAACAAATTTATCTTTCTGACAATCTAGCAACAGTGTCCTTTTTAATTCCTCTTTTATATAAAGCAGGATAATTCAATAATATGGGGACGCCGTTTTCGTCTGGTCATAACTCCTTGGTCTGGTTAAACAAATTTAAAAAGTTGTGATCAACAAAGTGACATTTTAAAAAGTAGATTAACAAATAGCTCAAGTATACTGTTGCGGCATGGTCATAGGCTCATATAGTCCAGAAAATAGTCTTATTAAAATAAAATCAGGATAAGGATCCTTTAGAGTAACTTGTTCACTACAAGTAGAACACCAACAAGAGTCACAGCAGAAGGCGGACAGATGTTGAATACAAAACAAGGGATGAACCATGTAAACACAATTACTCGAGTTCTTATCTCATTATGTAAACACCTTAACGTACTTAAAAAATCAACCTCAGGCAATTTAAATGGCCTCTTCCATAACTTTTAAAGAAAAAAAAATGTGCAAGTATTAAAATGACATCAGATCGTGGTTTCTGGGTAGGCAAAAAGAACACCGTTTACTTTTATTTCTTGATAGTCGTTGCGATCGTGCCTAAAGATAAACTTGAGTTCTGGTAAAAAAAGAAAATGAATTCTCACAGAATCTAACAAAACTTACACCGAATGTTCAAGATTACAAATAAATGTCATGTGCCAAACAATTTTGAAAGAAAATGTATACTGGCTGAGTAATGAGCATAGAAAGATAAGGAAATCAGGGTAGTACCAGCCCCGACACCATGTGTGTTGTCCCATATACATCTTTCTGTGTAAGTGATTGTTACTTTACCAAGGCTCTGCCAAATTTATGATGATTTTGATGACTCCAGAACCTTGCATTACACACCATTACTTACATGCTATATGATCAACTTTTCTAATCCATTCCACACCTTTTCTTTCACAATGCAATCGCATTACCAGTACTAAAGTTTATCTTTAAAACAAATTGAGCGCGACATCATTGTTGCAATTGCAAATCATTTGCAAGAAAAGACACATCCATTACATCTTCGATAATCAGCCCTTGCTTCAACGCGTTGCTAGCATTCACGACCACTTTAATAAAAACGGACACCTTTTTCTGAAACGAATCACGTGGTCCAGAGGCCTTCATTCAATCGGTCGATAGTGATCATGTGACATTGTCTCGAGTGGATAGCGTAACTTCTTGACTGACGTGTAGCTGAGGGATGACTTTTTAACAAAATGCTGCACGGGCAGATGGAGAAATGTCATAAAGGATGGGGGCGAAATGTAGGAACGATTTTTCGTTTCCAGACATACCCTCCCACCCCAATTGATTTTAAACGTCCAAACATCAGCATCCAAAACTCGACTTACGGGTATGAGGGTTACTTGGGAACATTCTTTCCATTAAACAACAATTCCCCCACAGAAATGGAAAGGATGGCCATCCCGGCGGGATTTAGCCGGTCATAGACCTTATCCCTCAAAATAATGTCGCAGAAAGCAATGACCATGATGATAGAGAAAATGGATAATCGTTAAAAAGAACTTATACAGAGAGCATTCAACGGGGGACGAGTACCCAAGGCGAGTTAGATATTCTTAATTGCAAGAACAGAATAACATCATTAGCTTATGGTTCATGGGACTCGATGGTTATCAAACAGTATGTCTATTGCCTTGAACTTACCGTAATAGACCTTTTTGGATACTACGATGAAGAGTAAGAACATCATTCCTTATACATGTCCTCGCTTCGATGGTTATATCATCATCTAGCGATGTGGTAAATACAACGAATAATTGATAATGTTATTCTTATCTCCTGGGCACACACAACACAACACACAAACACAGTGCTAACAATATGTCCTGGTCACAACACCATTGGTGTGGAATGTTAATATTATAGTAGTAGTAGAAGTAGAAGTAGTAGTAGGAGTAGTAGTAGAAGTAGAAGTAGTAGTAGGAGTAGTAGTAGTATAGTATTATTTGTTATTATCATCCACACTTATCAAATCCCTTTTTTCTTGAAGACGGCTCTTACGCCAGTATGATACTCAATATTTTTCCATTCTAATTCTCATCCTGATAGAGCAATATATATGCATTGAAAACGTTCTCATTACCATCACTAAGTAAATCGATCTGCGCAATATCAGATCAAATATTACAGAGGGAGTGAGTGAGTGATCAATCTTCATTCATGGAATGAAAATGGTACTAAAACATGACTTTGGGGGGAAATGGTGAGGGATTATGAATGAGGATAGAATGGAAGAGTGTATGCATGTGTTTGTGACGGTGAAGACGTAATTTGTGTGTGTGTGCGTGTGTGTGTGGGTGCGTGTGTGCGTGTGTGTGGGTGAATGTGTTTCGAAGAGAAAGAGAGAGAGAGAGAGAGAGAGAGAGGGGGGGGTGATAGAGAGATTGAAGCATACTGTTTTAGAGTCTAAATTTAGACAAAATATGCTACAAAAAGATCCCGTGGTCTGCATTTAGGTTGCTCCAGAATGCTAATTCTGAATTTGAAGACCTCAAAAACCGACTTGACTTTCCGGGACGAATTTGATAGGATTCTGTAAGATGAAGTATTTGGTAAATAGAAGTTGTCAATCTCAGTTGACTGAGCGGTATAAGGTTATCTTCAGCCGTCCAATATTCAGAACCCCCAAAAGCCTCACCAGAGTATGTGCAATGTATTCAAGATGTGTTTATCTTTTCCGCTTCAAGTATTAGATGTGTCAGGTGTCAAGGGCAGGGTCTTGAGCAACTAGATCCGAGACTATATGTTTGGAATTATTCGTTCCATTTTTAGAAACAGGTAACATCAGAGGTGGATCCAGGATTTGTTGACAGCGGGCATTAAAAAAACAAAGGTGGCAAACTAGTAACAAAAGGTTATCGTATTTTGTGAGGCACAAT
This sequence comes from Strongylocentrotus purpuratus, assembly GCF_000002235.5. NCBI lineage: Eukaryota > Metazoa > Echinodermata > Echinoidea > Camarodonta > Strongylocentrotidae > Strongylocentrotus > Strongylocentrotus purpuratus. The sequence continues at coordinate 10,924,016 of NW_022145611.1, forward strand.
CCTGTTTAAAAAGTGTATGACAGGAAAATTACAATATCCGGGGAGTGCGTGTGCGGACAAGTATATTTTTGTATTCAGATGACAAATAATGCATGCAAACATCTCTCTCTTTCTCTCTCTCTTCAATCCCAACTCCTCAGAAATGAATGCAGACAAAAGTAAAGTTAGCAAGAAGTGAACCAAATAAGAACATGTACAATAGCGTAGCCATGTAAGTGTGCTAACATAGTTACAGCAAAGATGTAATCTAGTTGGAAGCAGTTTTCAGCATAACTGGATTTTGCTTGTACCATTATCACATTACTTGCGCTTCATCTTCCATGCATTACGCCATTTCTACTTCAATATCATTCATCTGACATTTTTGGCCTTCAACGTACACAAAAAGAATAGGGAAAACATGTTTTTTCGCGTTCGTTGTACTGCAAACTAAGAATTTATGATCTTTGACTATCATAATCAACTAGCGCTTTTTACATTAAAAATTTAAACGGTAAGGGATTAACTTCTACAATTCCAGATATTTGATTTTCATACTATATAACTTCGATAATATAAGAAGTTCTAGAAGTTGATATATTGATTACAATATAACAGGTTGATGATGGTACTGGAAACTTAAACGACAAACAGGAAGGGTATGATCTGATATGAAAATAACGAGACAAAACGTATTGGCCTAAAAAAATATATTTAAAAAAATCAGTATCAAGGAAATAAAAATATGTTGACATTTTTCTATTTCAAATTACCATGATGTTATGAATGAAAACAACTTATTCCTGCAAAAAGTTCGCGTGCACAAACAAGAATCTCGATAACAACTCAATCAATAACTCCGGTCAATATTTCCATCTTATTCTGGACATGGTATTTTCAATATGAAGATCCCCTCATAGAAGCAATCATAACGAGAGATAACGCGGCCGCTTGTCACGAGTCTTAATCTTTATCAAGTATTCTCTTTGAAATGTCGACAACACAATGATTGTGCTTAAGGCTGTATCTTTAATCTCATTACTTGTTAATTGACCCCCCCCCCTCCCCCCCCCCCCCAAAAAAAACAAACAAACAAACACATCGCTGCATTGGGGCAGAGATATGTTAGAGGTGCGTTAGGAGTGGCGAATTCACATAAACCCCTCCTACACATGTATTACGACTTTGAAGAAAAATAATTAGTTGTTTTCACGATAACACCGGATTGTATTTGGGGCTACAATGAGTGGATTTTCGAAGTACATTCGGAGAGACAAGTCAAATGTCAAATCTATTTCTATACAAAAAACAAGAACCCTAGAATGGCTGTAAACGCATCATAATTATGTTCTTCCATTGTCTGTACCGAATTCCTACCTAAACTTGTTCAAGCAAATAATTGTGTCCAAGTGAAAAACATGTTGTTTTGTTATAATGGGTATGAACATTTTCCATCAATTATATCCCCGAGGTACGGAGAGGTGGATGAAGATTGAACTGCTACCGTGCACTATATAATGATGCATGCAAGCATAATCTGAACTAAGCACTTTGGAATGAGAGAGATAGAGGGAGGGGAGAGAGGGGGAGGGGGAGGGGGGAAATTGGGATGGCGAAAGAGAGAGAGAGCGGTAGGGGTGATGGGGGCGGGTTAAAGGTAATAGGATGAGAGATAGGGTGAGGGACGGGACGGTACAGGAAGACAAAGATAAAGAGAGCGAGTGAAAGAGAGAGATAGAGACAGACAGACAGACAGACAAAGATACGGACAGAGGGAGAGATAGAGAGATTAAGTTAAGAGCACAAAAGAGGCAACAAATAAATAATTTCGTTACCAAGTTGTAACTCTCACATAATATTGCACGTAAACAATATTTCTTTCATACCCCCTTCCCCCCCCCCCCCCCCTTCCTCCAAGAAAATATAAGAAATCATCCAGTGGGTTGCGCGGCGCCTTCGTGACTGTATACATTCGATGAGAAGTTGAGGTTTAATGCGTATTCTCTGAGGCACACACGGTACCCATGCCACATTGCTCACGTCACGTCATAGCATTAATTCCCCGCAGGCCCTCACCAAGTCATGATGTAGATGTTAAAGCAGAAGATGGTATTGATGTGCGACCGCAGGGATACGCGCACTTGATCAAAAGGTCATTGACCTTTTACGTGGGATTCCTCGCCATGGGAATGTGGTATGCATATTAAATATGAGGGAGATCAAGGGAAATTATGAAATTGTTAATTTGTTTAGGTATCATGAAGTAGTCCTGTGACTAGTTTAACCTTAGGAATTGCGCTACCGCCAAAGCACGATAGAGGTCTAGATGGGTTGATGATGTGAAAAATACAAGATCAAGTTGTCTTTCCCCCAATGACGGCCCAATTAAAAAAAAAAAAAACATTGCAACAATCCTTCTTCAAATCAATTCTTACTGACTACTACAGTACTAATTGCCTCTTTGAAGACATTCACAGATGATGGTTGTCGTTTACAAAAGAATGCTACTTCATTCATCATTCGATAGAGAAAAAGTAAATGAGAACGAAAGTGAAACTGGGGAGGGAAAGAGGTGTGAGGGGGAAATGAACGACCGGAGAGGGTGACGGGTCTGTATGCCTAACAACGAAACGGAGGAAATAGATGAATGCTGAAGGTCCATAGCAAGAGAGTAAGAGTGACGGAAGAGAGAGAGAGAGAGAGAATCGGGTGATGATGAGGCGAAAAAAATAGATGATTTGTGAGGGTTCGCAGACCGATTCATCACCATGTCCTTATTGATTTATCGGGAATATAAATGAGAGACGATTCCTTGGAGTATTGCAATGAAAGTGGTTAAGGTAGCGAAGAGTCCTCGAAGAAACATTCAACTCGCTGACACTCACAAGACAAAAACAAAACATGAAGATGGATGGCTTAAAGATGAAGCCATATACCCATCCCCTCTATAACTCCATCCCCAACGAGTTGATATCATGATCCATAGAGCCCCCCCCCCCCTCCCCCCGACCCTCTTCTCAATGAAAAATGATTTAGATGTAGGAATTGCAGAAGAAAATTAAAGTTAAAATGAACTGTTCAGCTTCGGTTTGAAATAAATAATTGCTTTAAAGGGACTCAGTGGTTTTTTTTTCAAGCCATTGCTCATAGTTCCTCTACGCCCTTAATATTTTGATCAGCGATTAATATGATTTAATGGCATTTTGTTTTTGCAAAGAAATAATAATTTAGGAATCGAACATTGTAATAAGTGTTTTCTAATCTAATCAATGAATGTATTAATCGAAGATAATAACGGTTTGATGAAAGCTTCTATATTCAATAATAAGAGACACTCATCTATCGTACACATAGTTTTGATACATAAAAGATTGTATTGACTCAGCAATGTAATTAAACTTCTCTTCAAAATTTCCATATACACGAAATAATAATCTTCAAGTATAACCTGTGAATATGTTTTATAGTTAAAGAACCATTCCAAATATGAACACGACTTGAAGAGAAGGTTGAGTTCTGGGAAGAGGTGAAAAATAATTTGTGGGCATTATCATTCTTATTATGCAAGTGTGGAAGAACATCAAATGAGACATGTTCCCTTAAAAGCATGGCTCTTCAAATGCCTTTATATTTTAAATATGTCATGTAACTCGTAAAACTCAGGGGGGGGGTAGGTTTTTTACGCCACGTGTTCGTGTAGTCCCAAATACATCTTTCTGTGTACAGTGTTTGTAACTTTACCAAGACTTGGCCAAATTTCTTATCATTTTGATGATTCCAGAACCTAGCAATACACACAAATTCTTATATGCTAGATGATCAACCTTTTCTGGTCGATTTCACACCGTTTCTTTCACAATGCAATCGCATGACCTGAACTCAACTTCATCTTTAAATTTACTTTCCACGCTACTTCTGAAATCATCTTCCCACATCCTTCCTTTTTTAAGGGGGGGGGGGGTAACTCCTGGTTGAGGGTGAAATGTAAACTTGTTTAATCAAGGAGGCCATAACAAGCCACCTGACATTTAAACCCGACGGTATTACCCCGACTCATCGCACTACACTCCACTGGTTTGTGCATCTATAGCGGTACTATTCCCCCCTACGATGCCACTCTGTAGGCGTCATATCGATTTGTGGGGAGCGTTGCCCCTGTCACAAGCTGTATCGTGACCTTCACGTTTAATGACCTAGAAATCTATCTTTCTTAAGTCACGTGGTTTCTAATATACAGAAGAAAACATCTGTCATGAAGCGGCCTCTTTTTTTAGATAGGCGCAGCTTTTGAAAAAATACGCTCGCAAAAACTTTCGGAAAAAAATCAAATAAGGCCATTTTAATGGCCTTGTCTAGCAAAATGATAACTGTCTTATCCGACCACAATTTCCATTGAATATCATAATAAGGTACTGACATTGCTATTGAGGTGATTTTTCGAAAGTCTTTACCATCGTTTTACCCCTCTTTTTCAATCCAATCTCATATTTAAAGCAAATCCGTCCAATACTTCCTTCGGTAAACATAACCTAATAAAAACAAAATAATGCCATTGACCGTATTTTTGTAGTCGACCAACTGAAATATATAACGGTATTAAGCTTATCTCATATCAATGTTAAAAGACAGACCAACTCCATTATAGCGAGAAAATGCAGGGCGATCAAATAAAAAGCTTGCAAAGAAAAACCGCCAAGGGCTATACAGTGACTGAATAAAAACACAATCCAATTTCAATATTCGGGGATTGACTCTGTGACAAGTTTCAACAGAGTGTCGCCCCCGAGCAAATGTTAAAGGATATGTTCATTATTGTCACTATGGGAGAAGGATATCACCTCAAGCGTTCTGAAAGAAATTCCATTTCCTGACTGTGTAACGAGAAATTAAATAGTTCCGGTTGCCTCCGCAGCGATGAAAGAAAATCAATCCTACACCTCTACACAGTACCATCATCCACGCATGACCGACATTTACATAAAATAATCTCATATGATATTGAAATGGAGTGTGCCCAAAGCAATCATAACATGGACCTAGAATTTCCAAAGATAAGTTAAGAAAATAAAAAAGCATGCAGTTGACAGCGAATAACCCGAAATGCTAAGGGAAATAACGTGTAATTCAGCAGGCATTGATTTGGGGCATTGTTTTTCTTTCATTTATTTATAATTCCATTTTCAGGGTTTCAAAACATAAAACTCTATTCACTTTCAATGCGGTGAGGCTAAATGGTCTTCTATATTGCACTTTGTTGTTTAACAAATAGGGTACACACCATTTGTTTGTAGTTTCCATCTTTCCTTTCGTTTACCTTTGACTAAGAGTATACCCGATAGTTATATAAGATTATTGTAAAACGAAACAACACCCCAAACTATACTTACACTGTACGTGGGCGTCGATGCCACACTAAAAGCAAGTACAATGTGGCGCCATTCACTAAAGAAAATGGCTTATCTGAAGGGAAACATTGTATAGTTCAATATCTTACCAGGGACATATTTGAGCGCTACGGTTTTGTTTTTCTAATATTTTCATATTCACGTTTGCAAAACATGAGATTCCCATCATCCTTTAGTATATTGGTGCTAATTATTTGGCTTTCACTCGTGTACTGAACTAATTATCTCACAAATGAGTTACACAATATTAGGTTGTGGCTTCCCTCTTTCCCGTCATTTATCATTCAATTGGAGTTTACCCAATAAAACCTCTTTGAAAAATTTGCTACTATAAGAAATCCCAACCTCTTCAGCTCGAAGCTTCTTGAGACTCATACTGGGTGTGGATGCGGGACTGCACTATTTGTAGCTACTTACGCCCTCTATACAACCAATAATGCCCAAGCGTTACCCGTTGTTCCCCATAGTCCACTTTTTCTTATGTTAATTGAGAGCTGATTTGATGAGATAACCACCTGTCAGTGACAACGCAGGGAGGTCTAATCTCTCCTGGCCAAACTAGCGCAAATAGGCTTTAAATCAATACTAAAAGCAATACAGCATATGGCGCCATTCACTCAAGAGAACATCTTACCCTCATAGGGTTTGGTATATCATTATAGACGTATTACCGTTGCCAAAATGAAAACCATTAAAAGCTCCTTTACCGATACTCGATCCTCCCATACAAAACTGCGTAGTTGCTGGACACAACATGAGCATGTTCACTAGTGTATTAAGGCCTCGTTTAGATTTGACGAGGCCAAACCCCGGCAGTTTTATAAGTGACGTTTAAGTGTAATCAGCTTCACATTTCTATTTCTTATAACACAAAGTTCAGTGAATACGTTCAGGACCTGTGTTGCGCGCCAAGTCGTCATTCATTTACACGATTAAAACCCAACACAAAGGCATTTTGGTTGTTGGTGCAGCGGTTTAACGCATCAAGTGCGTATTTTTGCAGCAGTTTACCGCATATTAAACGAAGTGCGCATTGCAGGACATCGAAAGAGCGCTGCAACCAACATTTGACTTCCACCGTGGCGCCTCATTACAAAACATAGACTTTGTGGGAACAGAGTTGTTTTGAGATGTTTGTGGTATGTCCATCTGATGAGAGCAGAGAAAGGGTATAAGCCTGACTTATCAATTACACCCTGGGTCGGTCACAGGGGATTCACGCTATACCCACATCTCAAGACAACGCCTGAGAAAAAGTTCAAGATAAATAGATTGGATGAGATAAGAAAACACAGTGGTGGTTGGAATAAGTCGAGTAAAAGGGACTGTGATTTAATTTTGGAGAGTTCACAAAGCAAACATTTTGATGAACAGTATGTTATTACGAGGAAGGTGAATGGGGATCGAAAACAACTCAAGAAAAAGGAAAGACCGAATATTTAGATTTAATTCATGTATACAAGTCATAATCCTCCTCCTCCTCCTCCTCCTCCTCCTCCTCCTCCTCCTTTTCTCCTCCTCCTCCTCCCCCTCCTCCTCCTCCTTCTCCTCCTCCTCCTCCTCCTCCTCTCTTTTCCTCTATTCCAAAACACATTCCATCCTTTGGGAGTCTTCATTGAAATGACTACTGTACACTTTTACTTATTACATCGTTGGAGAAATGTATATAAAACTTGAAAAAGACACGGGAAGGGGGACGGGAATGTTAATAAACGAATACAGATACTATTAGCATTAACGCTCTCGGAAATGTAACATTTCTTCTGGACTTCGCAAAGGGAAAAAGAAAGAGAGAAAGGAAGAGAGGGAGAGAGATAGGGAAAGAGAACAGGAAGGGAATATAAGAAAGGAGAGAAAGGAGATGGGGTTTAGATGCAAACGCGCAATGCATGGGAAAGGTAATGAAACTGGTATGTAGGTTAAACATGTTAAATCGGCACCATCGGCGAAAATCGTTTTTGTTACATGTTTTTGGGAGGCAATTCCGATTCCATCCAAACAACAATGTACTAAAGTTACACATAAAAGTTAATTATTCGCTATCTGCTGATTTAAAGGTGGTCGGATCATCGGTTTGCCGCGTGCTATATATAAAACACTGTTAGATATGCGCGAAATACAACGCTATTAGATTTGAGGAACCGGGTAAGAAGATCACATTTTCCTTCACAGAGAATCGAATATAAACACAGAGAATGGTCGGTCTGTATTGTGTGCAGCAATACTTGAGTAAACTATCCATATACGCATGCGTTGTACGTCGGTCGGAACATAAACCATTGTTTAAAAAAGGGAATGCCTACCTTTTTTTAAGGGGGTGTCGTTGTATATTCAATATTAAGAGAGGAAATCTAAATTATAAGAACATGCAATCTCAGTTGAATGTTTAAAGATTCAGCAAAAACGGGGAGACGTCGCTTATCTTTCCACAAGATTACTGATCTAAAATAAGTAATACTTTGACTATCCATTTAAATCGTTTAAACAGAAACACAAAAAGACTGGATCAGAAAAGGTATTCCCTCGTTTATTGGATTATTAGAATTAGATTGCAATTGATGATCCATTTTTCAGGAACCGCCACGCACGCACGATTTTAAATGGAAAATGTGTGCCGGGCAATGTCAACTTTCTCCACCCTTGGCCTGAATGTTGTTTTTAAACTTTCTACTCTTGATGTTGAACTACTATCCGAAAACGCGCAATCGAGCTGGTAATCCGAGAAAATGATTATTTGACCCTGTTGCATCGATCACGACCCCAGAGAATCCTTCGACCAGAGTTCGGGAAAACAGTGTTTGCTTTGACAAAGTCAGCGGCGAACGAGCCGCCTGAGACCACTCAAGCAATCATCCGACTGCGAACTGGCCGCTTACGCATGGCGCACACGAACAGACGACCAAACACTGGTGCTCTACGCGGGACCCACGGGAAATTTTCTCATTCATTTTATATCGCGCATACGCGGAAGGGCGCGCGGGACACACGCAGTTGATTTTTGAAGTCCTGTTCCAATAGTTCTGCTTCAGTTACAAAGAGTTCCGTTACTCCCGCTGGTATGAGTGGTAGACGGAAGCTGAATAAGTAGATAGGAGGAAGGGAAATGCAAATAACAAAAGCAAACAAAACAAGGGGAAATGTTCAAACCAGTTGGACACCCATGTCTTAAGATTTGTCTTGAGCCTAGACAATAGAAGAAACAAAGAAAACAGCAGTGTCTGGAAAGACCTAGACCTATAGAAATATAATTTTCGACAGTCAGATTTGTCAGGACATGACAAAACAATCATTTAGGAATTAACATCCGGTAACAATGCATTATTTTGAGTTTAAATGAATGCAAAGACGTAGTCATCCCAAATGTATTGATACTCAGGCCTACCCATGGACCTATCATTCATGATTATCACAGTCATGTAAACATGTAACAACGAATAACAAGTTTTGCTAATATTTCAAAGCACAGGAGTGTGAAAGGCTACTGACAACCTGATAAAAGGCGACTTGCGGCCTTGCCTCACTATAGAATCCATGCATATAGGGGCCCGAGGTCAACAATGCCACTTGTTGCTGATGGTGATTATGAGAGAGTAATTCTTATTCCCTATGTTGGCAACCCACAGGTCTCTGGTGGCGGGTTCGATGAGTATCTCTGAGATTAATACGGATTAAAGTCTTATCAGATGAAAGCATCTTTACGCTGTGTGTACGAGTGTCTTTTGCGAATATACGAAAGAGAAAAGCTACTTGGGGACGCCCGCAGGGCACGTTTCTTAATTTGTTACTGTTACTTAATCTGACCTTTGCCATCTTGCTTGCAGGTATATGAGATCGAACAAATCTGGAAGAGAAAAAGCAGGGTATCGAGCCACTAAGATCCGGGTTATACAACTGCCCTTGGGGAGGTTCTATGAGGAAACAGACCTTTTTTAGGGACATGAGTATTAGCATGTTTATGCCTTCAAATGGCAAAGATGTCTTGCTTCTCAGTCCTATTATTATTGGGTCTGTTTCTTTCGTAATTAAAAAAAGAAAGAGAAATAGTGAACAGAAAAAAATACCAAGAACAAAAACATCGCCAGTCATCTCCACATGAAAAGATGGATGGGAAATTGACAAGAGAACCAATAGAGAGAGAAAGAGATTTAGAGAGAAGGTGGATGAAGAGGAAGCTAGAGAGCATACTCAATCATGCATCTGCAAATGTCCGATAACAATTATTTCAATTCTTGATAACATAAAACCGATGACTTGGAAATTATTTTTTCTCAAAACAGCCCACATTACTCCTTTCATGCATGTTCATACGACTTTTTCTGCACCCAGACCCAGAGGGAGGTTGTGAAATAGATTAGGGCCAGGGGTGACAGTACAAATTGTTTGAAAGGATTTCACGAAAATATTCCATTTTCTGTGTAACGACAATTACGTCTCATGAACAAAACGATTATATCCGTCAACCGAAATCTGCAGCATAACGACAATCCCAAAATTCCCCGAAAGCACATTTTTTTTCATATGCATCTCTTTGAAAGTACATACGACGTCAAAGTGTACACTTTAATGTCATGTGTTTTTCGTTCATCAAACGGTGTGGAATGCTGGCCAACGGGACCTAATTTATAATTTACATTCGGGTATAATTAACCTAAATGCAAGACAATAAACTAATCACACGGTCACTGCGATCTGAAGGAAACGAGTCTTTATGAAAACTAAATGAACTACAAAATAATAGGGTTTTTTTTTCTCGAGAAAAAAAAATCAATTTACTCTCGGAAAATTTCTGAAAGGTTTTTAAGATGGATTTTCGGTGCCATATGTTCACATTCAGGATTTTTTTCTCCAGGTGGTAACGTGATACGTCTTCAGGGATTGAGGGCTGGGAAGAAACGTAAGTTGAATTGAACGTAAGTTGAATTGTTACAATAATACGAACAACTATACTGAATCATATTAAAAAAGAGAAGTACAGATTGAAAAACATCAGATCAGCGTAATACCCAATGTATCAGGAAACAAGATAGGGAGAATGAAGAAGACGAGTATACATTTATTTCTTTTTTGGCAGCGGGAAGGGAATCCGACTATCACTGCACATCTTTTTGTATCGCTATGCCATTGATCAAAATCTAGATCCACATCTACGAATGTACACGACTTCAAGATAAAACATAAACAACAATATGTTTTTTAATTTTCTTCTGTATTTCTTCTTTCAACCCTCAGAGGAAGTTTATTTGAGGAGAAGAAATAACACGTCTTCTCAAATAACGCTTGTTATTCCGTCGGGAGAGGGATTCGATAAACAAAGACTGTTCCTCGCACTTGGCTCCTTTTAATCACTCGCGAACTAATATTTACCATGTCACACGGTAAGTTGGTGGAAATTCAAACCTCCGGAGCGCAGGAAAATCAAGAAAAGAAAAAGAAGAGGAAGAAGAAGAGAAGAAATGGGATCCAACGTGTTGAATTGATAATCAATTTAACTGATTGACCATTATTTCCCCAGACAGTTTTTCAGGCATTCTACAAAAAGAGCGGGAAGCATCGGTGAAACTGGATGAGAAAGTCAATTCAATCGAAGATACGAGAGGACAGGAGCACTGGAGTTGAATTACAGCGCCGGACTTCATTTGAGGTGAACATTGGGGTTCCACATAGGTCAAGGAGACCAATGAAAAATATTTATCTTCGCGCCTACCAATACTCTACTGCATCTCTACAAATGATAATAAAAAACATTAGCAAGAAATATTATGAATAAACTGACATTTTCACGACTTCATCGTTCTTGTTTTGGGGCAAGAACGAAATTCATTCATTACTGAATTACCTCTCCGATGAAGTAATGAGCACTATCGCCTAGATCATCATCACCAAGAAGCTTAATAACATGAGAGCTTCAATCCTCACGGAAAAGACCTCACATTAGTTGAAAAACCCTGGAGCGTTTCCTTTTCGAGAATCTCAAAAAACATAGGTTGGATTTCAACCTAAACGAATTTGCTTCGTCTCTTAAATGTACGTGACTTGCAAAGCCTCTGAAGACGTGCGCATGGGTCAACTGCGATACCCCGCCTCAGTTAATACGTTGGTGTAAGTAGTTACAGCGAGGAATCCCTCAGCGAGTAACCGCGCCCTCCGAAGACGCCAAATAAAAACCAGGCGAGGCGATAATTTTCGCGGATACAGTGGCCCCGATGGGAACGTGTCAAGTGCAGATATATGAAGTCCGTTTCTGAGTGAAGTCTCTCGGACAAAGGCACAAAAAAGTTATCTTTCAATTTACCTAGATATTATTTGCTTTACGTTTTCCTTCAAACTCGGACATTGTTACGTAGAGATCTTTGTTTGTACTCATTCTCGCAGTTTTTGCATCCTAATGCTTAGGTTATGATATGATCAATACAAACTCCACACTTGCGGGTTGATAACAAAGGAATTTTCGCATTCAGGCTGTTTCTGGGTAACTGTAGGCAGTAGATGGTCATAATTATCGCGGATTCATAGCGCACCCTGAATTGATTTTTTTTAACCCCAATATCTATCGATTTGAAGGTCACTGCCCTTGCCACCGATAGAAACACCCTCATAATGCTTTGAAAATCACTCTTGCCAATAAAGCGAAATGTTCTCATTTGAGGGGATAAAGATAGGGTAAGAGATATTTCGAAAGTATTGATATTCGTGAAGGGACGACTCTCCTATAGGATTATATCACCCTCGGGCCGCCATGTATAACTTTTTTCACGGGGGGGGGGGGGGTGGGGGTATTCATTAGTCTACATGGATTGTACAGGATGGGCACGGGGTAGTTGTCAAGTTGGATAGTTGTCTAGTGGGGGTAGTTGTTCGGTGCATGGGGTACTTTTCTTTTAGGATCGTGGGGTAGTTGCTCGGTGCATGGGGTAGTTTTCTTATCGGACCAATGATATCTTCAGTAGATGTGAAACGAGCAGAAATCTCAAACTGTGTTTCATTATATAGGGCATCATGGGAAACTGCTATACAACTGGACAAAGGGATAGAGTGTTCCCGTTGGTGACTGACCTAGTAGCGTATCCAGCCTGCGCCCGCCCCCTCCCATATTATGAAGGATAAAATTTGAACAACTTGTAATTACTACTTGCGATGTATTTTAGTCACCAAGGGCTACCCAGCTGCCCAGGTTACATTCTGCATCCCCTTTTAAATAAATACCCCCCCCCCTTTGTTTCATCAAGTTCTGGATACGCCAATGCCTTCCCATTTCCCCGTCCCTCCACACAAGACGCGTTGATATTTGCGATACGGTCTAGTCACGCGTGTGGACAAATGCATCTAATATACACCTTGAGCTATTCGACACAATTTGTGCTGTGAACATGGTTATCCGACACTGTTTGCACCTTGTTTCAATAAATAAAGCCATGCGTGCTGTTTGCCAAGGCCTAAACATGCCGCATCGCAATGCATGTCAGGGGTGAGCGAAGGTGTGAATAACCCATATCACAACTTTCAAACTCTATTAACATGGATGCACTTGATTGACTTGAAGAAGTAAGAAGTATTTGGGGTGTAAACATCGGATTTTGCTCCGGTTAACAACCCGAATCTTCGCACTGCTTTCAAACAACTTCGTTCTGTACATCATTCATTACAAATAATTAATAAACATGCCATATTACACTTTTGCAATTGAGGAGAATTTAGTTATTCAAGTCACTGCAAACTAAAGCGGCAATAAAACTCGGTACCAGAGTTATTTCAAATGCTTGGGTCTTGTCTAAACGGCTGTTATAGCTTGATTAAACAGAATAGTTTAAAACTGGATCACTGAAACAATCGGTAAACAATTGAAACAACTGTTCTGCAATCAACATCAATGACATTCGATCGTGTATCATTCCGACAAATCGAAGACGCCTTATTTGGGATTGCATCTGTTAATATCATTTAAAATTTAACAAAACAAAATCTCCTTAACAGAAAGGGGGAAATCTGCAATTCGTCCTCCGCTCACATTTGATACGCTTTCATGGCTAATGGTTAATAACTTGACATAACTTCGTTGGCATATTTCACCGGAAATTACTAATTTTTATCATCAATTTTGGGAGATGAAACAAACATATCATTGTGTTTCATCAGAGAGAGAGAGTAGCATTGAAAAGGAAATACATATATGAACTTTGGACAAGCCGAAGATTTCATATTTGACCGCATCTTAAAATAGTATAACGTCTCACAATCACTACGAAAGGCTAGTATGTTGTCTTTCTCGGTAAAGGATCAACTACGTTACTGCTAGTCATTATTTAGTCTTTTAATTTCCTGAAGCTCATTTTGTGATTTACAGTATAGCAGTTGCCGGGATCACATAGAGGGCCTTTGGGAGTGCAATAATATGCATGGAAAGTAACTTCGTTCTGTTTGAACTTAATCATGGTCGTTCAAAATTGATAATAATTATAATGTGGTCTTAATGACTGAGGCTGCTAACGACGGAAGGCGCCAAAAATACATGCCATAAAACATTAACTCAAGTCATTACTCAGTAATGACTGGAAACACAGCCTGACCTTGCTTTCTCAATCAAAATGTCATTGCATTCTCGCCTTTCATGTGGCGTCATGTTGATCACTAGGATGGGAACTTCAGCTATATTCCGCCCATGCATGATACCAGAGACCCCTTTACCAACATCTTCAAGTTACTTCTTGTGCTGCTTCCCTAATCAAGAAGCTCAGACGAGATTCAGGCAATGATTTCACGCTTGGAATCGGACCTGCTCGCCTCAATTACAGCGCAATACATTCAATTAGGGAATGAAATCTGGAGAGTGATCCCTACATTACACCCCATCAACAAGTCGGATGCACCCCTAAATCACCTCATTTCCAAGGTCCAACCTCCAACCACCGGCAGAAGGAGGATGAGATGGAGTGGAGTTATTTCTAGAATGTCAGATGACTCACTTGATGTGATCAGTTCCAGCGATGTCCAATTTCACCGAAGCGGTCATTCTCACATACCACCGCCATCCAGGGTGATATTATTCAAGCATAGGTCCTGAAGCACATTACCATCAATTACTGGGTGAATTTTGTTTAAGTGTGGTGCATTTCAGCAGCTCCAAAGATGCACCAAGCCACGGAATTAAATCATCTCATTTAAAGCTTATCTCAGGCTGTCTTAATTGAAGACATGTCAAGATAAAAACATAACGAGCTAGTAGGTCGCATCATCACATGATAGGACAAGGGAGGCTTGGTTTAGGCGATAGTACATCATTAGAAAAACAATTAACTAAAAAAATATATGAAGAAAGCACTCGACCGTTGACAATTCAATTATCTCATTCCATATGCTTACTACAGGGACAACCAGATTCCAGCAGGCAATAATTTAAAGTAAATGACTTTGTTACTTCGCAATAATTTAATTTGACCGACATTCCAATTTTAATTAATCGTTTACATGTTGATAACGTTTGCATTTAATCACCAATCAATGGTACGAACTTTTAACAACCATTGGGCTTCATCATGGTGGGACATACTTGTTACTTTAATATGGTTTATTTCTTTCTATTCAGTTAGCTCCAAATTAACATCCTGCCAAGATTTAAAACAATAATTATTTATAGCCCCAAATTATCAGTGCAAGCAAAAACTGTTTACCGTTGTGAAGTTGAATAAATTCAAAAGAGGATTACGATGGAAAGTAATGGAGATGATGTAAAATCTGGCGTCTGTCTGTATTTCTCGTTTTCCTAATGAGATCTAACCTTCTTCTCTCCATTTATATATTTGTTTATAATTTCGAAGAAATATGGAAAACATCACATCTTCAGCAAGGGTGCTTGATGTCTGATTTTCGTCCAAGACCAGGAGCATTTTATCCCAATGATTAATTACTTTAGAAGATGCTCATGAATTTATCTTCGTTCAAAATTTACGAGGGCGTGTCAGCGCTTCAACTCACCGTGTAAACACGCGGAATCAGTTTCTCGTCTTGTCCCGACTTCTATTTTCGCAATTAATACGAGCAATTTTTCGCGCTTAAACTTATACCTAGAATCACTCGTCCAGGCAACGGAAAGCCATTAATGCTCTGAAAATGTCTGTTTTGTTTATCCGCTCTATAACATTCATTCGAGATGGGTCTCACACCTACATGACAGGCAATTTTCGTCAGGATGAAACGTTTACTGCTGCTCGACGGCACCCATATAGCCTTACCTCTCTAAATTTGTGATATCAAGTGCACATGAATTCACCAGTTATCCACGCTTTGCCTAGAACTTCATTTAGACAAAACACCTCCCGTTGTTGTACAGAGGAAACTGAAGGGCATTGACCGCCTGTGTACCTGAAGTCTTCTTTTGTTTCACATGAAACCATGGTCAAAAACAATGTTGCCACTTCATGCTTTCATGTAATTAAAGGTAATACAAAGTTTTGGGATGGGGTCATGAATTTGGTTACAATGAACATATTGGAAGCATATGCGGTCCTACAATATTGAAGGATCGTTGTTGCGGTTGAAATCGAGACTAAATTTATGAAATTGTAACTAATAAACTGTTTATGTTATGTAGCTCCCTCTCAAGGTCAAGATATTAATTAAGCTATAAAACAATGTTTCTTGACTAAAATCGACCGATTAGCTATTCCCGTTTAGAAATTATATGTCACCACTACATATTCTGAGATTTTCAGTCACAGCTACCATTGTACGGCCGTAGGCGCTATTTGAAATTTATCAAAATTTACCGGGAGCACAAATTTTTATATTCAATTTTTCTCGAAAGGAGAAGTGTTTTAGGGGCTAATTTTTCTCGTGCTTATAATACATCTACAGGGGCATCCAAATATATCAAAATTGTAAAGAATCACTTTCCACCCAATTTTCAAATTTCCCAAAACTTTGTATTACCTTTAAGGTAGTGAGGACTGGGAGTGCTCGAAGTAGCCTTGCACCAGGAAAAGAATACTATATTTTTAAGGAAACTCTATCGGTCATTGCCTGCATTACATGAAAATGAATCTATGAGCTCTGCAAACTTATATGTTTATTGATCGCTGATTGAAATGATCTTTTTTCAATCAAAAGTGGCTTTCTCACTTTGATAGGCGTTGTAGAATCACGATATAATCCCAATATACGGGCTTTATTATATAAACTAAGAGCTAAATTGACATTGATTGATTCCAAGAACCGTTGGAACTTCTGGAAAGCAAAACAATGGCATTTAGTTTTCTTTGGAATATTATATTCCTATTTTCTTGAGCAGCGATGAAATTGCTGTACATGCATTCCTGCTCTATATTTCACTCATTCTACATGTTTTATACCCCCACCCCCTCACTCTCCCTCTCCCTCGTCCCCCTTTCTTACACCTTCCCCACTCTCCTCCCCCATATAATAGGTTTAAATCTCCCACACCTCCCCCACTCTCAATCTCTTCCTTCTCCCCCACACTGATTTTTCTTCCCTTCTCTATACTGTTCATCTCCTCTCACCCCCCCTCTCTCCTCTCTCTCTCTCTCTCCCCTCTCTCTCTCACTGTCTCCCCCTCTCTTTCTCTCTCTCTCCCCCCCCTCTCTCTCTCTCTCTCTCTCTCCTGTCCCCCCTCTCTCTCTCTCTCTGTCTCCCCTCTCTCCCCCTCTCTCTCTCTCCCTCTCTCTCTCTCTCTCTCTCCCCTCTCTCTCTCACTGTCTCCCCCTCTCTCTCTCCCTCTCTCTCTCTCTGTCTCCCCTCTCTTCCTCTCTCCCTCTCTCTCCCCTCTCTCCCTCTCTCTCTCTCTCTCTCTCTCCCCTCTCTCTCTCACTGTCTCCCCCTCTCTCTCTCTCTCTCTCTCACATGTACACGCGCACACTCTCTTACCCCCTCGGAACGGAGCACGCAGAATGGTATCCAAAGGCAATAAGCTGGATATATCGATTGGCAACACTTGCCCGGTTAGAAACAGGACAGTTTCCAACTGATATCCAATGTGATCATACGACCAACGCCACTTCAGCTTCAAGTACCACCTGACTAGAATCGGTACGAGGACACCTCCTTGAGGTACACGCTGTTTGAGGATGGACCCCACTTCAGTATTCGACCACAAACGACGCGTGATGACTCACGTATAATATGCAAAAGATCAACCTTCCTTCATGCTGCCTCTATAGTCCTAAAGACCACATGACATCGATCAAAGATCCATAGGAGTCTGAGAGCCCCTTTCAGACCTCTAGTCGCAAACAACATGATATTTGATATTATTTCGATACTACATCCGCAATGAGTAATATATTTAGCAACATAATAATTGTATGAAGGCATGACAGTAAATACTGCTCTGAATACAGAAACTGATAACTGAATTTTCAAAGGAATTTAATCCACTGTTCATAAAGATTTCGTTTGTTAGCAGGTCGTTTTATAAAAAAGAAAATGGAACGCCAAATGTAAAACGTGTGGTTCTGTAGTAAACCCACTGACCCTGTGATGACATTGACCCGACTTATTTGACCTGTCTTATCTGACCTGACTCATATGACCACTCTTATGAATGCCTTCATCCATGCAATTGATTTGAGTGGTGTATTTCTGAATAAAACCATTGGTATCCTATCAGAAATATACGCGTTACACTTGACTTCCCATTATCAGTATTAAAATACATTACTTGAAAATGAGTTTAATTTCCAATTTTTCTTCAATTGAGTATATATTTCTCTATTTTCAGTCCATGCCCAATGTCATAGTGCTTACAGCACAATGGCAAAGACTTTCAAAAATTCAACCAAAGTCAATTTCAATACCCTTGCTTATCATATACTGAAATGTGTGATTAATAAATTTTTCTATTATCGTTTAGTAAATTGAAAATGATGTCATATCCTGCACATCTATTTTTGTCAACATGCACACCCACTATGATTCAAAGGCAAGAACAACCGGACACATTTCGGACGAAAAAATACGGCGAATGCTTAATCGCTTCCCACAAAACGACAGCTCCATCGCAGCGGAAAATTATTTCGCAGTAGATTTTGTTTTGACTGAGACAATCACTCATATTGCAAAGCGATTGTATGGCAGGTATGAAAGGTATGGAATTATTATCATCAAAAGTGAGACTATTTTTAGAATAGAAAAATCAGTCGTCAATTTTTAAGTAGTCATAAAAACACCAAAGCAAACGACGTTTATTTTCGCAATTCCAAGTGCGTATATCACTCACATTTGTTTATGCATGGCGCATAACGTTTGTCAATGCTCACTTCTGTGAGAGGAAGGCTGTCACGAATAAAGCTTTTCTTTTTAGGATTTATTTCCTCGTCATTGGTGACAGGTACGATTATGGGGATATGGATTAAAGACTCTAAACGGCGACTGTTTTAGAGAAAAAAGAGAAAAGGGTTACAGAAAGGATCAGAAACCCAGATCTAAAGAGAGAGAGAGAGAGAGAGAAAAATATTCTCATCTATCAAAAGTTCGATTATGGAAATTTAATGGATTTAAGAACACTAAAAGCCGACCATTTCATAAAGGAAAGGGACGTCTTGATGAGAGAAAACAAGAATTGTAAACGAGAATTAAAATAATACATATTTTTTGTAAAACGATTTGTTTCTGCAAAAGCGACGAAGATCAGTAAAAGCCAGCAAAGTTCATTGAAGAGTATAAAAGGGAATCGTTAAACAAAGTATATATATAACATTCATATTTAAAACTATAAAAAATAGAGGGTAAAAATCTTCTGAAACTTTTATGGAATACAAAGAACTAAAGCAAGATCACATCGCAGTATGATCAAGAGTCGATGTAATACCACGCGTAGTTAAAACGCACATGCATACATGTTACAATATTTCTCCGACCGTCGCCATTTTTAACTCAACATCTTAACATATTTCAATATGTAAGTCACCATGTAACACGTACATGTAGCTATAATGTCACTCCTTCCACTTCCCCCATTTTTGAACCCCTCATTTCATTTCCGTATACATGTATGTCTATCGCTGTACCCCTTATCGTTACCCCCTCCTCCGCTCTTATTCATTCCCTAACATTTCTCGGATGTATGTTAAACCATAGTCCCTCTATATACCTCTATGCTTATCCGCATACTAAGTTCACATCTACCCATGATGGTTTACACGGACCTTGCTAGTCACGTGTTCGACAGTGGTATCCAAGGTTAACAGCAAATTGGAAGAAATACTACCTCCATTTGAGTAAGTGCATGGAAGCCACTCTGGCATTGAGTCAACACCGCTGGTTAAGTACTACACAACCTTTCCTTACCGACCTTTTCTTACCGACCTATTTGGCGGATCTGGGATTTTGAAATGTGAGGAGGCGCAGCTTCATAAGGCAATATTCTTAGCAAACAGGTCATCTTTGCATCCGCATTGTGGCTCGACCCCAGTCATCCACCACCCCGTCCCAGAGGCAAGTATATAGTCATATGTAATACTTTAACATGCTGATAATATTGTTTATTATATTTCTTTGAAAAGTTATGTTTCACTCATAATATAAATAGATTTTTCCAACCTACAAATGATAAGGAAATATTTAACATAATACAGAATAATTATTTTCCGCCATCACGTTCATTCCTGTTCAAATGTAGCCAAACTGTATTTCCCAGTAATTGCAAATTTTAGTAGATTGCCGAATGGGGATAATAGCACTGATTTACTGTACCTAATAACTTTCCACACACTGAATAACATCAATCCATGTCAAAGTTTCGCCTATCAAATCACCTCTAGGCAATTGACAGCAGAAGAGTATTTTTGTCTTAAGATCGATCAAAGTGTTCACCATATCATTGCTTTGGCGACTAAAATAAAAATCAGCTCACGCGGAAAAAACACACTCATCGGCAAGATTCATACGATGTGGCTTTACCCTCAGGGCTCTAGCAAGAAAAAAGGGGGCTTCTCAATTTTACCCTATTTTTCTGAAGAATCGTTCGCAGGAACGTTTGTCTAATGTATGTCTAAAATCTGTTAAAAGCCAGTCACTCAACATACTTTCAGCAGCGACGCAGCTTAATGACTGAAGAATTGTAGCTTATACTGTTTTAAAACCTTTACAATTCTTTTAACCCTATAGGAAAATAGCTATGAATTTTACTCTAATGCCAAGTTTCCGTATTACTTAATATTGCTGGAGGAGAGGCGAAGAGGGATGGAAGACAGACGTGCAGGAACATGGTTCTGGAGTGATATCATTACAAAAACAAAATAAATCATTTATGATACTGGTAGGTAAGCACTTGAACTAAAGAACCAACGAATTTTCGTTTGATTAACAATGAAAGCCTGAGTGTATGGCTAATAAAGAATTTTATATTGGTTTCATAAATCACAGCAATCAACCAATTTTTTAGATTTATGACTGCTGATTTACATTCAAAGTGATTTATGTGCCTTGATTTCTTCCACCTATAAAGATAACATTATATATTCTACAACCCCTCCCCCCCCCCCCCCCCCAAGAAAAAAAAATGGTTTGATTTTCAACTGGCGTATTCGGTTGAAGCAAAAGGAAGGAAATAAAAAAGATATTTGTACAATGATTATGTGGTCTGCCGGGAATTCAGCATCATTTATCACAGAGGAAATGAATCTCGTAAAAAGGCTGGCAGATATAGAAACAGTGTCACGGAATGACACACCGTTAGAACCTTTCGAAATAAAATGAGAAAATGAGAGAGAGAAATTGAGAGGGACAAAAAGAAGAGAGAGAAATTGAGATGGAGAAGAAAAAAAGAGAAAAAGAAGAAGAGAAAGGGAAAAAAAAGAAAAAGAGGTAGAGAGAAAAAGAAGAAGAATAAAAACAAGGTTTAATTCCGATGGGCTAAAGGCGGGAGGGGGCATGTGTCGAGAGAGAGTAAAGTGATAGGAGAAAAAGAATGAGAGAGAGAGAAAGAGAGAGAGAGAGAGAGAGATGATTGGTAAGAGAAAAGAAGGAGGCGAATAAATAAAAATGAATAGGGAGAGGGAGAGAAAAGGGAGCATTGACTAAAACATGGTGCTCAAAATCGGATTAGAAAGTGATTCAATAAAATATTAGAATACTTCATGTTTAATGGATTCTCACCTCATCGCATGAGATGGGAGCTTCTCCTCAAAAACGTAATCCAAGAAACCGTCTCACCAGACAGCCTGCCTATAATTTTTCAGCTACGTTCCATGCTCTTTCTCCATCCTTCGTTTTTTGTTCTCTGATTTACACTTCCAGTTTGTCTGGGTTGCTTTTAGCATGCAATAGTGAGCAGATATTTATTTTTTTATAATAAAAAAAATCCAGGCTTTGCATCGAAATGCGTTCAAAAGAAGTCATGTAGATAGAGGTAGATCGGAGGAAACTTCAGGGGAGACGGGGGCGAGGAAACAGCGTTGGAAAAGCAATGACGTTATGGGGAGGAGGGTAGCGTTGAAATATAGAGAGAAGGTGAGAGAATCAGAAAAAATAGGACAGGCTTGGGGACAAACATAAGGCGATACTGAGAAACAAAATCATGGAGAGAGAGAGAGAGAGAGAGAGAGATACGTGGAATGTGACAGTTATGAAACGTATAAGAATATAAGCGTATAGTAATCATTTAACTCATTCATTCATTCATTACTACAATTTACATGCAAACGTGAAAAAGAACATTGAGGCAAGAATAGCGTCCAAAAGATGGAGAGAATATGAGAGAAAAGACGACATAATTATGAGAGAGGGTGAGCAATAGAGAAAGAGGGAGATTGAAAGAAACACGAAGACACACAGAAATATAAGTCGGTTTAAAACACAAAATATATAAATGTATTTCAAAACATGAGCATTCCAGATAACGCTTGTATTAAGATTATATTTTGACGAAGTGGGTGAAACCAGAGAAATGTATTCCACTCAATATACCCAGTTTCTATTTTTATTTAGCTTGGATGATCGAGACGCATTTTGAAATTTCCTTTCATTCTTCCTGTCAATCTGATTCCAGCAAAACCCGTCACCTTTCACTTATCAAAAGCTGTGTCAATATGAAAAAGACAATGGCTAGTATTCTTAAAACCGAACTTACTTAAACCTGGTTACACTTATGTTTACTGAGTAGCGAAGGGCAAGAATTAACCTTTTCATACCAAGAAATGTTTTACATAATTCCGTAACAAAAAGTAAGGAAAATAATATCACATAATGAAGAAAAATGGGTAAAAGATTTCATTATGAAACGATTTTGATTTGGCTGTTGCATTTATGGTAATTCTCTAACGGGATGAAGAGGATGATATTTAGCCTATCGACTTTGTTTAAATTCAAACGTGGAGTAAGATTGAAAAGCCTTTGTGAACATCAAATATGACACATATTTTGTTGGCAAAAATCCTATGTACAAATGGCAGAAAAGGATAAACAGTATCAAATTGCGATGGGATGTGTATATAATATTTAGGTTTTGTACTTTCCTTTCAGTCAAAGTAATGCAAAGCCACGATCGATTTTAGTTTCAACCACATTTGATGGATTAATCACCCATGTAGCAAATACTTTGCGACACCTAGTTTTAATATGCAAATGGGAAAACCCCTTTTTTCTTCTGTACATACTCAATAAAGGTGAGCTAGGGTTTGAAAAAAATTGTTGTGAAAATTTGCAGGAAGCTGCGAAGAGGAAAGTGGGTTGTTTTTACTGAGGTTGGCGTTATTGTTTCTCGTGTTTTATTTGAAGACCTTTTTTAGTGATTAGGCAAGTACAAATGTAATCACAAAGTGAATGGCCAAATTAGAGACTAGGAGGTAGAAAGGGGAGACAGAGGAGGGGGAAAAGAAAGAGAGGCGCTGAAGCCAGGGATAATATATTTTAGAGTAGATTACCTTGCAGAAAAGAGACTCATAGACTGTTGGGGAGAAGAAAAAAAGTGCATGTGATGAACAAAAGGGCAATTTCATACAGAAGACAGAAATATAGACATAAAGACAGGAGAAATGAAGTGAGTGAAAAGTAAAATAGAGAGAGAGAGGGGGGTAGAGAGTGGAGTCAAGAGTGAAAAAGAGACAATGCGATAGAGACCAACAAACTGAGGAAGTTAGAAATCAGTATTATCATAATGTAGATTTTGATGTTATTCCAGGGCAAAGTCCCTTACCCATTCGAAAGGGGTAAATCGGGGTTATCTATTCTAAGCAGTCACTATTCACATATCGATACTAAATATTTTAATAAGAACGAAATGTAATTGCTTTTACATCATGCGCAAACTATTCCATTTATCATAGTTTGAGTAACAAACACCCAAAATGCAGATATATTTTTCATACAATCCTTATTTCTTCGTAAGTGCTCGTTTGTATCTAATTTTAATTAGGAATAGAACTACTAAAGCCACAACTGCAAGAAAAACCATGAACAACTTGGCCCCATTTTTACTCTACTTGTCTTTCAATGTACGGGTAGATTATTCAAAAGAGGTTCGATTTCCATAAGGATAATGGAATTTTATGGCTATAAAATGCCTCTTTAGTTATGCCAAAGCATCATCAGAATAACCACAAAACCACGAACTGAATAAAACGTACTACTGGGACACTTCAGAGGCGCCGAATAATGTCATCGATGGTGGATACTGAAGTAGATATTGCCTATTTGAGTAATTGTTTCAAGGAAAATTTAAGGGATACTATATACATGTATATGCGCACCCCTTCGCTTCTCCCCCTCCCCTGAATCATTGTGGCTTCTTACGAGCATGAATGCCTCGCTCCAAACGAAGGGCCTTTCCGTGGAGTCGGTACTACACCACATAAGACCTTGTAGCCAATCAAATACTTCCCCTTCAGAAGTCTCCATCTCTATCCTGACGGTTAGGAGAGCCAAAAGCTTGCAAGCCTTTTCAAGACGACTGTTACGATACTTCGTTAGTTAAGTGATTCTTATGAGCATTTATCTGCCTCTACGTTCTTGAAAACTGTGGTTTCGCTGCCATAACATAATTTTGTGAACATATTACGCCATGATTCTTCTTGCCTCTGAATCAAAATCTTAAAAGGTTAAGCGCAATATCCGTGCATAAAGCATAAGTTGAGAAAAACGATATAAAACACAAATAAAATTTGAATATTCAAATCATTCTTCCCCATTTTCAGCTCATCAACGAGATCGAGCTTCATCTTCAATATGCAACGGTTGCTAATAATCATGAAGAGTGAATGATGTCCCTTAGTAATTTATTTGTATGCTAAATAAATGTTCAACCTTTTAAAATCACCTTCTGACAATCTGACAGTAAATAGATAAGCGTCCCGTTTCCTCAGTATTTTCGCCTTGTGTAAACATTCAGTTTGTACAGTTTGTACTTCGTGCATCGATTCAACCTAAATCATACTGCTCAAGACAGCGACACTCCGTTTCGACAACCGAATTCAATTCAACAACAAACGGGACGTGGAACATGGAAACGACAGCAAAGATGAATGAAAGACAGCAAAGTTCATCATTTAAACGAATGCCATTTTGAAAGTTTGTACGCTCGCCCTAACCAAAAAGTACTCAAGGTTTCTCTCTTTCATGAAACCGAATCCTGTCTCTTTACATTGACACGTCTGTATGTCGTGCGAACAATGTTTGTCACAAAAAGACGAGAGGGCGAATTGAACGAGGACGATACTTGTCATTGTTGCGAGACATCTTGGGAATGAGTTGAAATTCATTCGATCTATCCGCCACTTTCCCTCTCAAATCAGTTCTCTGATTCGATTTATTAGGGCTCGTTTGCAGTAAGACGAGATTCAATTTCTGACTACCCATCAAGTGATCGCAGAGGACATATGGAGTCTAACAAGAAGACAGGATTGCTCTAAACTTGGTTTTTCTTTTTGTTTTATTCAGCAATCAACATGTTTTACTTGTCTTGTCGTAGACCAGTATCTTCATGTTAACAGCCCACGCCCTTTTCCATTAGCATCATGTAGACAAGTACTTTTGGTAACTGCTGAAGCAAGAGATCAATTCTACAGAGACATGCAGAATACGAAATCCTCAACTAAAAGTGGAATATTCAAGGGAATGAATTGCTGTAAATCACAATCTAGAATACCGTCCACACGTTTTTGATGAATGCCTTTTAAAAAACACAAAGAGCTTTGTTCAACTCTTGAATTAATATCATATGAACGTATAATGGTGAAACCGGAAGAGTGAACAGAGTGATATGCGCAGATAGCTGGTGCCAATTTGTGCTAATTGAAATATATCGCCGTTTAAAGAAAAAAACGTGATCTGACATTTCTAGAAATAGATAGGGACACGCAGAGAGAGAGAGAGAGAGGACGAGAGAAAGAGAAAGACTGAAAGACGGGTACACACTACTTAAGAAAAAACAAAGAAAGTCATTTGGGAGGCAGAAAAGGGGAGAGTTTATCAGAAACTGCTCTCTCCTGGAAAAAAGTCATCGTGATGTCAACAACATCCAAAAAATGTTAACAAACTCATTATTTCCCGTTACTTTGTAAACGTTTCTGGCAATGGAGATTAATGGCTTTACTCCTGTCATGGCAACTTCTTTCGAAACCTGATTGTATTTGGGTCAAGTCAGAGATCAGGAATTAATAAAGACTTGTTTTGGAAAACGTCTTGCTCGTTCGCGTTTATAGAGACGCATTTTAATGGATGCGGTATTAAGTCGCGATATGGGTTAATGGAATCGTCATAGAGCGGGTAAAGAGAACTGATTAAAGTTAGCGCTTCTGGGCTTCTGTTACGTTGAAATTATTCTAAAGTTCGGTCACGGGATAAAAAAAAACACTCTTAGCCTTCAGCGTCCTTCATCGAAGACTCCCTCTGCGCGAAGTGAGATATCTCTCGGTTAAAACAAAAAGAATACACAATTAGCTGTTTATTTCAAACGGTTTCAGGATCAAGTGGACATAGCAGCCAGTGAGAAGTGAGAGTATGGTTAGTATTTTTCTTTCTAGATAATGCGCGTGATGATAGAGAGTAGTAGCTAAAATTTAGTTTTAACACCATGCTCTCACGCTCTCTCTCTCTCTCTCTCTCTCTGAAACTCGTTCAGTCGAGAAATCACAGAAATGTGTGCGTGGGCGTGCGTGTACGAATGCGCGTGTGCGCGTATGCTAGGGTACATCTCGGGGAATGGTGTGGACTTACAATATAAAAAAGACGCCTGGCTGGAATGCTCCCCAGGGAGTGGAGAATGTGCATACATTGTGTGCGGGTAAGCCTGAATCCTATGACCGGGGTAATAATATATATATCTGTAAAAGCGCTTTGAGAGGGCCTTCGGTCCTGAAAAGCGCTATATAAGAACTAGCTATTATTATTATTATTATTAATATACTATCTGTGAGTTGAACAACATTCTTTAAAAAAAGACAATCACGTTCCTTTTATCTCAACAAGTACGGCAGATTTGTGTGAAGCAAAATAAAATTATTTTCGGCATAAAACATCGGATGCTATTTATTTTTATATTCATACCATTGATGAATTCTAATTTTTTGAATTATTTCTAGTTATGATTTCTAGTTCCATAATCTAGTCACTTGAGTGATCTCCTATCTCCCCTCTCTCCTTCTCTCTCTCTCCCTCTTTCTCTTCGCCTTTGAACTCAGGCCGCATGGCACATTTACAATCTATAGTAGTCTTTGAATGCTGCATTTCTATTTAAGCCACAATTCCTGTATGGTGCCCTAACACTTTAAAATGAATTTCCTACTTTATTCTTTTTAGCCCGATATTTGCCTGCACATTTACAGCCTCATTTCTTATTGAATGATCCTTTACAAAGCAAGTGCTTTCAGGCCAATGTTCAACTTTTAAAAAAATGGGTGCCTGACATCTCTCTTTGACCGTACCGCGCCTCGGATGGCCCGGGGGTGGTGGGGAGGTATTAATGCCAAATTAGCATCGTCATTCATAGAGAGAATAGAGCTGTGGAAATGGTAAAAGCATGTCACTTCCTCAAGCCGGTGGGGGCTGATCACGATGGACGAAAAGTCTCGGGGTGGGGAGGGAGTAGGCTGAGAACACGGATCGCAGTTTTGATGAATGCTGCAATACGCAGTGACATCAGAACCTCGTGTTCGTTATTTCACCATTTGTTTTGCAATTAGTAACGCATACAATGTTCAAATGTCGAAGCTATTTCTTTTCTAATACTGATAATATTTAGTTTGGTATATGACGTTTTTCATAAGCCATAAGACGATGAGCTTCGAAATTGATTTAGGAGCTACAGCTTTCGCAAACCCTTTCAGAGCCTAGTATATTTACAACAATAATTTATATTAGTATCCATTCAAACCCGGGGCGAGAGTGACAACTTTAAATACATTTTGTCTAAGCAACAAAACAAAGATTCAAATCTATTATCTCTTAATAGAATAAACCACATCACAACTTTTCTCCCTCGTATGTTTAACATTCCCTAGTTAAACTGTTAACGCCTTGTTCTTTTACCATTTTCATGCCATGTCCGATAAGCAAATTGTTGACAAAGTTTGATAGTTCACAAAAAAGTAGATTTTCAACCTACCCTCAATGCATTATCCGCAATCCAATAGAAAAGTAAAATGGTATTTCATCATCGTCTTGATTTTTTCCCCTATTTTGTTAAATTGTATTAAAGCAAACATATTGTTCTGGTATCCACGTCCATCTAAATGCTTTACAAAATATATATTTGTATTTGTCTCCATGATCAATACCTTAATAGAATTTTGTCTGGATAAAGCATTCTATGAAAGGTCCTTTGACATGACAAGGGAGAATCATTTTCAAGGGCAGTGGCAATTGTACTTTTTCACTTGCCCCCTTCTAGACTACAGAGGCGGAGAACACTCGAGCCATGGTGCCATCAAGCTTAGAGTGAGTGGAGGAGATATTAAAGGCGCCGTCGAAAGCGACGTTTCAGTCTATTGGGAGTTGATCGGAGGAAGGGTGAGGGTGGGGAGGGGGTCATGTCAGGGATGGATAATACGGGTTCCTGGTAAATTCAGTCGATTCGGTAACTTCTCTATCTCTCTCTCTCTCTCTCTCTCTAGCTCTTCATGTCTAGTGCATGGAAAGAGAGGAAAGACGGGAAATGGAGAAAGAGCGAAAAATACACAGAGTATAATTATGAACCTTATCTATTTATCTCTCCCTTTGTATACTTCTTTTCTTCACCCTAGGCTTCTCTCCCAAATGTTCTAATAGGAAATGAAAGATCGCAGTACCGTCATCATGGTAATAGATCATTCCCCCTTCTTTCTTTTTACCAAATATCCTCCTTTCCTCCTATCCCTCCCCCTCTCCATCTATCTGTTTCTGTCTCTGTGTGTCTAACTATCTCTGGCTCTCTCTGGTATTTGTTCACCCTCTTCTTTGAATCTCTGTTCATATCGTTTTCTTTTAACACTGCAAGCCACATAATTGAGACATACATGTATTTACCGTATATCGATAACAACCAACCAACCCGTCCAAGTAAAAAACCCATATCTACTTCCCGTATACACGATTAAACCTTGAAGGAATAATCGTATCAAATTAATGTCCAGGTACACATGCAATCTCGATTTTGCTTATTCTCACAAATCTTCCAATAAAACGAGACATCAGTGTTCATCCTATCCAGTAGACGGGTGTATCAACGATATTAGATGTGTCGGGCAGTCTTTGTAAATCTTTGCTATGGATTTCTGGAGTATCTCACGTATAAGTAGGATCTCAAAAAACGATTGGGTTTCATTGTGCTTAGCTAAGTCCTCAAACTAAAATGGGACATTTCTGATCAACATGCTGGCAGCTGATCCTCTTTGCCACATGTTGCTCGAGATATTTATTCATATCAACTCTTCTTCGGTCAGCGCTAGGACAGTCCGAAGATTTCTTGCTTAACATTTAGAAACTCTCGACAGATTGGTAAGGATGAAAAGATTATACGTTGACATGGAGAACAAAAATGAAGTATCGAACGTGGGACACGGACATTTGTTGCTTTTCTGGTCAGTAATCAGTAATAGTGTAATTTGAGAAAAAACAACTATGAGGAAGTTGTTATCGTTTAGGATGTTATTGTTGGGAACCGTCACGTTTATGCGGTTGTTGAGGCGGCATGACATAATTCATGATAAAGGTGCAATATAGTTTGTTTTTGTTTTTTTATAGAATTAATTTCATTTCAAGAGGTCAGACGTGAGTCTTACATAATAAAAAATATTCTCCGGAATATTTGTGTACTTGCAAATGACAATGGAAAGTTTTTTCCCCATGGAAAAGCAAATATAGAGAGAATTCCATAACAAATAAACAAATAATATAGTAATCTGGCAATCTTAGGGTAGTTTTTAAATCTAGAAATGTAGGAAGGCACTTTCACAGACTCAAACTAAACGAACACAAAATGTTCAAACTATTAAAAAAACATGATAAATGATACCCGCTCAACATAATTAAAAGAAGAATAGTTAAAAGAAGTAAAATAACCGCATAATGTCGAACACTAGATTTATTTTAAATAATGTGCGTTTATGTTTTCCACTGAATATGGATTCCAGCAAGTATTCCATTAATTGACGCTTACATTTACAGCATGATAAACAGTCGGAATTAATTTCAGCTAGTTTCTCCCGAAACACGGCTCTAACAGAATTATCAAGTACAGCTTTCACCGCAAATCCTTTGCATCTAATGAGAATGATAAGTGTTACAAGACTTAATGGATTTCTAGTTCGTCAGTGATGAGTTATGGACGGTTATCCAGATAGTGAAGTTGAAATCATCTTATTTGTTCTTTTATGATATTGATGAACATTAAATATTCCACCAACGTTCCATCTATAGACCACTTCTGGGAACCATGGTTGAAATCAAGAAATCGTTAACTAGGAAACTCCCCGATTAAACACCACAACAGAAGTAGGACGGGATAACGACTCCACATTCATTCCACAAACAATAAGTCTCTTTGCGATGGCAACCCACCAATCAGAATTCCTCAATCAGGTCACATGATAAGCCTGGCAAGCACTCGGCGACGCCATGTTATTCTACAGAGAAAATGACGCCACAAACAGTTGAAGATAAGATTCAACATTCTTCCCGACATTACAAGTGACAGGGCAAATAAAAGGAACATAAGTTGAAAGGTCAGAGACAGTTTCAGGAAAAAAAACACCAGTGCAATATAGCGCATCAACTTAGTTTTGAACCCGGGATCTCCTGTTTTTCTGCTCTCATTACGCCGGCCCCATTGATATAAAAGCGTACTTTGGTGGTGTAGAGTTTGAAAAGGCATCGAGACATTTCAATCACACACACACACAAATAATAATATATGCCCACCCACACACTCTCTACTTCTACCCGTTTTTAGTTTTCAAATAATCGCTGTTAATTATTTTACGTGCCAAGCATGCAATAAATAAAAACTTATATGGAACTGCGGTGTATTAATATCAGCACAAATGCAATGGTGATATTAATTTAATCTTTAAGAGATAAATATTCTAGGCTCATACTTATCCTACTACTGATTACAGTTTCAATAAACTAGTACACCATATCTCACCGATGACAGGAAAACACACCCACTCTACTTACAAAATAATAATCATTTAATATACAATGTAGTCTGTAAAGAAATGGGCAATGACATGCCATATTTAAAGTCAACGATCCCCTAGTGATTATAAAAGAAGGCAGGAATCAGCATTTCAAAGAAGAGCCTCTTTGAATACCTCTAAGTGAATGCATAATTATGGATATGTATATCAATAATACAGTTTCAACGACTATTCGCTCCCTTCCTAATCTGTTGCAAATGCAAATGGCCTCTTTCCGCGCGTGGTAATTTTTCAAAAGAGCAAATCCGTTAATAGACGAAAGAAAGAATGAGGCATAATGTTGCGAATAAACGAGAACCTGAAAATGAAGACCCGCATAAGTAAACTGATCAGGGATAAAAAGAAACGTGGCAGGTTTTTATACGTGGCTTAGCTAGAGGCGAGATTGTGTAATGGATGATCTCCAGTTCGATAACCCGCATTTTGATGATCAGGAATTTCTTGAAACTCTGGTAATGACTTCTTCTGGGGCTAATTCTCTCCACCACGTGGAAAATGTTTAACCGGGTCCAACCCAGGAATCGCTAAACACCGTATACAGCTGTAATTGATGGGTTAAGACACTAACATGGCCTTTGGGGGAGGAGGAAGGCAGTGTTTTGTAATTAATAATTATCAGGCCATTGCCTCCAGCGACCTTTCAAGCCGTGTATTGTGGTGACTTGATGCACCCATTTCTTAGCAGGGCGCGTTTCCAAACGATGTCACTGCCTCAGTACATTGAAACCTACTCTTGAAAACAGGTATATGAATGCCCGTTGATAATGGGCTTCTCAAATGAAAGATGAAGTTCTCGTATTCGAACTGAACGCGGAGACTGTGTTTCCGGAAAGTATTCAGTGGCCATCTAGAAATATTGGATCGTCACGGACTCTCAAGCCATTCGCCCTGGCCTAGCTGGCAAGCGATTATTTTCATTATCCGGCATCCACTCAACAAGTATATAATACTTTACATTTTCGGTCCCTCACCACAATACAATGGCTCTTCTTTTATGCATTTAAAAGCAATCTTGGGTTCAAAATCCGCAATTTTAATTATCTTTAAACTTAAATTTACCCTTATAACAAATTTATTGGCTTGTACTATAGCATGGAGTTACCTCCATGACTAAAGAGAGTATATATATATATCTAAGCATAGGTTGATGTGATGATTTTTCGATTTGGTGATGCATGTTTATGCCCGTGGCGAATAACAATATGAAAGGAAAGCAATAACAATTTTTTTACCTTTAGAATTGAACAATATTTATGTCAAGGAATTGACTATTACATCTTCATCGCCATACAGCTTTGATTACAAACCGAGCCGGGGACTTAGATAATGTCAGGCCTCAATGGTCAGAAAGGCAAGTCCTATGAGAAAGACCTTCCATCTTCCTATCCAATCCAGGGTATGTGTGAGATCAATTAAGTAGTGTGTCGATATAGTAACATACAAATGCAGCCTAGGAAGACTAAAATCATAAGTTCTGAAATCCCCCCATGCATGCAGCAGGCCATTGTTGTCATTTCAATACGTCCACATCTACCCAAGATCGTAACAATGACGAGCGAACTCGCACTTTCACTACGCGTAGCCATCGTCTAAACGTCCGCTTTTTTTTTGAGCATCTTCCCGATATAAAAACTTTGATTTCCCGATTGGTTGTCAACCGTGGCCCAGATTTGCTATCACAACCAACACGATACGGAAGAGAGGCCGATTTATTTCATCGCCACTGGAGGGAACCCAAACAGCTTAGGTTTTAGACATGTTAGAGACAAGAACATCCCGAGAAGAAAAAAAGGGAGACTTCCCCCGAGCAGCTTGTCTGATTGAGCACGATCAATTCAAATCCCGGAAATTTGATCACGTGATATAAGGCGGATTGGCGGGAAAAAACAGCGCGCCACGGAATTCGACGCGAGTAAATCAAAACACCATCGTCCTGTATGCCGGTGTACTTGAAATTGATCTCTGGGAGATGAATTTCTCAATCAATGAGGGATGAAAATCCTTGAATACATGACCAACTTAAGACACGGTTTTACTTGCACACGTAAAATGTCCTTTTGTACCATTTTTTGTTTGGGATACGGCCAGGATTATGATGACTATCTCTCTTTCTCTCTATGACAAAGAAGTCTTCTTCTGTCATGTGTGTATTTTGTTTAAATGAAGATTATGAATCTATTACAGCAATATGACATTTTCCACATACACACAAAAAGAAAGTAAAGGCAATCATGAGAAACCCTGCCAGCACTGAAATAATTAGAATGCCTTTATCTAACCGCAAGGCTTTCACGACAAAACCACTTGCTATATTTGGGAAGAAGAGCTTAATTATGTAATTAAGTTTCTACATTACACATTGTAGAATTCAGTTGGATACTGATCAGGTAATTGCACCGTGAAAGAAACGGTCTGGTAGCTATTATGAATGGTTGGGCAAATAGGAGCAAATGGGGTATTACGATGTTATGGATTGGATTCTTCAACATTTAACAAAAATGACGATATTTTGGTGGAAAAAAGGGAAACAATGGAATATATGGCCCTACAGAAGCTTGGGTCATTTAAACCATTGATAGGCACATTTTGAAAATAGATACACTTCAACATCAATCGTTGTTATGTAACAGTGCTCCTGCCATGTTTTTCTTTACGTTGGAAGAGAGAGAGAGAGAGAGAGAGAGAGAGGGGGGGGGGAAGAGATTATCAAATTTCTCATTAATGTCGACAAGTCTTCTAGAAGACCTCGTTAAAAGGAATATCGTACACAAAAAGCACCTGACATTGTTGCGTTGCATCAAACCCGCAGCGAAAAACCACCCTGTCCCACACAGTAAAAACTGTGCTTTCATGTCTCTCTTTCTTTCTTGAAGAAAACTTCATGCTAGCCTGCGGGTAGAGGCAGTGATTTCGATGTACTTCACGATTTTACATGTAAACCGGACAATTTTGGAGTCCTGCCGTTACGGAATCGGTGAATGACGCACCGAACATCATCATACTTACAAATGATCGCCACCCGACCGTCACCTATCTTTATTTGACTACTCAATCAACCCGTAGATGCTAATGAGTGGGCTACCTGATCCTAACTGTGGTAACATGCCGGACGTTTTCATCAAAACAGCAGAAAGTGGTATGCGTGCTTGAGGTTTGCTCTTGGGTCTGAAAGGCCACCTCGAAACCTGAAGAGCAAAATATCTTCCGTGAGAAACTATGTAGGCCAATGGGTCATTCTAATTTTCCAATCAGATAATTATTATTTGTTTCGACCTGCATAACGTTAGCAAATTTATTACGAATTTTCCTGAAAATCATAAACACATATTTCAAATTATTAATGCGCCGGGTCTCCTATTCTATTGAAGAAATATTTGAATGTTTACTGTGTTCTCGTACTCAGCTTTTAATTTTTTTTATAAATCGGATTCGTTTGACATATATCATATATAGTAATATTCTTTAAGATTGGGTGCACATTTCATTGTAGTATGTTAGAACTTTCACTTATCCTTTACTGCCATCACCTAAAGCAACCTTTAATGCACAACCTGTCGTCATCTCTCGTGTTTGCCGGGCAATGTGTTTACCTCTATAATCAAATCACCCGCTTACTTATTTACACTCTCTCCCTTGCCTTGACTCGGGAGTTGGTTTGACTTTATTTGCTTCCCCTCTTGGCTTTGATACCTAATAAAATGAATTAAACATTCAGTAATAGGTGTTCAAGGCGTGTTGATTGCTTTCGCTACATTAACACGCGATATAAAATAAGTAGGTCTCCAGTGTATAAGTAGGTCTCCAATGTTTTTCGTAACCATTGTGGGTTAATTAAATTGGATTTGGTTCGTGAAGTCGAATAATAATAATAATAATAATAATAATAATAGGCATTTCTATAGCGCCATCTATCTAGACAATTCTATTCCGAGGCAATGCTCTTAAATGTCAACATTATTAGAAACAATTAACAAAGAGTGGGCGAAATATGACACACTTTGACATTGAAGCTTTGAAGCGTCATGTACAATATCAACATTCAGAATTATATATAAAAATCAACATTTCATTTATTGAAACTACCAGTTAAAACTTGGTTTTCACACATCAGAGGCGATGGTCTCGTATTTTTTATCTTTGAAACAGTGGTCGACTGTGTGATGTAGTTTTATTTTTTATATACCCTATAGCAATTCTTTTTTTTTCTCAATTAGAATCCACAAGAATGTGTTACTTTTGTTTTCTAACGTTTTCAACGAAAGTTACCAAAGCTCTTACCTGGCATCAGAATAACATATATCTTTGAACTTTCGACAATTTTAACAATACGATAGTAATTTGCTTGTAAAGGACTGAAATCTCAACGTGCTACCAAATTTATAGTGGACCAGTGCATGATTTGTTTTCATTACTTAAACCCAAAGGTACTCTAATAAGGTAAGATGAGACTCGGTGAGAGTTTAAACATACGAATTAAAGTTTCACATTTAATCAACATCTCTTGAAACATAGTACTAAACAAACCTGAACTACAGGACTGTTAACTTATCGATTGGTTTGTTATGTTATTCTTTTTCACCCACGTTGATTCCTACACATTCCCTTCCTACTTCCTTTTCCTAGAATTTTTCATCGACTTCGTTCATCCAATTCGTTCGGCGAATGACGTCTGCGTAGGAATTCTCTTCTAGTTTAAAGGAAATGAATGCCCAGTCGCGTATTTACGCTGAAACTAAACACACACTGTTAATTGAATCAAAGTTAAACAATCATTACATAATGTTAGCCGAGCAGCAAATTGAACAGGGGCTGGCAAATTGATGGGAATAAAAATGCATTGACTGTGATCGACTCAAAAGGCTGAAGACAAAGTAGCTTTAGTGAAAGCAAAGTGGTTATTCACAAAACAATGGGAGTAGCCATTTTTAGTTCAGTTGCAAAGCAAAACATATGGCAAGAAAGTAAATAAGTGCAGTCGTTACATCTCATTTTATTAAATAATCAAAACAACTCCATATTATGCATGTACATGTACGTCACGAAGCCATCAATCATCAGCACGCATGTTGAAAACACAATGTTTTGCGGTAAGAAGAAGTAAAAGCTTGTGATGAAAACTTAATCGATTAAAGAGGGAAGGGACATTTTACATAATTCTAGATTGTATCAACCATTTTTCAGAAGGAGTTGGTTCTTATGCATTTTCTGGAGTTGAGATTTTTCTGTGAAATAAAAAACCACAACCATACACACGTACTCCGATTACATTTTTGGAATTCAGAGTAACGTCAGATAAAAAGCTTTCATCTTATATCTTTTGACAATCATTCTTTAGGTAAATCAGATTTTAATCATGATTTCGTGTGGTCAAGACGATTATTCCTACTCAGAATTAATCTAAAACTAGAAAAAAAGAATCACGCCAGTGCCCGAAAAGGAACTGTTTTCAGGAATTGGTGCGGTAAAAACCTAAATTTGAAATTCACAATTCAATAACCATCATTTTTCCCGTCAACACCAATGTAGACTAAATTATTGATTTCCTCGTCGAAAAAAATAATGCTATAGTCTGAAAAGAAAAAAAAGGGTCCAGGGCGGTGGTGGCAGAATTGTATGCATTAATAATGTTTCAAATTTCCTATTGCATTCAACATCTTATGGTAATGTGGTCTTGATTTCTTGGTGAGAGGGTGCTCAGGTACTCTAAAGAAGTTCGACTTCTATTTTTAACTCCTCATTCATTTTTGAGTGGGTTGGGGGGTTACATATGAACTGCACTTTTACAAGTGTTTATAGATGAGAGAAATTTCGACCCAAACTGGAGTTGTGGACGAGATTGTCATGGACGATCTTAATGGCGACCGGAAGAGTAACTGGAATACTACTACGGCGGTTAAAAAAAGTGTGACTTTGCATGAATAAAGGAGTTTGGGACACTCGTGTTTGATAACGTATCAGGGCACACATCGGACACACATTCCCCGGACAATCTCCTATCTATAGGACATGCCCATCTAGGACAATTTCCCACCTTGGACACTTAAGCAAATTACCTCTAAGATAATTATTTACAACGCCTTTCTCTAACGTGAAAAAAGAAGAACTAAATACACTGGCGACGCCATTCTGTAATCACCATCCATGCACACGTAACACCATTTCCATACTCCAGCGTATCATCACGTGACTTCAAGTCATGATCATCATCATTCGCTCCTTGGTGGTACATCTAAGACGAGAGGAGGATTAGGGAGAAAAGAGTCAACATGTCAAACGCATACACACTCTTCACACTTTCAAACAACCCCTGGGACACATCAGATATGTATTTCAGAGGAAAATGTATTTCATGCACCAAGGTCTCCTGTCTGTTTTATCGATCGCCATTGATTTGCCCCGAAAACCATGACAAAAAGTAGATAATTCATATGCATGTCACTTGTACTCAAACTAGAGGCAAGATTGACCAAGATGTTTCAGAACACTAACAAATGACAAGATGAAGTGCAGAGGGGGACGGGTTAAATTGAGCATAAAATGGGAACTAAGAAATAAAAGGCTTGATCGCGAGTGCGTGTTTTTGATAATACGAAATCAAAATGGGTTCAAGCAAGAGATTTACAAAATCATGCCCGACCCTCGAAAAGCTATAGGTATTTATTTTCTACTGACCAAATTATATTCTAAGAAATAGAAAGTTTTGACAATGGACTCTGGTCGCTAATTTTGTTCGAGACTTAAATGATGGATTGGTTCTCTTTATATCGGACCTCTTCGGGATTTTCATCAGCAGTGACGCCCGTACCTTGGCTGAATTATTCATGCATAATCACCAAAATAAGAGACAAATATCAAAAAATGGAAGCTCCCTTATTCGCGAGTAATGGATTTATTCCATAATTTAACATAAGCTCATTTATCACATGACCTATTTGATGGATCACATGATATGATTAATGACGTGGCAGCAAGGAAGTGACTCCCACGGAAAGACATGGATTGGTCGTGAATTTGAAAGTGGCGTTGTTGCTATGTTTCGCCGCTGATTATTTATTAAGCGCCGATTCATCATCAACTGATACCAAAATAGCCAGCGGTTCTCCACCAAATACACAGTTTGTAAGAGTCAGGGAGAGAGAGGGAGATAAAGAAAGAGTGAGAGAGAAGGAAGTAGGTAGTGGGAGAAAATATTTTCCTAATTTTTCTATCTTTGTCTTACAAAAATCATACTTTATCACTATATTTAATGACGTGCTGGCAAGAAGGGAGCAGAGTTTAAATTTCTTTAAACACAAGCAACGAGTAAGTTTTATGCATTCCAAATATTGTGAAGTGAAAAAACGAAAGGCTTGGAAGGAGAGTTTTCTAAATCTGTTAGTTAAAAAGACTAGAAACAATTCAAAATAATCAAAGGATATTATCAATGAAAAATAATGAGAGGACAATGATGATGAATAATGGGCACATGAACGAGAACGCATACTGGTATGTCTTGCTGAAATGAGAGTATATAATGAGCATTTAATTAAAATGGATAATGGCGCTATATAAATCTCATGTATTATTATTATTATTATAAATCCTTTAACAGACAGTTAGAGACACGAAGAGAGATGAAGCAAAGGCTTGTCTGTCATGGTGCTAGGTCGGTAATATTTCATGCAATGGACAAGCGTATATAATATTCAATTCAATTTTTACCTCCCATAAACTATGGGAGTTCGTGTTGTTGACATGCAATAGTATTAGTTGCACGCAACCTAATCGTGTCAGATACAACGATTATTATGTCAGAGATACCTCCTGCTCGGAAATCGAGCGTCTGACACCATAGAGAGTGATACGGTGTCAGAGTCAGACACTATCCAGCATTTCTTAGCATGCCAGCTTAAGCACACAGAGTATGGATAGCAATACTAATTAAATCACGCGTTCCAAGAACCGCGGATAATAGTTTTTATGGGAAAACCAAAATTTATGCAAGTTCCTAAACAAGCAACAACAACAAAACAAAAAAATCACCTTTTTTTTCTCTACAATCTTAATCCCCCGTGCCTTTACTTGTCCGTCTGTCTGTCTCAAACTCTCAATTCATCTTTATAATAATTTTGTGTGTGCGTGTGTGTGTGTGTGTGTGTACGTCTCTGTTTAGCTTTCTTCCATTGTATGGGGGGGGGGGGTAATACATGAAATAAATGTTTTAACTACAAATATATTGCATGCCCTTTCTCAGTCTCTCTGTCTCTCTCTGTCTCTCTTTTTCTCTATCTCCCTCTCTTTATAATATCTCTCTCTTTATATCTCTCCTATTTACCTAAAAGCGTTCTCTTTGGTCGATTACAGCGATCAATATCGCTCAAGCTGGAACATTTCGAAACAAGATTTCAGATGCTCGAAACATGGTATTCGGACACTACATTACATCTCCCGCGGGCAGAGAACTATATCCTCATACTATCATTTCAAAATGGTGGATGACACCCCCCCCCCCCCACGCGCCCTTACTCTCCTTTTTTTTAAACTATTTTGACACTACAAAACAAGAAAAATATTGACCGAATTCTTCATTTTTAGCAATTTCCTTGGAGTGGGCGGCATATCGCGTGCATAAATACATGACTATGTTGGGTTGTGAAGAAACGAATTTTGTTATTATTCAGGACACATGGTGAGGTTTATGCTGATACTTTTTACCCAATTAAAAGATTTGACAAACAATCAAAAGTGAAGGGAAAAAAACATTAATAAAAAGACTATTTTATAACTCAATATTTTAATCTGGGTGGAACAGCAGAATGTCTAAAGACACGAAGAAGACTAAAATTGCCGTATGATAAGTAGTCATTAAATGTTCCGACGTTGTATAAAGGTATCCATTTTACGGATATTAAATGAGAACAAAAGTGAATATCGAATAATCAGTGTATTGCACGTGTACTATAATGACAGGCGCAAGTTTTCAATTTCGGTAGGGGTTTAATATCAACTTGTAAGCTGTTAATCTTTGGGCGCGAGAACAGCGATCGAGCCAAAACTGTACAGTTTTTATAGTGAAAATATACGACCAGATCAAAATAATGACTAGACCACCTCCCTGTCCGAATATGAAGTGAGAATTGCGAGGATAAAAGATGACATTATTGCCCGACAGTTGGTATTTTCAGAATTCTCAAGGTGCAGCTCCAAGTCCGGGGGCCCTCCCCGCCCTCCCCTCGCATTGTACGCCTGTATGCTATAATGCCCTCTATATTTTCCAGACTTCTGAATACATGTCATAACCAATGGCAAATAATTCTTATTGATTCAAGTAAGGACACTTAGTGTAAAAAGAAGATTATAACAGTCGTATTTTGTCGATCTGATGCTGCTCAGTGGCTGCCGGGCTCATGATCAATTGGGCAAAAAGAATTTCCATTTTCGGTTTAACTTAATAAAATTTTGAGTGGACTTCAAAAGATTATTATTATTATATTATTATTATTATTATTATTATTATTATTATTATTATTATTATTGTTATTATTATTATTATTATTATTATTATCATTATTTTGATCAGATTTTGGGTACACTTTTTATTTATTATGGCTGTATTTTGTTGCTCTTTTATGAAGAACTATCCACAACAGACCTTACAGAAAGGAATAACGAATCGTGCAAATACGTAATAAAGCAAAATTAAGCCGACATTTTTCCCCTCTATATACAAACAATGAAAAACTAGATGGAATTTTGACTGCGCGCAGTCGAAAATGGTGCCTCCGCCATAGAGCAATTTAAACAAGTTTGGAGTTTAAATCTCCAGTGGTTCTTGAGATATCATGATAACAATCTCAATGTATGGAATTTCATAAGTTGACCTCTGTGACCCTTGACCTTTGACCTACGTGCTCCAAAATCTAATCAGATTGTCTTCCTATGGTGATACACACTATCATTAAGTTTGAAGTTTAAATCTCCAGTGGTTCTTGAGATATTATGATAACAATCTCAATGTATGGAATTTCATAAGTTGACCTCTGTGACCCTTGACCTTTGACCTACGTGCTCCAAAATCTAATCAGATCGTCTTCCTATGGTGATACACACTATCATTAAGTTTGAAGTTTAAATCTCCAGTGGTTCTTGAGATATTATGATATGGTGATACATACTATCATTAAGTTTGAAGTGAAAATTCTCCAGTGGTTCTTGAGATATCGCGATAACGATCTCAATGTATGGAATTTCATAAGTTGACCCCTCTGTGACCCTTGACCTTTGACCTACGTGCTCCAAAATCTAATCAGATTGTCTTCCTATGGTGATACACACTATCATTAAGTTTGAAGTTTAAATCTCCAGTTGTTCTTGAGATATTATGATAACAATCTCAATGTATGGAATTTCATAAGTTGACCTCAGTCTGTGACCCTTGACCTTTGACCTACGTGCTCCAAAATCTAATCAGATCGTCTTCCTATGGTGATACATACTATCCTTAAGTTTGAATTTTTTACATCTCCAGTGGTTCTTGAGATATCATGATAACAATCTCAATGTATGGAATTTCATAAGTTGACCTCTGTGACCTGTGACCTTTGACCTACGTGCTCCAAAATGTAATCAGATTGTTTTCCTATAGTGATACACACTATCACTAAGTTTGAAGTTAAAATCTCCAGTGGTTCTTGAGATATCATGATAACAATCTCAATGTATGGAATTTCATAAGTTGACCTCTGTGACCCTTGACCTTTGACATACGTGCTCCAAAATCTAATCAGATCGTCTTCCTATGGTGATACATACTATCCTTAAGTTTGAAGTTTAAATCTCAAATGGTTCTTGAGATATCGCGCTAACAAACTCAATACAAGGAATTTCATAAGTTGACCTCTGTGACCTGTGACCTTTGACCTACGTACTCCAAAATCTAATCAGATCGTCTTCCTATAGTGATAAATAC
Organism: Strongylocentrotus purpuratus; assembly: GCF_000002235.5. Classification (NCBI taxonomy): domain Eukaryota; kingdom Metazoa; phylum Echinodermata; class Echinoidea; order Camarodonta; family Strongylocentrotidae; genus Strongylocentrotus; species Strongylocentrotus purpuratus. The sequence goes on from NW_022145611.1 coordinate 10,965,967, forward strand.
TATTCCCGAGTCTTAAGTTTAAATCTTAAATGGTTCTTGAGATATTGTGATAACGGTCAAACGGGACGGACGTACGGACGGACGTACGGACGGACAACCCGAAAACATGATGCCTCCGGCACCACCTTCGGTGGCGGAGGCATAACAAGCATCTTAAATTCTCTTTACCACAAATGAATATATACTGACAGGCTTTCAAGAATTTAAGTTTGTGATGGGTCTTTGCGCTATTGCATTTCTCGCTGCCATGGACCTTTCTCTTATTTAAAAGTAATCATCACTGATCAATGGTGTGTCATTTACCGCACGTAAACCCATCGGTGGTAAAGCATTACTAAGAGAAAACTACTATTAAACGGTGTGTTAAAGTAAAGAGAACGAAAGAGAGGGGGCGGTAGGGAGTGCGTACCGTAAATTGTGTGGTTATTTAAAGATAAACAAAACGTTACAAGCATACCATCATAGGACACTAGGCACATAATTATTGTGATGTTGGAAAGTATCATTTGAACGTTAGAACGTACTATCTTGAACCGATGTTCTGTGTGAAAGGGTATCTCTGTCGAAGATTGATATTGGGTAATTGCTTAGACTTATAAAATAGATATAAAGCTGAACATTCAATCTGAACAAATGTCAACAAAACAAAAGGTAATAAAAGATCTACACTATAGTCGTTTCATATTGAACGATAACAATGTTTAACCTGACACTAAAAATTGCTACCAAGAAAGTTTTTATTTCATGCTCGCGAAATAAATGTATGAGGAAAAATTTTGTTCCAAAATAAAACCAGGAGGCATGGCGGCAATATAGATCAATCAATACTGTGACAAACATTTTTAGAATTGAATGAATCTTTAGTGCACCTTGCACACGAGGCGTCATTTTATAGACGTAGACATGCGCCTATAAACGTAGAGCTGCGTCAGAGACTTTATTCCGTCTTTGACACGGCACGTGTCATTGATATCGAGACAAACAAATTAAAGGCAAAATGAACAGTGCAATACTGCTCTGAATTGTTGGCGTATGCGCTAATATAATTGTCTTAACATAATTGATTAGCTCAGGTAATGACGCAAACGAAGTGACGCCTCCTGTGCAATACCTCCAATGAGAAAAAACAATTGTGTGTGAGTGCTCTTTGGTTTGTCTACTTTTTTGAGGATTCGTTTCGCCTCTTCTTTTAATAAGTTTATAAGCATATCGGTTTGAGCATGGTCCTATTACTTGATGTGAGCGCATTTTGTAATGAACCATACTTTAAAGACATAAATATATTCTTACTTTATGGAGTCACTATTTCATGCGTCTTTTGTAGGTAGACTAAAGCACTTACAAATCAGTGGTACTTTGATGTTGACTTTAATATGTGGAGGGAAGCATGCCATCCTGTGCTTACGACTGGATTCCATTAATCAGCCTCGTGTTTATATGCTAAGTTTATTAAACCAAGGGGATTTAAATCCCGCCCACCAAATTAACACGCAGTCAAGCATTTAACGCGTTCACCGTGCAAATAAGATGATTGAGTTATACCATCATTCTCGCTAATGTACACATATATGAGCCTCGGGTGCTACACTTCACCCCCCCCCCCCCTCCCTCCTTCCTTATTTGAAAATAAAATTCAAAGACGGCCCGATATGCTAACGAAGTTCGAGGCGCCATTTCCCCGGCTTATATCAATCGTGTCTGAGACTTGAGTAAGATTTAAATCAATTTACATGTATAGTTGTGGATGTGTTGTTACGTTTTGACGATGTTATTTTGTAATGAATAATTCCGTGTTTAAAAAAGTGGTTGGACACCTTTTACCAAAAACCTCTACTTTATCGAAACCCAAAATAAAATGAACCATGATACAACATGCGATACTTCATTCTCTTCAGGGCGCCTACTTCTACCCAGCTTAGGTCCATCGCCAATTGTCATTATTATGCAACGGTCTTGTCTCATTTGTCGACATTATACATGCCATAATCTTAATCTGAACGGGGAAATGTAACCACTTTAGCAATCTTTACTTCTCCCCCCCCCCCCCCCCCAACAAAATAGGTATTACATACTTCTTTTATTTAAAAAATCGTGAGTAGGCTTAATGGGTTAAAAACTGAAAACAAGTTGACAAAGCAACCGTAACAGTTATGACAACATAATGTTGCACACGGTTGTTGGCTAATAACTTTAAAATTCTTTCACAATTGCAGTATTATTGATAGTTCATAATGATTAATATTTTCTGGTAAAAACATTCATTTTTGTAAATTGTTGCTTAATACATTAATAATAGCTTAAACCTTCTCTTTCCTTCAAATTTGACGACTCAATAGACTTTTCCCCGATATTACTACCCACGCGCATGTCAAGACCTTTATTTGACCTTTGATGACAAGACCTGTTGGCCCTTGACCTGAAGTATATGTGATATGAATATCAGACCAGGAGCCAGGGATCTGTAGTAGATGTAAAAGAAGTATTTTTTGATGATGCCCCAGATAAATTAACGACAGAATCTTGGCAGCGCCGCTAGGCAATGGAAAATAAACTATTTCCACTTCGGCTCTCTAAAATACGACCAAATGGTCGTAAAACCAAGCAGTGACATTGTACAGTTAATAACACTAGGATCGGAAAGGGAAATTGTTGAGTCTACATACCAACTACAGCGGGGGGGGGGGGATAAATTTTAACAGGACTTTTTTTTTTCTTTCGGGGGGTGTCTTTTTTGTTTAAGTTCAGTTTAGAAGGAAAATTGGCTGTAATTAGACAAATAAATGTAGATTAATAAAATTGATATTAACAACCTGAAAGGAATTAAAAGGGCGTGTCTTTTTGGAGGGTCCAATTTGATGGAACATTTGCTCAATTTAGGCGGATAATATTGATATTGTCGAACTTACTGAATACTTGTAACAAACTACCAATGCAAAATCAAAGATTTGACGGAGCTCTTTTAACGGATAATCAATGATAAAAACCAATGCCTGATGGAAGTTTATCACTAAAAGTAGTTCAGCTCAATGGTACTGTCGGCTACATCTCCTAATACCCCTCAAGTCTACATGAAGCTTTAAGATTTTAATCACAGTCTTCGCTTCTTCCTCTCGACTTTTATTCCCGATTTTCTTATTCAAGTTCCTTTCCCAAGTGCCTCTCCAATTTATTTGTTAATAGCCCATGCATGCGGAAATGTTTTATTCCATGTTCACACTAATAGCCCCTCGGGTCGTATAAAAAAAAAAATCAGTTACGAAGGCATTACAACATGGATCTAATACGCAATATCTCCCAACTCCCATAAAATCGGCACATGGGGTACAAAGTAGGGTTTATCACCAGATTAAGTCTAATGCTCAGGCGCACTTCTAAGCATACTGGGTAAAAAAATGCTCAAATCATGAGGGCAATTTCATGCGTGATTTAGGTATGTTTTCGCACAACTTGGATAATCACGATAACCTTTTACATCAGATTGAGCAAAAACTGTCCGAGTTGGACATAATACATAAGGTCGCTGAGCCATATAATTTCCCGTAAGTTGAGAAACAAAGTGAGTGAGCAAGCTTCACAGTATTGTCACGGGAAATGGCTAAAATTGACATCTTGTTCATATCGAAAATCCCCACCAGAAAGTCTCCGGTTGTGAGAAGATTAACATTACAAGAAAACTGTTCATGAAACCACACGTTCACGAGATCGAATGTACAAGGCCGAAATTCTAGACCTCATGAGATAGGCAACCAGTCTGACCGCCCTCATAACTATTAAAACGCCTACATGGTCTAAGAGAGCGACCATCCACAAACCAAATGTTATGGTCTCATTGACTTTCGGATGTTTTGTCAGAAGGGTTACATGATGCCGAAGGCCGAATGTCTCGATCTCCGGTCTCATGGCCCTAAAGACAACTAGTCAGGCTCACAAGGCCGTTGATACACATGTACCATGCACTTTCACCTCTTGTTAACCAGTTGGCAGTAGGAATGAAAAAATAGTTAAGCAGACTATCTGGCAACTAGTCTGAAGATAAAAGACCGACAGATCACGATGCAGAAGATGCCCGAAATTGAATTTCTCGGTCTCCTGGACATTCGGTAAATTGGATTACGTCCTTCGTAACCAAATAGAGATTAGGCAAAAACCCATAAAATCTATTACAGCCTTCATAGGATTAATGAACAACACTTTTACTGTACAAGTCAACAACCTTTTTTTCCATTGAGAAAGAGTAAGAAGAAAAAAATGTGTTTATAAACGAGGAGGCACAAATTCCTTATATTATCAGACTTAAGGCAACGGGATTTCTCACCATATTATACATCGTTCAATATACTTACGCTTAAAGAAACATTAAGTCTAACCCCCAATAGACAACTCCTCTAAAAGAAAGCATACAAATCAGAGGGGAAAACTGATGAAAGTTTCAATCAAATCTGACTAATTATAAGTAAGTTATCATTTTTTTAAAGCTGTAATCACTATACATATGGGCACTTCAAATTTGCAGAATTGGTAATGTCAATGTGATGTAGTGCCGGACTACCGTCTGCTCCAACATATAAAATGACTAAAATTTAAATTTTTCAAAAATTCATTGCTCAGGAGGGACTATTCTTTTTAGAGGACCTATATTACTATGGTATCTATAATATTTGTTGGGTAGTGCCCCAAGGGAGAAGGAAAGTACCAGAAGAATAGAAATTAATGATATTTTTGTACACGGCAAATGGGAGAGTTATCCCCATTCTACGTCACAATCCACTGACCGAACTACCAATTGAGATTCGCTTGGACTTAGTGATCTCATATTTCAAACATTCATAACTTCCTTACTATTGGTCCGATTCATTTCAAAATGTTACCATTGATACAAATCAACCTATTATAAGGTATATATTGCCCTTTAAACCCAATGACTTGTAAATACATCATCGGATCTCCCGACCTCTCCGGTCGACACTATATGGTTCTTATATAAGATTCTTATGCGGACATGGTAACCGTTATGGTTAGTAATAGAGTTATACATAAGCTCATGAATACTAATGAACGAATATTGGAGCCCATGTAGTGGCGACGTCCTCTCCCCATCTTAACTTCCGTGTTCAAAGTTTTATAAAGTCACATTGGCTGATGACTCGATCACAGCTATTACCGGTAATCAAGATGAATGGTCGTTTATTAGCAGCATTAAATCGGCAATGAATATGATTGCTCGCTGTCTTCACCAGAATATGGCGACTGTGGGGCGCTGCATGGTGATCGGCGACGAAATTGTTTAAAAAACAATCGTAGGCCAAATGATGGTTTGATAAGACAGGGGCAAGCATTAATTCCAATTTTAGACGTGAATGAAAGAATAAAGATGATAGGAAAGAGCATTCCAGATTGAATCTAAATTGCCAAATGTATTTTGCTTAATCTAAGATAAATGCTAGAAAGAGTAATGCAGCAGAACATCTAATTGCGAAGTATTACTCTGAAGGAACAAAATTTGGAAACCCTTTGCAAATAATGACCTACATGTATTTGAAAACTCGCAGAATTACATTAAGCTTTGAAATGTATGATTAATGAAAATCCCATGAATCGCTAATTCCGACTAAAGTCAGCCATGTTGCTTAATATGTATCTTTATGCAGTCTAGTCACAATATCGAAATAGTCGGTAAAAATTGCAAATTATCACACGGCCTATAAATGTGATCTTTACACGTCATAAAGCCGAGAAACTTTAACAAAAAATAGTTCTATTAATATTTCAAACTTAGAATTTTACCTCATTTGATAAGTTGCTTGTATATAACTTATCTTCATACCTTTCTATTGATTCAAAAATATCCTAATTTATTTTTGTAAAACGCCTACAAGGTTTACATTTCATCATGCTGAGGAATCGTGAGGAGAAAAAACATTTCAAAAAGAGCTAAGAACTGAATGTCAGTCTTGATAAGCATGCAGAAGCAAAGCAGAGTCGTCTTTATACAGGAGTCATTCTAGAAACAGACGACAGCTCCCAATATGGGATATCATATACATTTGGCGGGAAAGAGAATGTTGAGAATAAAATGCAACCAGACCGCCAGCTGAGGCGCCTTGAATCCTGTTCAAACAAACACATGGATATTTTTGAATTAGAAGATACTCTCCTCGTTCTTAACTCCCTGCTTCGGTTTCTTATTCGCTTCTACTTCCTTTTCCCATGCTTTATTATCTTCTTCTTTCTCTGCTACTTTCTTTACTGATTCTTTTTCTCATTTTCTTCGATTTGATTTTCTCGTTCTTTGCTTTCTGGTTTGTGTCTGAATATTTCTCTCACCTTCCTTTATATCTTTTTTCTCTTACCCCCCCCCCCCCCCCTCCCCCCCCCCCTCTCTCTCTCTCTCTCTCTCTAGTCCTATCTTTGTACAATGTACAGGAAATCATGCGAAGAGTCGGTGCACAAATACTTTAGTCGCATATGATTATGGTCATGGTTATAACATGCGCAAATACAGCTCCTTTTTCAATTAAAAATATAAATAAATAAATAAATGAATAAATAAATATGATGAAAAATGATGAAAATGCACCAAGAGTCGGTGCATTATATTTTAGTCGCATATGTGGTCATGGTTACCAATATAACCTGCGCCAATACTGCTCCCTTTTCTATAAAAAAAATAATTAAATAAATAAATAATATAGAGCACAATAAATTATGAAAACCGTACACAATAACAACTAAGACTGCACCTTGTATTCAAATACCAAGTTCTCTGATAGGTTGAACTGAAGATGGAAGACCTTTCTTTATTTTCTTTCTTTCTATATTTGGCGTTAGAGACGTTGTTGTACCTTCAAAGCACCAGACCGAAATCTTCTGAGCTTAAAAATACTAAGCCCTGAGGTTGACGCTGTATTTGTTTTTTGTTTGTATTTTTCCCTTGCCGGCTTAGACATGTAGTGTGTGTATTCATCTTCTAGACTTAATCTACTTCCTAACAACTATAGCCGGCGGTATGTCTATAAATTGACAATCATGTTAAAAGCATTTCTGAATACTAACGAGATGTTGAGAGACAAATGGGAGGGCAAATGGAGAGAGAAAAGTGAAGTGCGTGGGATGAAAGGGGAAGAGGGGATCTATCTAATAAAGAAATTTCTGCTTAGCGAAGTTGGGGTGCTTTGAAATTAACTGACGCAATTTTGTATAGGTGGGGATGTTTCACTTGTACCCTTTATAGTCCTTGTCCCCCCCCCCCCCCCCCCCCGTCGTGTTATTCCATTCTTTCTTCCCTTCCTTCTTTCTCTATTCCTTTTTTTTCTTCTATCTTTCCAGAGAGATTGAATTCGTGGAGTCAGCACGCCTGCACTTAAACAAAGTTAAATATACAGTCATCTGATCAATTGAGTCGACCTTTATATAACCGGGCCCAGGTCAAATAAACCTGCTGTCATATGGAAAATTGATAACTATCATTTTTGCAACGTGTTAGGGAAAACTGTCAAATAATATTAGCCACGGAAACAGTTTGATCTAAAATTTGATTCGGCATATTCTGTGTTTCTACGTGCAAAAACACATTCTTCTGATTAATTACAACATTTTCAATCAAGTTCAGGAACTAGATTGTGTACCGCGTGGTAAACTTCATTTTATGCATTTAACGAATATGATCCAATCATATTGTACGTTAGAGCAACTTGTAAACAAAGTTTTGCGGATTTGTCAATTGTATAGAATTGCTCATTATGATGTTAATGACAATTGCTTAGAGTATTGGCCATCATTATGTGAGACAAGTATGACGGGTGTGCCAATACATGTGGAGGGGGGGGGGGGTATACGGTGGTTCCGCGAACGTGGGATACAATGCTTAAAGCCCAATCGCAAATACATCCTTCTGCAACTGGTTGCCAAACACTCCAAGTTTCTTGGTTGAGTGGTACGGTACAATGGCAGAGGGCTGTTTCTCCTAATTTGCTCATTGGATTTACAAACACGAAAGGAGCACACGCATAGGTAGCGTTTCACTGTTAAAATACCAGTCATATTCAATCTTTTCCTCCTCGAATACACGATTTGAAACATCGTTCTAAATAAAGCAGAAGCTTGTTTATTAGCCATTACTTGTATTCACTCTTTCCCACTGTCATGCTAGCTAGCCCTTAACAGTTTGAAAGTAACTCTATTTACAATTTCTAGGACGGTTCCAGATCGTAGTGAGAACTAGTTTTGTGTGATGGGGGGCTTACCATTTACCCCCAAACAAAAAAAATAAGAGCAGGTTAATTTTTTTAATTGTAATTGCCCAACAATTGGCAAAAGAAAAAAGAAAAAAACAACAACAAAAATCGTTTAAAAGTGCATAAAGGTAGTAATGCCAACCCTATTCAGATCATATATTCTAATGGCCTAAACATTCTCAACTGTGGTCCCATCCCTATCAATGAGATGTAATCAAAGACAGCCAAAGCAAAAAAAATGTCAGAAGTCATTAAGCCACCCACATGCACTACCAACCTGTAGAACACACTTAGGAATCACCTAATGAGTCAGCGTAGCTAAGTGGAGCGGGCGATCGATAGATCGCCCCTTATAATTTACCTACCCTAAAGACGCGACAATTATTCGGCGAGTTAAGGATGCGTCGTCATGACAACGACATGAAAATATCTTCCCGCCTCGAATAAACGAGGAATGAATAATCATTTTTTGACACGCTTTCTGATTGTTCATGGGATGAGTGACCCTATCGAACTAGGTCGTATATTGATTTAGCGAACTGTACTGCTGATGCGATGATTGAAGCAAATGCTGACGCTGACTGGTAATCAATGGCAGATATGTGTTTCTTATATTTTCTGACCCATAATCCGACAGCGTGAAAACATTATCACCAGAATGCAGGCGACAAAATAGTCAACACAAACGGACAAATATTGACTTTGTTTAAATTCACGCATATAAAGATGATTTTATTTTAATAGTGCGTTTGCCACTTCACATTGACAACTTCGTGTTTGAATGTAAATTTGTGGCATTTTTTTGTTGTTGTCGTAGTTGTTTGTTCCTCTGGCCGCTAGTTTGATTCTTTTCATTTCTATTAAGGATACTTAGCTCCTATTCCTGACTTTACTTCTTGCAAATCCGTAGGCATATCAGACTTCCTGTAATAACATCCAATTACACATGTATATATGAAAAGAAGACCGGTATTTCTTTCTTCGCGCTTGAAATGATGTAGATCAGGAGTCTGGAAAATTCTAAAACCATTCAATCAACACCGTCTCAGGGTGTGACCCCACCACCCACCAAAAATATGAACTTCGAAGGGGAAAAAATGATGATTATAAGAGTACCTGACAGGTTAAGAGTTAGTAGGAATCGGGAGAAAGAAATCGTCTGTTTTGAACCAGAAGGACGTTAACTCATATGCATTATACTTGAACAAACAGTTTCAGCCCGTTGGATCTTAAGAGATAAAGTTTAATGTGGTAACAAGAAACAAACATCATCTTACTCGAATAAAATGATTGCAAACTTATGCCACTTGCACCTTGTTTTTTGTGCACAGGAGGCGTATTTTCGATTACGCACTACCAGTTGTTAAAAGGACCCTTACAACAGTAATTCACACCCTGATGATATCATGTTGTTTCCATTGACTTTTTTGTATAATTTCACCTTCACATCGTGCGTCAAAGGCTGTGTCAATCAATGGCGCAGTCATACGTCAAGCAGATAACGACGCCCTGCGTGCAATGGGCAAAGATTATTTTGTTTTGCGTTCTTTCACGTAACCTAAATAAAGTCTATACATACAAGGATCGCAATCATTTTCGTAAATTAACCTTCGGCAAATTCAATGGCCGTGTACGTCATCTTTTGAAATGTCCGTACGTGACGATGAAATACTGCGTTATCCGAACGCGATTTTTATGAAATATACGATAGGGTATTTAAATTGTCCTTGAGTTGATTTTTCGAACATAGTTACGATCGATGAGAAACAAAACTTTCAAAATGTTTCACCTCCTATTATAAGGCTAGTATGTTTGAAAGTGATGAGTGAGAGGTATGATAGGGTACGCTGCATGTGGCGGTTAAAGCCCAGTGTCACGCCGGTATTGACTGGTGGGACCTCATAAGCTAACAACACTTTCCCATGGAAATGCGCAAATAAGCCCTGTTTACTCATCCCCGTGACTTTACTCAGCCCTTGGGGGTTCACGTATAAGGCCAGAGGATCAGGTATGCAAACATGGAGGACGGGAAGACGATGAGCTAACGTTAAACAGTTATATGGGACGTGGGATGACACAACAGACAGTATCAGAAACCCCCTCTCACGAACTTGTTCTGGTTAGCAGGTACACCGGATTACACTTATTCAAAACGTTGATAATGACTGCCCGGTAACCGGTGGTAACCAAAATCCTCGTCACAATTTACTGTCAGGTGTTTAGTCTAAAAGTCTTTTACATTTCTCCATGTTTCAAATGTCAGACGGGTATTAAGGACTGAGCTTGTCTTGAAATACATGTAGAGCATTAAAGATAAGGTTGAGTTGTGGGGAAGAGGTGTAAAAATAATCTGTGAGCGTTATCATTGTATTATTCAAGTGTGGAAGAACATAAGATAAAAAATGTTCCCTGAAAAGCATGCCTCTTCAAACGCCTTAATATTTTTAATATGGCATGTAGCATCATAAAAATCGGGACGGATTTTTATGCCACATGTTCGTGTAGTCCCATATACATATTTATGTGTACAGTGCTTGTAACTTTATCAAGACTGGGCCAAATGTCTTATCATTTTGATGATTTCAAAACCTTGCAGTACACACCAATATTTATATGCTAGATGACCAACCTTTTCTGATCGATTCCACAACGCTTCTTTCACAATGCAATCGCATGACCAGAACTCAACTTTATCATTAAAATGTTTTATGATGAATAATGACTAATCCTGGATGAAATGCAATCCTTCATGTCTGATCTGTTGTGTTGGATGGAGCGATGAAAAATTGTCCATCCTCTGAATTCTGAAAGCTAAGGTATTTCGTATCCCCAACAAATTGATAAAAGATTTATTATCAACAACTTTTCGATTTCGGTAGGAAGTCATTAGCAGCTACATAATGTCGTACGGAAGTAGTTAAAAGCTATACAGTTCCGTATAAATGTCACGCACATTGTGTATTTCAAGATCAACCTTTGCTTTCGTATCTTTCCATACATGCTATGCGGAAGGATTCATTTAGAAACAAACGATTCGAAATCTAAAAATATAGTGTAATTCTAAAAGGGATGTAAAGGGGTAATGGTTATTGGCATAGGCCTATATGGGTGTAATTTATCATTATATTTTCCAATCATTTTTAGAAAATATCAAAAAGCATTCCTGAAATAATGTTAGAATAGAAAAGTATATGTCATCTTTAAAAATCCTTTCATATAACGACTCTGCTTTTTCCCGAAATCGTTACAAAATGTATAGTTCTCCAAAAATATATTTCCATCTGATACTTATGCAAAGCTAACGCAATCATATACAGGTAATGTAAATCTAGTAGGTCAAGCACCTAATACCCTTTTCCTTCACACTCGAAATGACCCAGTGATTTAACCGCCTTTGGAAGTGAACCTTCTATTTTATTTATGGTAAAGAGGGGTTAAAAAATAGAGGAGGAGGTTTCAGTTTTATGCTTGCCAATTTTTGAATTAATTTTATTAATTCATGGAAAACTAAAGAATGGCAATCTGTTTGCAATTCACAAGACGTTAATGTTCACTTTAAAGGTACTATGACTTTTTTTCAAAAGAAACAGGGGTTTAGATGTTTACAAATCTACTCTGTTTGAATATTACCGACCTACTTCACAATTTCAGTGTTATCATTTAGTGTTTATTGAATAATTTGCTTCTATTTTACTTCCGTACTTTTAAAATGTATTTCGATATACTGTACGCACCTTGGGGGCCGGGTGTAGGGGTAAATGCCAAAATCACCTACATGTTTTACCTTGCGAGAAAATCTCACACGATGTTTGTTTTGTATTGGTTATGTCAATATCTCAAACACTGGATGGATAGCTCGTCAATAAATGTTCATCCTACCTCTTGTATTTATGTGTGAAATGATCTTTTGTGGAATTTAATGACATGTTTGTATGACCGATTATTTATTTACTTTGATAACTTGTTGCTAGTACCATCTGTATATTCCCGGGACAATGCTGTCGGATAAAGCTGTTGTCTGTTTGATGATTTTGCTTGTTTGTAATGATATGTACCCGCTGTCTATTTTACAATTGTACTTCGTTATCTTTATGATGTAATCGCAGACACATGTACAGCCCAATTGATGTAACTTTCTCTTTATAAGTGAACATGCCTTCCTATACTAAATTCTCTCCTCTCTTCCTTTCACTATTTTTTCTTTCCTATCAACGTTCTGTTATATACAATGTAATTTTCATAATAATATCTATAATGTTCTTTTTAATTTATTATGGGCGTTCCCAACTCAAGCTACGCTTTCCGGGTTTTCGCCTCCTTCCGTATCTGAATTAATTACTGTATACTCTATGTTGAAATAATTGTTACATATATCATGTATATATACATTGTGTTTTATATTTTGCTGTTGAGAAGGAAATAAATGTTAATAAATACAAATACAATACAAAATACAAAAAAAGCGTCCTGTTTTGACATGAACTCGAAAGCAATCTTTTTCTATCACCAAACTTTGGTCATCGTTTACGATTCGTCGGCCCCGGTATCTCGTCTCCCTTTCGGTGTTGGATGCTGCATCCAGGGTTCCCGCACGCTTAAAATAGTTTCAGCCTTCGAAGAAAATGCATATGTGAGGTTAATCAAGTAGAATGCATAATCCCAGACTAATTCACCATTCCATTCGCCACCCCTGTCTTCAATTCGTCGAGGCTAAGTAATGGCTAGTCTTGGCTCGAGTCCATTCCAACCCTAACTTACAGGTAATACCAATATTTCCTTCGGTTAATATTCGTTTGTCTGTTAAAATATAGAAAGTGCAGATGCAAAATTTGCATCGGACGAAGGTGTATGATATCTGAGATATGTTTGCATTGAGTGAATGAAATTTGTTAAATTGGAAGCTTGATTATTATTGTGCTTCCGCTGTTTCGTTTCACGATTTTTCGTTAAGGTTTCATCTTTGGTTGTCGCTACATTGGCCTTTTTAATTCTCTATTATCTTAATATCCATTATCTCTTTTTCTTTGCAAATTAAAATTGTGTATGTAAGCTTTAATACCGGGTCTATTATTGCTGTGGCAGCAATTCGTCAAATTAGTGGAGCACCACCCTCTAACACAGATGTTCAGGAGTCGCATGCGACTGGGATTAAAGTCTATTTCTGTGGACTAATCGATATAATTATCTTTTATTTGGAACGCGTGCAATAAGTACGAGTTAGTGTCAATCAATCGCGTTAGATTTACACCTCCGGCAAAGACATATATAGAATCGATAAAAAGACTATTCTTTAATGGTCAATGATCATTCTACCTGGAATTCAGACACCTTGAAGATGATTAGCTTCAAAATGAAGGTCAATCAAGGTGTACGCTAGATTAGGTGTAATACTCGAGATGCATGGTCCGATGGTGGATTAGGGATTGTCACCTACATGTAATTCGACGAACGGATTTGCTGCCGGTCACGGTTTATTTTGAAAAGCGAACATTCTCTCGGCGGATATAGTGTTACCATTTCTGACTACATTCATTATCATTCATAACATAAGTCACTAACAGATTACATACCGTGCCTCCCCTGTGTAACTCAAGCGGCCATATATTTAGGAAACAAGACGAAGAATGCGCTCTCGCCCAGTGGCAGCGGTGGGATATGAACCCATGCCATGAAATTACTTTTTGTTACGCTTGTCAGCAAAATGGTACAAAAAGATAATGTCCCATCTTTTACAAAATCACGTACCCGCCCCTGCATGTAAGAGACAGTGGAACACCTTTGAATCGTCATCATTACAGAGTAGAAAAGCAGTTATACTATAACATCGTCACGTGGTTGTGGTCCAAGGAGCCGAATATTTAACAGCATGTTTATAATATCAAACGGATGGACCATGGATGATTTTGTACTTCAAAACAGATAATTAGGCTTTAACCTTAATAGGACTATACTAGCAGGACCCGTGGAAAATCCACGGGATTCTAGGGGAGGGGGCCAAATAGATAGATAGATAGAGGCCTATGTGCTATCCAACAAAAAATTTAGATTATCTTTATATAGAGAATTTGTATAATATATGCCGTAAGACCATGAATGGCGCATCGTAAAACAAACTATGTCAGATAGGATCTCGATAATTACTATTTATTTGCATTATTATTGTTGTGATTTCAATGTAGTTTCATGAAAAGACTACATATGCAGAGGCTTGGATTATGATTATGTTGGCATTGTTCACAAAATGGGTATAATTATTTTCAAAGTAAAGATTTTACGCGAAAAATTGGACGGTTTGTGCACAAATTGACTCGACTGTGTGTGGGACTGTGAGCGTAGAATCCAGTGAAAGATTTTTTTTTTTCGGGGACTCGATCTATATCAAATTTTGGGAAATTTTTGGGGGCTACTTTTTTTTATCTTTCGGGGGCTCATTATTCTTGGGCTAATTTTTCATTAATTCATTTAAAGATGCAGTTTGTTTAGTTTAGTAGCGTAGTGTTACGTAAAACAGGCGAACTTTCTGCGTCAAGTTTCTACGCCGAAAGTACGCGAATTTTGTTAAACATATTAAATTGTTTGCGTCCATCTTGCGTACTTTTTTGCGTCCCTCAGGGTATAGTAACGTAGGCCAGCGTACTCTCAGCTCAGCGTAGTTGGTACGCAACTCTACTATGGACTCCACGCCAATTAGTGATCGACCTGCCAGTATCACAAATAAGGCATTAAAAATATGCTCATCTGACCGTAATTAAATGCCTAAAACCCCTGAGCTTTCGGGGGTTCAGCCCTTTGTACCCGTGGACACCACGCCTGCACTCAAATCGCTTTGAGTTACCTGACCCCCCCCCCCCGCCCCCCCATACTTTAAAAATTGATTCGATGCAAGAACTGTATCGTACTAAAAGTATTTTCATGTTTTTAAACGACCATGATCCGACCGTCTGATTTTCTTGTGAAAAATGATTATCGAAATTCAGTATACAACTATACATGGCCAGAATAATCACAATCCAAGCCCAGGTTTCATACATCTATTCACGAAACTATATTGAAATCGGGGCAATAATAGCAATTTCAAAGTGGTGTTTAGACTCTCCTCACACCCACGGACAGACCTGGCTACTCCGGTCACCGCTACTCCATGCTCACACACTCAGCTCCGACAGCACCGCCGACAGCGGCGCTCAACTGCCGTGGCAATACACTGTGGACTCAAGGCAGTTTGCAACTGAACTGTCACGTGAAGGCGTACTATCACAGATCTATTTGCGCTATTCTTGTTGTGATTTCGATGTAGTTTTCATGAAAAGACCAATTGAACAGAAGCTTGGACTATGATTATGTTGGCATAGATCACAGAATTTGTATAATTATTTTCAGAGTAAAGATTTTACGTGAAAATAGGTCCATGGTTTGCGCCAGTTGTCGCAATCGCCTCGACTCGAATCGACTGTGGTGTGTGCATGTGTGTGACCTGAGAGCGTGTAATACACGTACACTGTTGGCGCCTGGCCTACAAAGCATATCCTATAGAAAGACCCATAACACGGGTACGCTCAACCCGTTGAGCGTACATATTGGCTACATCCCATCACCTGAGTGAGTCATCTGTTAATGTGTATTTCTCTTACATGCTACAAAGCGTATCCTATAGCAAGAGGTCTAATTCGGGGCACGCCGCACACCCGTAACAATAGGATTTGCTACACCCGTTGACGCGAGTGGTTTCTCGTCCATCGTGTGTCTCTTCGTCTCTCTTTGATAATTAGACAGAGGGCGGGTGCACGCCTTGTCGACTCGCTCTCGCGGGTTTCGTCGCCTCTTCGCAATCCACGCCGCCCGCCGTGCTCTCGCCCGCCCGTCCTCCCCGGCACCCCGAAACCACGTTTAACGGCGTGGACGTCGATCGCGGGGTCGACGTGGCACGCGGGTTACGGGAGACAGGCCTCGTGGAATTGTGCCGCCCTCCCCGCGCCACGGCGGAGGCGGGCGGGGTCGGGGAAAGACGTTTTTGAGGAACCGTTTTGCCCCGTGTTGGACCCCCCGCGGCGATTAGTGGTATTAGTAATATAGATGTGGGTTATGAAACTCATGTCGTGAATAATACAAGTTATCTTGAGACATTTGTCTCAAAATCATAATCACAAAGTAAGGAAGTTCATCCTGATTGATCACAAAGGAAATCATAAATTTCATCGGTCGACATGAAATATATTATTGACTCTACAACAGATTACTACATGCCATAGCTCAATCCAGGCTTTAGTGTATGCCTGGATGTAGATGAAGTCGTAATACTTTGCCAATAACAATCTGATAGAAAGAGAGACGAATTACAAGATTTCCCTGCGACGATCCCACTCCCCTCGCTCCTCGCCAAATCCTTCCACATTTTCGTGTTTACTATCATTATTTTATAACTCCATGTTCTGCCGTAGGTGGGACACCATCTTTTCATCGGTGAAATAGCCACTCGCAAAATCAACTTCGGGCAGCTGAATGCACAATTCTTCCGATAAATCAAATCAAACTACTTTAACGTGTTTTTATAGCGAAAACTCTTAAGGGACCGCAAGCGCCTATCCCTGAGCAGTGGGGGAACATCTTTCACAACAAAAATCCGCGTGTAATTTCATTAGCGTATATAGGATCGAGCACAATCGTCTTATACTTTATTAAATCTAACGTTTTGTACCATTCTGTTCGAAGGACCGTCGGACACTTGAAGATAAAGTTGAGCATGTGATTGCATTGTTGAAGAAACTGTATACACGTTTTGTAGAAAGTTTGATTGTGTAATCATAGTAATTACTGTGTATAGTAGGTCCCTTTAAGCTAGGTTAACGTAAAATTATCTTATAATTGTGGCATAGACATTTTATTCAAGCTTTCAAAGGTAATTCTAGATGGAATTGGGATATGAGGGTCTTTAAGATCAATTATTTCATGCAACATTGCTACTATGATATTCTTTAACAAATGAATGAAATAGAGTAGAAAGCTCACAATTTTTTTTACTTTCCCAGAGCTCTACATTTTCTTTAAAATCCAACAATAGTATATCTTCCTTATCTTTATAAACTTTGATAAATGTAAACCATTGATAAAATGGTACAGTTAGTGGCATTTACATGATGTTGCCTCTTATTACGTCCTCGCAAGTTATATTTCCATTGCATTGTATTAACACAATACTACGAGAATCGGCTGCTATTCATCCTTTGCTTCACATCTTTTTATTCCCCAAACAATATTGTCGTGCCAGGCGTGCACTTTCCTCACATCCCCCATTCTCCACTGATCTCTTTCCGAGGCACGCTTCGATGTCACGTCCTGCAGGAACCCGATATCATCCACGGGATCGTCGTCGACAGGCCGGGCTCGTCCTAGCTGCATTCATCGTTGCTTTCGATGTGTGTTTCCTGTGTGTCACCCGTCGGTCATGATGAAACGTCGGGTGAGGGAATGAGGGCATGGAGGAGACACGACAGGAATACGTCCTCATCTCGTTATGTTCTATACCGTCAATGATTTACTGCATTTTTAATGGGTCGTTAAAGGTAAAGACCAGTATTGGAAACGCCCCAATTTCAAAAAATGAAACGGAAGCTCTCATTACCAATCATGTGAAAGAATATGTTTTGACTAATACATGATGATAACAAATTTGCCGGGAAACCCCCTACTAATTCATATATTTGGTAAATTTGTTTCTCTCATGGTCTGTGAGAGATATAGGGTAGTCCCATATACATCTTTCTGTGTATAGTGCTTGTAACTTTACGAAGAATGGGCCAAATTTCTTAACATTTTGATGATTCCAGAACCTTGCAGATGCTAGATGCTAGATGATCAACCTTTTCTGATTGATTCCACAACGTTTCTTTCACAATGCAATCGCATGACCATAACTGGTCTTTACCTTTAAGAATATGAACGTGAAAGATTCGCTGTTGCGATAACGTTTGAATAATGTTTGCCTTCCTCTTTGTATACAATGATTGTGACAATAAGATTATTTCTTCTTGTCTGAATTTTATTTATCAATCTCTATACCTCTTTATAGCTTATATTACTCAACGTAGATTACAGCATTACCTGATTAAATATATATATGTGATATATACACTGTAAACATGTATAGCGTGATTTTCTCGTATAAATGCACGATAAACAAAAACATCTGAAAAACTTGTTTATTCTGAGAAAGCGCACACATTTTCGGAAGGTCTCTTCCTTTTCAAGACAGACGATATAGTCAGTCTGTTCCGAACTTCCTCAAACACCCCTGGCTCCTCTGGAATACTGAACAACACTGAACAACATCAACATCATTGTGATATATTTCACAACTATGTACATCAAGGCGATGTTCTTTTGTCACTAGCCATCATGCGAAGATTACAAGAGAAAATCCTAAAAGCATGACGATAACTTGAATGGCGGGTAGCTACGGAGGCAGGTGCCTCCTGCCCCACCCGCAGACAACATTGTCAACAAATGAGAGTAAAAGTGAGAAGAGAGAAGGAAAGGGAAATGGTTGGTGTAACGGACCCAATCTGTAGCCTTGTAAAATCGCATTTCATTTTCTGAGTAAGATCGATCCCCCCCAAAAAAAAAAAAAATAATAATAATAATAATAATAATAATAAAAAAAATAAAAAATAAAATAAATAAAAAATAAAAAAATAAATAAATAAATAAAAAATAAAAAAAATAAAAAATTAATAAATTAATTAATTAAAAAAAAGAAAAAAGACTGAATAAATAAAAAAATAATACAAAAACAACAACAAAACAAAACAAATTGTGCCTAATGGGCGGACTGGCGCTTCACCAACGGGTGTCAATAATTTCTGGACACAGCTGGCAAGATGTATCATCTCTTATTCACTGACCACTGCCGAACATCAAGGGCACATTACAAACGACTTGGAATCATTCCTACATCAGACAAGTCTCTTTCATTGAAGGGAAGGAAGTAACAAATAGAAGGAAATTAGCAACATTTGGACACACCGCGGTCTTCTCCCTTTATGTCGTAGTAGAGTATTTTAATGTCGCTGGTAACATTCATAAAATATTTAAAGTTTCTTCGTGAATAAAAAGAAAATTAAAAAATTATTCTTTTAAACAGAAGCCATACCTTTGGGGTGTATTCATTATTAACGTGAAGGAAAACAAGACTTTATTGATTAGCTCATTTTAACACTGTAGCCATGTTTAACTTGAACTGTAAGTAAGCTATTAAACGGTCTACATGTTGAGGAAGATGTATCTGAGCTTCTTTTTATAAATGCAGAAATGTTTCATATACAGTGTATTTTTTTGTTTTAATGCACACTTTTAAGATTATACTATATTATCGGGATTAAACCGAATGTATGCGCAGACATTGGAAAATGATAGATTCTCTACGATTTTAAAACTTAGTCTTTAAGTTGTTCTTCAGTTGTTGCTGTTTCTGTTTCTGTTTTTCGTTTTCGTTCTTACTTTTATATACCACGGAATATGATATCCCCGTGTATCTTAACGAAGGCTACACCATCCGAAAGGTTGTTAATGATACTAGCTAATAATGTACACGACCCTGGTTTCATGCGGGTAGAAAAGTCTTGATAATGTTTACATTTGTGGGACGTACTTTCCTTCGAGGACAATTTCCTAGAAGTTCACTTTTACAAAATTAATGAGGTCAAGTCACACCCATTCTTTCGACAACTACTGTAGTACCATAGCATAGAGACCCTTAACATTTAAATATCAAATTTTGAGTACAAACAACGTTTCCCCCCCCCCCCCTCCTTTTTTCTTTTCTCTTTCTTTTTCTCCCTCCCTCTCCTACTTTCTAAAGTCTATTTATTTGTCACTGTTTCTGCATAACCTCCCTTTTTCTATATTCCTTAAGCTTTCTTTTCCCTTTTCCTTTCTTCGCCCATTTTCCATTTTCTCTACCCCCCCCCCCCCTTTCTAACACACACACACTCTCTCTCTCTCTCTCTCTCTCTCTCTCTCCAACAGTCTGTGGATCTGTTGACATTCCCTTCCACTTTTCTACCAACAAAATCGAATCCTCCCTTACATACTGGTATCTATAAAGAGCATACAGACAGATGTATGATTCTCAATTGTGGACGTGACCATACGTCATAATGGCATCATCATGCCGCAAGGTGAAACTTTACGTAACCAGGCACGGCGCGCAGGTGCATGAGCGATGATCTTTAAGACTAATGACCATCGCGTTAATTTGGAACGCTATTTTGTTTTCACTTAGCAGCGAAAAGAGTTCGTTAATTGTTTTTAGAACATCGATTGAAGTTGTGACATGTTGCTCTCAGCCCTTTTGCAATTTAATTTCACTCACATCTACGTATAGGCCTAATTCTTCAAGTAAGTTTTATAAACAAGACACTTTTGCAATATCTAAGCAACTTTTTTCATTACACCGTACATTGTAAATATGATCAATGTTACAACGGAACGTAACAGCTCCGGATTTCGATCATAAGGAAGGAGCGGACGTAAGCAGAAACCGTATCCCCCCCCCCCTTCGAAGTGAATGACTTTAAGACATTTTTTTATAGATTTTGACTTCTATCCCGCCCCCTCAGTCAATTAAACTGAGCGAGTCTGTGAGAGATGGGGAGAGAACTTCTATTTTATAATTTCGAGAACTTTTTTTTTTAACTCAACGAATACTGCCCCCCCCCCCCCTTTAGAATAATACTGGATCCGCCACTGATCAATCCATCATTGGAGAATGTTGTCCCTTGTATCGTTTATTTGTGTTTCTAGCTTTTCCACATAACATCAGCAGTGGATACATCATCACAGCGATAAAAATATTTTACCCTAACATTAAAGAGAAGGGGGGGGGGGTATTCATAAATAGGTTCGATGGATTGTGACTAGAGCACAAAGACATTAACGCTTATGTAAGAGAAAACAGAAGGAAACCGTTAATATTTTTGTTTGTATCCCTGAATCAATATCGTTATTCAATTTTACAAATCTGGTAAATTGCTGTATGGAATGGGAAAATTTAGCATGCAAATGGTGGTTACCATCTACAGGAAATGCGGTGTTTTCGTGACCGCGATTAAATTTCTCGTGCATTAGAAATGACACACGCACATAACTGGAAACATCATACTAAAGGGTGATTCCATAAGTAAGAAAGCTGAACGGGTTTAGCCGTTTGAAAATCTGGGAACTCATTATAATTATTCCTTCTGGTGTAAGATTGAATTAATGGAAGAAGAGGAAAATATGCTATGAAGCGTAAAAAATGCTTTTAATGGTTTCTCAATCTATTTTATCTTGGTGTAGAGGAATATCCATGATGAAATATATCCTGCATAGGATTGTTCTTCAAACCCCCTCATAGTTACTAGAAATATTACCAAAAAATAGCTGGAGGGAGTACATGTTTTTCTAGTCCCGAATACCAATTTCTTCAAGTGACTTCCAGCAAGACTGAGTTAAATTCTTCCTATTTTGGTAATTTAAAAACCTCACATTATAAACTTAGCAGTGTCTTAACATTATATTACATGACAAGAAGTACTTTACAGTATCTTTTAAAAGAAGTTGAAGCGCATTTTAATTTGTTTAAGTGCTCTTATCTTCGAAAACAAATTGTCTTCAAAGCACTCCTGATATATCGTCTAACCATTTAAAGCAAATTTAAAGGCAATCCTGAAGGACTAACAACTCAATTTGAGTCGATGCTGCCCACATAACTTCGTTAATGACTGCAATAAGTCAAGATAATTTAAATGCAAATGTTGAGTTCTGGTACCAGATATCTGAAAACAAATTTCCAAAGAATCAAAGGAAACTGAGGCTGACTATTCCAGACGACGAATCCTGTTCAACGAATTTTGTTTTTGTATCATAGCGAACAAAAATGAGATGAGGGAAGTGAGCTTTAACTATAAGTTATCCCGATCCACGTGCATTTAACAACTTTTGTACTTTTTGAACTTTTAGTGAGTGTGCTTTTCTCCGAAATTCGTTAGTTCTTGTCATATTCTGCGCACCCAAATTACCTATATACATAGTGCATGACGAGCGATAAATTAATTTTCTTTTTAGTCAATTTCCCTCATTACTTTTCACTTAACAAGAACAAAAATGTATCACCTTTGATGGCATATATCACAATGTAGCTCCCTGTTCCAAGGAAGAAACCATTAAGAAAATGTCAATCTATGTCATTAACGATTGGATTGGTCATTAGTTGAGCATAAAGGCGGAGCAATGCCATGTTGATCGCACATAAAATGGTAGAAAATGATATTAAGAGAAGAATTTGGAGCGACCATTATGACCATATACAAGACTGATGGAATGAAAGCACATACGTTATGGCATTAAATTGAATAAATTTCTCATTTGCAATTTTACGATGAGCAATGGAATAAAGGCAAAGACATTATGGCATTAAATTGAATAACTTTCTCATTCGCAATTTTACGATGACTCTTCTTATTGAAGACAAAATTAATTACCTATTTAAAAGGCCTTTAGTAAAAACTCTCACAAAAACAGTTAACATCCCTTTACATGTTTAGGCAGAGTTTTTCAATAATACTGATGTTATCATTGATATAAAGTGAAATAGTGAATAATCCTTACCATCTTTGCTGTATTGAATTTGCTTTATTTTTTTGCAAATTATAATGATAAACTCATTAATTTCTATTCATACATTCGTTGCCAAATAATAGTTAAGATCGAAGTAATTTACCACCAAAATCCCTATTCAAATTCTTTCATGCCTTTGACAGTTTATCCTTTCGCATCTTTTAGTCTAGTTCAGAATAATCCAAGCTAGTGTTTGGAGCCAGGATGGCGTTAAAACTGTGTTGAAGTGTATGAGTTAACGCCCTAATTCTGACTCTAAACATACGTATTTTTACTTTTGTATATATGTCCTTACTCAGGACCAAATTAGAAAACAGCTTTGTACGTCATATTTTTCAATAAAGAAATAAGAACCAAAAGAAAAAAATTACTGCAGTTTAATTCCCTCTGGACTGCCTCTCCCTTGATTAAAATGCAATGTTCGATAAAACCTGGATCGAAGCCAGAAGGGCGTTAAACTTGTCATTAAACATAGGGTTAATGCCCTTTAGTATAGCGCTAGTGCGCTACACAGAATATTCACTCTCACCACCGCCATCTTACGCATGTAGGATTAGCTATTACCAGTTAATTTCAACTACTCAAGTCACTTTTTACAGGTATTACAACAACCCCCCCCCCCCCCCCCCCCCCCATTCCGTGAACGGAGGGATACCATGCGTGTTACCAAAATGTCCGGTAAAGGGGTTCTTTTCACGCACCAAAGTCCGGCTCGTACATACACAAACAAGACTTTACCCACCGGACCAGGGGGTGTTTGCAAAAGGAGGGAACATGCATTTGCGTACCCTAAATAACACTGAGTGGGGGGGGGGGGGGGCGGGATTACAACAACAAACTAAAATTCTCACAAAATCACGCGAAATTGTCATTGGATGTTATAAACAAGAAATGAAAAATTAATATATATGCATGTACCATATGTATATGCTGAGCTATAATTGTATAATAACTGAGTACTAATAAGTAATAACAAATTAATAACTGAGTAATAATTAGGAGAAGAAAAAGAACAGTCAGATTAATACATGGCCGTAGGGACGGGATGCAAACTATTGTCCCATATGTTTATATTTGTGTTGGAAATCTTCACAATATTATCTTTCAGCCTGTGCCTCTACATTTTCCCCTACATTTCGAAGGTCACAACAGGAATTAAAAGAGCTCGGTAAAAGTCTTTCAGATAGGTTTTTTCTCTCTCTCTCTCAGAATAGAGTTTGATTTGCATTACTCAATCGCACCTGAGAACGCACGGCTTTGTTTTTTAGACTCCGGGCCAAAATAATGACATATTTTAATGAGCGATGTGATATGATTTGGGTGTCCTTCGGGCTGTTATAGATTCGAGACTTCGTGCATGAGGATATTTCAGTGTTTAGCGTGGAAAGCTTCATGATCTCTTCGGAAACATGTCAAGCATTAATGTGCCGACAGACGGCAAAAACATGTATACTATTTTTAAAAAGCAGGGATCAGCCAACAACATTCCTTGTTGGTACTTTTCTATTTCAATCTAGATTTATCTCGTTAAATGAGCAACTGTGCCTCTAAATAACAAAAAATGATCATTTATTCAAATCGCTGATTATTTTTTGTAAACTAAAACACTTTCATAAGGTAAAATATACAATGTCATACTATTTCATGGAAAGGTTTCTCAACAAATAATGCTTAAAGGTACTATGTCCCATTTACAGGCCAAACAAATGAAAAGGTAAAATTCCACCGACATTTGAAAGATAATACTAATATAGAACTTCCCTCAAAACGAAAGGGTTTAAAATGTCTTTTTGTGGGAAAATAACAAACGCTAGTTGTCGAATCGACTTTGAGATTGCAATCCATTTAATAGTAAATAGTAAGATTTTCAGACCCTTGTAACGAATGGTGTACATCTTGTGCTGCGCAAAGATTCAATCAGTTTAATTTTGACCATCACAAGAAGTGGGTTATTGATGTAGACAAATAGCAATGAACCCTTTACAGCTCATTTTCTGTATGTTATTACCAACGAAAAAATGATGTCAGTCAGTCACTCAATAGTGTCTGACAGTGAGACTAGAAAGTAAACGGGTTTTACTAGGACATTTGATGTGGGCTGCAAATGGGTATTATACAGTTTACACCATTATAATAATGGTGTAAACTGTATTACGTCTACTAGTAAAGAAAGTATAATGCGAGCACATTTACAAATCCATTTGTGCCAGCAAATGTTTTACACTGGACCATTTATTATAATGCTGCACTGGATATGGAATGAAATCCAAAAACAATTTTGGTGTGCATGTGTGAAAATTAAAAACTGCAAAGCAGGTTTATGCATGTATTCTGGCAAAGCCAAATCCCCATGAAGACAATCAGAGGGGATAGAGAGATTGGAAGAGATGGACAAAATGAGAAAGAGAGAGGAAGAGTGGAATAGATAGAGAAAGATTGGGGTAGAGAAAAAAGGAAGGAGGATATGAGGGAAGGGGAGTAGATAGATGGAGAGATAGAGATAGAGAAGATAGAGAGAAATACAGAAAGGGAAGGGAGGGGGGAAAAGAAGAGATGAGAGAGCCATCAGCTAAGAGTAGCAGCAACAGATAATGTATAACGCTGTAATGGTAGGAAAATGAAAGACACCAGGACAAGGGAGACGGCTGAACACAATATATAAGAGAATCTTGAGATTTCAATAGTACAATAGAACTACAGTGACGACATTCTTTAAATTACTAACACGACGATTACGCCCTTTTTCTTTTCCTGCTGTATTTCTTTTCCACTCTCCTGAACAAGGATTAAGATCTACGGTAGATCAGGATATCGCTCTCGTTTTATTCCCCGGTGCTCCCTATAGCTCCCCCTCATCATTGGTTTCCCATCCACTCCAACTCTTATCCTTACCCCTAACCCCACATGCACCTTCTCACCCATCCCACCAAATCATGTTGACCATAAATCATAAGAGGACGACGTGGGTCTATCCTTACGACCTAATCCTTTGTTGGTCCCCATTGGATACCCAAGGAATCAACTCTGGAATAACAAATCGGGTCTCCCTTTCTCCTCTCTCCGAGTTGTCTTGCTATACCATGTAATATTCATCCAGTTGTTTTTAGAGATGTAAAGAACCTCGAGTGTGGGCATCGTTACTTTTCTTCGCATCGAGACATTGACAAACGTAAAGAGAATATTTTAAATAAAGGACCAATACAATTCCCTCCAACGAAAAGAGGGATTTAAAAGTTATGGATAGGTCTTTGATAAAAAATACCAACACAGGGCATAATAAACCAGCATAAATCGGCGTATGAAAGATATCACTGGAATAGTGACATCAACCCCCCTAACAAAAAATACATCTCTTTCTTCAAAGATCACGAATGACGGCGCTTACATGCCGGTGCTCCACTTTTCTAGTATGGCATGATTTTCAGTTACTAGCGAGTAGCGTGTTCTTAATAAATGTGCAGAGGGTGGTTTACATTCCCTATTCCAAAATATAAAAGAGAGAGAGAGGGAGAGAGGGTGTCTAGTTGGGATGGGGTGGGGATGTAAGTGTAGATTAAAATGGTATTCGTGAAGTGATTTAGGAAAGTGAATATGCCCCATGTGCGACACTCTATAGCGTGTCCGATTTCTGCTGCTAATATTATGCACGAATAGGAATATATATATAAAATGTCATGGACTGCTCAATTTGCCTCCCCCTATTACAAACTACCGGCTGCGTAAATCATGAAATCTAAATCCAAATATGCCTCGCTTTTCCCGGTAATGTTACGAGCTCATCTCGCGAGCATCGGGATTTTCTTACCGCTGAAATTAGCGGCAGAAAGGTCAGCTAGCTCTGCCTAATTCAAACAGCGTTCTCGGGGATTACAAGGCCCTTCCAAAAAACAAGAGGGCCGAGCAAAGGGGTATCCCTTTCACAAATTCGATCGCAAACTTGGTTGGGCTAATATTTGCAAAAGCTGATGTTCAGCTCCTGCGAGCTCCTGACGGTGCTTTCTTCACATGTGTTTCATGTACCGTTGTTTTTGTTTCACATCATTATTAGAAGCATGTGGACTACGTACAGGCCTATGAATGGTCTTCAGCTGTAGTCCTCAATATCCTATGCTTATTACTTTGATGTACCTTACTTGTTACTGACTTGTGAGCCTTCGCATTTCGCAAATTTAGCAAATAACATTTATTAATAAAAGTATTAATAAATTAAACATATGAATAGTGGTATTGTTATTATTACTATTTATATATTATCATATTATTATTATTATTATTATTATTCTCATCGTCCTCATCATAGGTACTAGTATGATTATCATTATGCTTTTCAAAATGTTGTATAATGCCCCCCCCCCCTCGCCCACTCCCTGCCCTCTGAAGCAAGTAGCCATTTATGCTTGTTAGCTGCAATGTTCATTACATCCCTAATAATTATTAACATGAATTTTCTCAACATAGTGTAAATGGATAAGACATGATCTCCGAATGTACACGGCCTTTAATTCTTGATGGGCGCCTGAACAAAAGAACATGATCATGGAACACATCAAACGTCAAATTTCCGCAGGGAACTGTTGGCAGCATCGACTCAGATATAGAACAAAAACACAGGGGTATAGGTATAAATAGAAAGATAGGGAGTGAGAAAGCGAAAGAGATGGGGGTAGACAGATAGAGAGAGAAGAAAACATTAGGACGAAGACAAGACTGCTCCTTATACAATGTAACAGTTCAATCTTAATATATTTACGTAGAAGTAGAAGTAGAAGTAGAATGTGAAGGGAAGTAGAATTGGAAGCAGAAGTAGCGGTAGATATATCAATAGAAGTAGAAGTAGTCGTAGCAGTAAAATTAGAAGGACTACTAATCGTAGAAGTAGAAAGTAGCAGTATAAGAAGCAGGAGTAGAAGTATAGTTAACCAGTACCATCAAAAGTAGAAGTAGCAATACAGGTAGAAATAGTGGTTAAAGTATAAATATAAATCAAAGTAGGGACATGAGCAGAAGCAGCATTCACAGCAGCAGTAGAAGTAGAAGTAGAAGTAGAAGTAGAATTAGAATTAGTCGAAGCAGAAGTAGATTTGTCAGTAGCAGTAACATATACTGAAGAAGACAACAGTACTTTTTTACCGACGACACCATGCCAGCGGCCGCCGCTCTCCCTGGCACGGATAACCGTCGGCCTGGGAATTGTTTTTAATTTTTCTTTTTGCGGCCGAATATTCGAGTAAGAGAAATCGTACTCGAGTAGTTGTCAACCGTGCGGGTACTCGAGCATTCGACTACTCGTCGCAGCCCTACACTGTACTACCGTGACGCTGATGAAAATCAATCAACATTTCTATGTTCACTGACCGAAAAGTCAATGAACCCTTCTACCATTGAAACGGTTAAAGAAACACAGTCAATAACTGTGCATGAATTTGGCCGATGATTAATTTTACTTGTCTCTGCGACAGGCCCGCAACTTTTTCTGCTTAATGCTCGCATTAACCGCGCCGTCCTGTCAGATTTCGGAATAACATAATCATGTGAAGTTTACTTTTAAAGGGGAAAAAAGTTACCTAGAGGTTTACTTGTCAATATCTTGATTTGACTTGAAACCTTTGAATCACTATTAATGTATTGCCATGGTAATTTATAAAAGGCATAATCACGAATTTCGTTTTTAAGCGATTTATATTCCCTCTTTATTATAAAATTACGTGAAAAGTCCGCTTAATCGTTTTAAAGGAAACTAATCGAAGATTTGTAGGCATGCCTAAAATAAAACTGTAGACAACTACGACAAAAGTGAACGCCAATTCGTCTCGGTTTGTTTTGTTTGAGTATTTGTTTTTGCAAGAAAAAAATCATTAAGCTCGTATGCGGACCAATTCACACACTATATAGTATCAACAGTTTCGCTCCATACGTTAATATTTTTCAATAGATTGTATATTTTTGACAAGCATGGGTTGACTTTGGTACCTTTAATTGGTTTTTTTAAAAGAGGTCAATGCATTTACACACGTACCCATATGCTCGTCGTAAAATCTGCTTTGACTGAGCAAGGTCGTCATTAAACATATTAAAGGACTTGATCTGTGAAGATGAACGACAGGTAGAAATAAAACTCAGAAACTTAGATACTTCAATGAATGAACAGTAAATGACAACGAATCATCCAAGTCATATAGCTACTCAAAAAGATATAATTAGAAATGGTTGCATTAATGTTGTTGTTGCTGTTGTTGTTGTCGTTTGTTTTTGTCAACAAAGCAAGAATGCTTTTTGGATGGGCGAGAATATAATTTTTAAACTGGGGCACGTTTATGAACTTGGGAGCGCTTTCTACACGGAAGGAAAAAGTGAGAGATAATGAGACTGATCAAATCGGGTCCTCATGCCCTTCAAAAGGAGGGTTGCTTCCCCCTTCCCAAATATTTGCGCATTTAAAGTTCAATCTTAAGGTTCTATCTTAAAAAATCCGAGCAACTCATATCTAGCGCAACTTATTAAACACTGCGAGCTAAAAACATGAGTCCTTCAGCCATTTTGCAGGACGATCATTTATATTGATGCATAGTCACGATTACTCGCAAGCATCCATGAAGTGACATTCAGATATCATAACCGTCCTTGGCTGTAATCGCTAGCAGCTATCGATCACTTTAATTTTGTTCATCATTTTATTTGGGGGCATTTGGGGGCGCGCATATTTTATTTGTTGAGGATCGATAAGCATGCATGCATGTGATGTCGTCTGGCTTTCGGTGATGTGAAAGCGATCAACCATTACAATGTGGCAGTATGATACAGTGTGACGTAAGAAAAATCACTAGTAATGTATCGACGTTACAAAGATTAGGGACTTTTAGATTTGCGTGGACTAATACGTGTGACGTCCATTCAAGGCGTCACTGATTGATATAGACATTTATCTCCATTATTCTCAATTTGCCTATTCAAGACTATTTAGTTCAGTTTTGTTCCGCTTTCTAATATTTCCTTCGCTGTACATCCCTCGAAGCATGCCGTATTATCGGCACTCATATAAAACAACAGTTGGCATATATATATATATATGCACCTGTAAATACGTCCTCGATCTTGAAGTCTTTTACTTATACCTTCAATTGTGCATTTGCTATCTAGGTATTCAATTTGATTAGATTTCACGAGAAGGAAACAAGATAAAAGTATGATGATTACGAATATTTAAGCGTATTACAGCAGCCAAATCAATCATGCTTTATTAAAGCTCAAAGATTTAAAACAAAAGAAAGATGCGCGGGTATATAACAGAGAAGAGAAACAGAGCAAGAGAAAGAGAGAGAGAGAGAGAGAGAGAGAGAGAGAGAGAGAGAGAGAGTGTGTGTGTGTGTGTGGGTGAGTGAAATTCAATTATCACCTTCATATCCGTGCTTGTTAGTATAGTCCGTGCTTGTAAATATAACTAAGTGTCATTACGTAAGATATACAATATATAATCAGCGTTATATATAAACCAACGGAAAATTCGTCTTTAATTGATTTACTTTATCTTCCGCTCGTGTCGAAATTTCCAAGAAAAAAAATACATTTGCAAACTCAACAGCTGAGTGCAGGTTAATTATTTTGACTAAAATTCACATCTGTTTCTGTATAAAACTTCTGATGTGTTCGTACAATAATATTTCGCCATATACTTACACCCATATTGTTAAAATGTGAGATAAATCAATTTTTGATGTTGACCAATAAAAATTCTCCGGCCCAAGCAAGTATACAATTTAATACTTTATTTAAACCCTGACCCAACACTTGGGAGTAATTCATAAACGTGAAAAATGAATTTGGACAATGGAATGCTAATTGGCACACGCGGTCGCCTGTGCTTTAAGACCGGCTGTCCATTATTAGTCGTGTGTAATGCGTGGAATTCATATTTGCACATGACAAGATCGGCCTAGCAACGTTTACTTTGTATCAATAATCATGAATGCGTAACATGATGTAGGCCTATATCAACTCCTAAAGGACTAGGCTTCCAAACGAAATATTCAGAAATGACCAACGATGGAGTATAAACAACAAACAGCAATATACCATTTTTTATTTTTTTTATTTAGCTTTGAGTGTCCTAACAAAGCAAAAGGAACGAGATAAAATGATCATAACAATAATTAAACGCACAATGTGACAATGGGGAAGCCTGGATGTGAACAAAAAAGCATGAAAACCTAGATTGGCAAGAATACGTCAGAACCTTCATAAAGTGAAATTCTATTCTCAACTCCGCATATTATCTGGAAAAGGAGGATGATCTGGGTCAACAGACTGTTATCATAACAAATAATAATTCTGTTATTATCTGTTTACAGCTTCAACAAGGTCGGTATTTCTGCGTCAGAATGTGATATGCACGGTTGTGCAGTAGTCGCATCGTATGGGTCATGCAGTTTGTGCACAATCTACATGAACGATATGAGATATACATGTAGATCTGCGTGCCCCGCTGTCCAGCGAACACGCCGCGTTCTCATGACGTTCACGCAACGTCTCGAGAACGTTGAACCGTTAGAAGAACTTTTTCACGTCACTGAAAGCTTTTGTGTACCCTGGGTGATAACTTACGTTTGCTTGCTGTATTATATGACAAGATGACGATAGAAATGATAAAATATCTCCGTTTATAATTTCAGTGAATTCACACTCTTTTTGAGAGGGGGGGGGGATAAATTCATTTCTCATCATCGTTATTTGATTGCTATGTGGGATGAATGAAACCATACAGGAATGGATTACAGAAAAACGGTACTGTGGAACATACATACGCTTTGTTCTGATTGAACATTGACCACAAGATGAAACAATTTGTTGAAAGTATAATGAAAAGGAGTTTCATTTCCATACAATGTCGTCTTCTTCTACGACATACCTCCAAGCAATTACATCGAGGTGACCTACTTTATACAGATTAATTAGTTCATTGCGATGAAGCCATGATACGAAACTAAGTACTAATTGGGTTGAGACTTTATGTAGAATACTGAAATTACGATGCTATCAGTCACTGAGAAGATATACAATTTACTGTACACAATGAGACATCGGTTGTTATCTCTTTCTTCTCCTTTTTTATTACTTTCCATAAGTTTGGTGTTGTATACATGCAAAGCCAAAATAATATCTTTAGTCATCACCTTTTTTTTCTTGTCCCTCTGATCTATTTTGCGCTTGTTCATCATTTAAAAATAATTTATCATGTTGTTTAGTCAATCTCATTTAATTACTTTTCCTTACACCTCGCATCTTCTTTGCATAGGCTTACACACACAGTGTGTCCACTTGATCGTTATTGTACCAAGTCCGTTCACTGTGCCTCCTCATCTTAATTACTTTGTGTCAGCGACAACCACATGCCAATTGTACTCCTTCCCCACAGTGGGCGCATTGGGGTACGTGTCCCCCCCCCCCCCCCCCCTCGCGGATGGCAAAACGGGATATGTAGAAAGTGAACGTAAAAAGGAGAAGATGACCTTCTCCAAAACTCCACCACAATGACCAGGTTATTGATTCGCATTTCATCCATTAATTAGGCTGGCGCCCCCTCCCGGGCGCCCTCCCCTTGACGCCGATGCCCCGTATTAAAACCTAGATCCACCTACGCCACTATCCCTATCTTCATACTTTATTGTGTATGCCGTTCCCCTATCTCTACCATCTTACACATTGATACCCCCCCCCCCCCCTCTTCCCATCTCGTGTACCCCATCATCTTCCCGTCACGTTATGATGTCCCCGCCATCTTCCGATCAGCCACCTCCTTCATAAATATTCCATTCTCATTATTCTCGGATGTTTCTGCATCCCTGCTCTCTCGGCACATGTTCAGCAGTAAATTAATTCTTCTTCAACCTCTATCCATCTCTCTCTCTCTCTCTCTCTCTCTCTCTCTTTCTCTGTATTCCTCTTCTTCTCCTTCTCTCTCTCTCTCTCTCTCTCTCTCTCTCTCTCTCTCTCTCTCTCTCTCCCTCCCTTGCTATCTGTCTATGTATATGTCTATATATCTATCAATCAATCAATCAATCAATTTATCTATCTTTCTATGTATCTTTCTATCTATCTTTCCTAATCTCTCTTTATTCCTTCATATCTCTCTCTGTCTCTCTCTCTCTCACTCTCTCTTCTTCGGCCTTGTCAGTGTCACAGTAAATTACGGTGACGTACAAATGTTCATGCGAAATAAATGCATTGATTAGGTAATGAAACTTGTTTTTCATTAAAGTTGAATTAAATCTATAATTCCGTGTCATGCGAGCGTAATCGGAGCAGTCAAGGCTAACAATAATGCAGATCGTTGATTTTTCCAAAACAGGTGGTACATGTTTTCCTATAAGTGCATGGACATTTAAGTCAATCCTTTCACATTCAATTACCATCGGTGGCATCAACATCATCATCATCATCGTAATCATCAAGATCAGCACCAACAGCAACAACACCATCATGTCATCATCATCATCTACATGATCTTCATGGTCTTTTTCTCATTGCACGCACAACATTCGTCATCATATTAAATTTATCAATATCTTCATCATCACCATCATTATCATTTACCACCACCATCCTAGTCATCATAATCATCATTCATGATTAAACATGGTATTTCAAATGTCAAATGGAAAACTCTATACAGATCGAGTGGTGACATTTCCAGTTATCAACGACATCACAGCGAGAAGATCATCAAGCCAGATAGTAATGTACCATCTCTCGGATTCTTTACCTTCAATCCTTTCTCACAAATGTCAAAGCATCTTCATTGTAATAATCGCCAACCATTAAGACCATCTCTTCTCTACCCTAGGGCGTCATCATAAGGGGCTTCACCAAAGGGGTCGGACACCCCCTTTCAATAGAATGCGTTCACAAAACTGTAATATGGTTGGCAAAATGCATTTTTCTTCAACCAAGCCGGGACATTGATGAAATTGACGTAAGGGCCTTTTGTTATTTCTTTCCTTTCCTTTTCTTTTTTCTTTTGTGTGTAGGGGGGGGG
Source organism: Strongylocentrotus purpuratus (assembly GCF_000002235.5). NCBI lineage: Eukaryota > Metazoa > Echinodermata > Echinoidea > Camarodonta > Strongylocentrotidae > Strongylocentrotus > Strongylocentrotus purpuratus. The sequence continues at coordinate 10,999,882 of NW_022145611.1, forward strand.
GGGGTGGGTTGCTAATTGTTAAAGTTAATCTTTGGGTTGATTTGGGGATGTATAAACCCATAATGTTAACGACTTTACCCATAACAGGTTTCGTATTTGTTTGAGTATGTGAACATTTGCTTTGGTCCGATGTATGTGTCTTGATAATGTGTCATATTAAAGCTTACATGTACATCTAAAAGTTCACCCTTTTTTCTTGAGTTACATAAAACACAAAAACATCAAATTTACAAGGGGTATGAATATAAATTAAAATTGGATACCTTTTTATTAGGGCGGGGGATCTTCTAAAATTGTCCTCTTATATATTTTGGACAACTGTAGCCTAACATGCTCGTCTCCCCTCTCCCCTCGTTCAAAATTTCCTGGCGACCCTGTCTGCTTCATAGTCATGCCCCATTCATACGCATCATCATGCTCATCACGTTTGTATCCATACGAGAGGCATAAATACTACATTTTTCGACGAGACCATCTATTACAAAAAATTTATATTTCTCTCCCACGCACCACCATGTAGCACGACAGATCGGGAACAAATTAGCAGACGACACTCCAATTTCTTCGGTTATTTCTGCGATCAAGCGCGCGTGTTCGCAGGGACGCCGCTAGGGGTTCGGTGAGTAGGGCACGTGACACCCCCCCCCCCCCCCCCCCGCCCCCCTCCTCCTTCCATGAATATTGAACATTTTGATGCTGGCAAATTTGGAAATCTTAAAGGCTGTCGGCAAATCAACCCCAAAAATCATTTTATGTTATTTTGCGTGCCGGAAATATTTCACCTACCTTGACAGTAATTTCCGTCCGACACCCCTACCTCCTCTCAAAATGATTGTGAATGTGTTTTTTTTTCTTTTCTTTTTTTCTTGTTGATTTGTTTTCTTCTTTTTGTTATTTTTTGCTCTATACTTCATCTTATATTACTTCCATTAAAAAGAGGGTGCATGATCCGTATTAGGTCAGACACTACCGTCCGTATGAGAGTATGTGTAACCACAAAACAGGTCCCAAGTCCATTGTTCAAATCCACAAACTTAGCCTACCTCGAATTAGATAGATCGTGTCTATATAACATAATGGAAATGTACAGTGGCTGTTGCAAACGTAAATATGTCTCACTCAGTCATAGAAATCTATATATAAATATCAACAAGTTACATCAACAGTAACAACAAGAAACCCACCAACTAGTCAATAGTCTTTCCACAGAACAGAAGCCTGTCGTGTAATTATTCATGGGGTCCGCTCTTCACTTTTGGAGGTTTCTCTCGCTTTTACTGTTGCTCAAAGGCTTATCTTAACCGTAACGCTTTTGTTCGCTTTACATGTTTTGTTACAGAATTTGCATCTCAGTAATCTAGACTCAAAATACCCTGGTTCTGTCTGAGTCTTACTCTCTTTCTGACATGTTGTACTCAGAAACCTGAAAATGGCATACAAGGATTGTCGTACATCTAAATTGCAAATAACGCTACAGGCCGGTCTGACTTAGAGTGCTTCTTCTAAGAAGCGTTTTAAAATTAGGCACAGTAAAACGATTTTACATGGTCTTATACCGGTTACATACGAATCTTCTTTCTGATCGCGTTATTGCGTGCGCTAAGCAAACTGGGAAAGGCAAATAACCCATACGTCAGTGATGCAACGCAGTGCTTGCGATGTTCATGTCGAACAATACTCATTCATTAATGACAGATGCGTCAAATTAAAAGGCGGCGCTAGTGTGCAGTAGACATTAACGATAGTTTGTTCATTATAATCGAGTCTGAAGAGCGCCTTGACAAGTTACACCTCAGGCACAAGAACCAACATGAAGTATTATTAAACAGATATTCAAGAAGGCTACATTGACAGCACACAGCTAAACGTAAAGACATACAATATTCCAGCCATATTTACCACCCCATCCCTCCTTCCAATACCAAGTTACCAACAAACAACAACGACGATAACAAGTAGACTCTGAACTATTAAAGAGCGTCGATAAAACACTATGCAACAGATTGAAAATAAGCTCAAATTTTTAGATTGAGTATCTAGAAAATGTTCTGTGAAAGAGAAACTTCGTGACAAACAAATTCAAGTGTTAAAGGGTAAACTATTTTTCAAATATGCTAAATATTTCCGTTCTTGTATAAGGCATGCCACATTATAATGTCCCTATGCACTTCCAAAGAGCCTTGGCAATTATTACCCTCATAGCTTTATGATAATCAAGTATGATATCCCGTGCAAATGCCATTAACAAAAACATGAACTACATGTACCTAATTCACTTACGAACGTAATAATGCAAACACTAGCGGAACGAGAAATTCGGTAGTAATGTGTTTGGTTTGACAATGTTTACTGGCCTCACACCAACCATCATATTTCAACCCTCACTTGGCAAATATACCATTGCCAATGTTGATCTTGATTACGTAACATCTACTCTTCTGGTTATGTATCCTGACAGCTATAATGGAAGCTTTCATGGAAGGAATAAATCACGCAGTACTGTTTTTTTTTTTTTTTTTTTTATAGTTTTGACAGTTGCGTATTATGATGATGAGAATGATTTAACATCTTGATAGTGGTAGTGGTCAAACTTGCAAAATATCCCCACGGTCACAAGGTGACATTCAGAATTAAATCAGTATGTGGACCGTATGATGTTATTCTCCCTCGCAAATAGTGGTCTTTCGTCTTTCCAAATGTTAATTTCTGAATTTCACTTCTCATAATATTTATCTAAATGGTGATATGTACTAGAACTAAGAGTATACAATAGTTTTTCTGATTTAGCACTTGCCTCCAATAATTTCCATGCCCTTACTTACCTCCCCCTCCAAACCGCACACACACACACACACACACAAACAATTATAACAGCCTGGAGCAGCCGATGCTTGCATGGGTTGTTTTCTTTACTATTTCGTTCGTTCTGTTCGAAGGGCAAGATGAAACGAAACAAAAGTAACTCACTTCAAACGATTGCCAAAGTACTAATCAAATATTGTCAGGATACACTGTCTTGATAACTCCTTTCACTGCGTTGACTACTTTTCCAATAAATCTCTTCATTTCGCCTCTCTCATTCTCTCCCGAACTCTCTATCTCTCTTTCTCTCGCTCTGTCTTATTATTTCTCTCCATCCCTCTATTTATATTTTCTACTCTTTGTTGATCTGGCATGCTGCTATTTCTTACCACTGCTACTACAATTACTACCACTAGTCCACTACTACTAATACTAGTACTACTAGTACTACTACTACTACTACTTCTACTACTACTGCTACTACAACAACAACAACTACTACTACCACCACCACCACTACTACTACTACTACTACTACTACTACTACTATTATTATTAATACTGAACAAAACAACAATGAAAACTAATTACATAATTACAATAACATAATAATACTATGATGCTGAAACTATTCGAATACCCCAATTTACTACTCGCCCACTTTTCATAATACTACATCTATGTAAACAATAGCCTATCAACCATTGTTTCCCCTATTGCAGCTAAACTGTCACTCAAAATCAGGACTCGCTCAGTATAATGTATATCAAAGAAGAAATCGAGAAATAAAATCAGGTTATCCACCCTGTATGTAAATCAAAAATATGGAAAAGTCAAAGTACGGCAAAGTCTAAACATGGAAAAGTCATCAGCCATTTTTTTCCCTTTTCATCCCTCCCCTCGGATCGGCTGTAATAACAAAACAGTAGCAAAAAATAACGATTTTCAAAGTTGAAGCGAGTGTTGGTTTATCGTTTTTAAAATAAAAGATTGACGTAGCTAGGGTGATGAAAGAATGGTTGCACGGGAACTTTAGCTTACAAATGTAAATATCAGATGTAAAAAGACGTTATTTAAAAACCAAATGGAAATTGAAACCTCTTACTTATTTGTTCTCGTCTAGTGATAATTTCAATAAACTCTTTTTTGACAGATAGTTTTTGACGGATGGCCTATATCTATGTTTCGGGTAACTTGAATATTACCCTGCTTCATTTGTTACGGTATTTTCCCTTCTTTCTATCTTCTTCTTTCCTCTGACTTGTATTTTTTTTTTCTCTTCTTCTTTTTTTTTCTTTCTCTATTATTTTCAGAACAGAGCTAGAGCTCAATGATCAGCTTGACAAAAGCTACAACACGACTAACGAATGTTTTAGGTCTAGTGGCATCTATCGGTGCGTTTAATATGAAAGTGAGGGGAGAAGATATACTGGGAGGGGGCAACGATTCATGTTTCACCCCCTCCTCCCCCCCCCCCCCAAAAAAAGAAAACCTGTGGAATACCTTTGTTTTTACATGTACTAACATCAGAACTGCAATTATAAATAACATTCGAAAAGGATATACGACATTTTGAGATTGTAGCAAAAATATGTCGTTTGCAGTGTCCAAACTAAATCTTGCTTTGGGGCAGATTTATGGATTGGAGGCCAAAAAAGGGGCGCCCGTTGCCTCCAGGAGCAGAAGAGGAGAGATTTTCGTACGTACGCCGGACGGGTAGGCGGGAGTTTATAAAACAAGGCTTATTTTCAATCAGAGAAGGTGTGATAATCAAGATCATTACTTTTCCTGACAGTGACCCCCATGGCATTTTCTGTAGTAACAAGACAAGAACACACAAATCCATGCACTCATCCGCGCAAAAAAAAAATATTAAAAAGTCTGAAATTTGACTTACAGATGCTGGGTGTTTGAATTTAAATTCAGTTGTGCCATCGATTTAATCTCTGTCCCGCGGCAGGTGGTGATAAGGGGTTGGCAGGAGCAAACCGACGGACAGGAACCTTTTTGAGCTCCCCCTCCTCTTCCTCCTCCTCCTTCTTCAGCTCCTACGCCCCCTCCTTCAAGCCCTCCTCCTTGAACGGTGGGGCTGGGAACTAGGGGGCTGGGCCGATACGGCTGCAAGGTACTGGTGACATTCACGGCTTCACAGCGGAGCACCACGCCACACCACAGGGCGAGAACGATGCGTAGAATCCGTACGAGGGCCCGGTGGGGATCCAAATTGCACATGTTGATCATGTTCCTTTTCCCCCTCAGTGCCAACAATGCGCAATCACTCCGAAACAAAAAATCCTTTTTCTCATGAAAATAAGAGATCCACCGATGAAAAACTGGCAGCAAATCGCACAAAACCTGGAAGCAACAAAGGAGTCAACTTTCAGTATAATGGTATTGGTGTATAGTCCATACAACATCCGAGCAGGCGACTAGTGAGACAATCTGGTTCGCTGACACCGAGCGCCAATCATCCAATAACAATCCGCTAGTCCAAGCGAAAGTGGACGAGCTGTGCTGGAGATCGTACTTCTTCTCGTTTGTGAACCAATCATTGGCGCGATAAAGTCAGTGTGGAAGAAGTGCAAATCTTTCTCACATTCTCATTTCCACAGTCTCCCCCCCCCCCCTCCCCCCTTTCTCTCTCGCTGTGTCTGTGTCTGTCTCTGTCTTTCGTCTCTCACTCTCTTTCAATCTGAATGTCTGTCTCTTTCTTCTCTATCTCTCCCTAACTGCCCATTTCTCTCTCTCTCTCTCTCTCTCTCTCTCTCTCTCTATCCCACTCCCCTTTTTCTTGTTCATTATTTCTATCTCTTTCTTTCTCTTTCTCCATTTTTTTAACTCTCACTCTCTCTCTCTCTCTCTCTCTCTCTCTCTCTCTCTCTCTCTCTCTCTCAAGCACGGTTCTCTCCGCCCCTGCTCTCTTTATTCTTGTATCTTCTCCCTCTCACCTTTTCTCCGTTTATACCTCTTCACTGTCACTTTCAATCCCGTCCCTCAAATTACGCATGTCCCCTTTCCAGTCTCCCGTTATTTTCATTCCTCCCCCTCTCCACCCCTCCCCTCCTCCCTCCTCTTCCTCCCCCCCCCCCCCTTTCTCTCTCTCTCTCTCTCTCTCTCTCTCTCTCTCTCTTTCTAGCATGCTTTCTCCGCCCGTGTTCTCTTTATTCTTCTCATCTTCTCCTCATCACCTTCTCCCTTCATGGTCCTGGGGGTGTTTCTTCAAACTATTGTCATCAGTGACAAATGTGATAAGCTACTGAAATCCTTGCTTCTGATGGGTTATCAGCAGATTTGTCACTGACTTTTGTAATTTGTCATTGAAAAAAAGGCTTTGTGAAACGGGTCCCTGCTCTCTTTGCTTCTGTATCTATCACCCTTTCTCTGTTTCTACCCCCTTCACTATCCCTTCCTATCCCCTCCCCCAAAATCTGCATGTCCCCTTTCCAGTCTCCTGTTATATACCTACCTGCCCTCTTCAGCCCCCTCCCCTATCTTCTCTCTCTCTCTCTCTCTCTCTCTCTCTCTCTCTCTCTAGGTCTCTCTCTCTCTCTCTCTCTCTCTCTCTTCTAATCACTCTGCGCTTGTGATGTCGCCATTCATGCATCAGTGTGAGATGCTGTTTGGAAGCACATCAAACATCTTACTTCACAATGACTCCATGAATGGATATTTAACGTGCGCATTTTATATAATATACACGTGCCCTACTTTTCACTTTCATTTATCCAGGGACATGCTACAGTAACGAATCCATGAGTAATATGTCCACTCTTCTCTCACCCCTCTGCAACCCTCTCTTTCTTCCTCTCTTTCTTTCTCTCTCTCTCTCTCTCTCTCTCTCTCTCTCTCTCTCTTTCTCTCTCCTCTCTCTCTCTCTCTCTCCCTCTCTTTATCTCTACCTCTTTCTCTCTCTTTCTCTTTCTCTCTCTCTTTCTCTCTCTTTCTCCTTCTTATTTGTATCGTTTATTTACATATTTTTCTATCCTTCCAATATTTTTCTGTCACACCCATTTCTCTACTGTGGTATAATTCATGTTGTATCATTTCCTGTATGAGTAGCAAGCCTTGCCTTTGCATAATAATACACCAAAGTATAATTATTCAATAATTACCTTCAATCCTCACATCCTTTAGACCCTACTCAGGGTGTATAACGCCCTCCTGGCTCTGAGAAAGGCTGGAAATTTGACTTGGTTCCTTTTCATTAATTTACGAAGGAATTATTATGACATGCGTTACACATAATTAGTACAGCCTTTGAAATAATTTTGCCAATTTCTTAAGTTCGGGAACATCACCATGTTTAACAAATATTGAAACTGAGCTTTAATCTTTTATCTTTTATTGTACCTCATCTTTTTAAACATTCCAGATTCTAGATTCCATTTCTCCTGCATGTTCAATTTTAGCCCGATTTCTTTTTTATTTGTACTAACGATGAATCTGTATACCTTATATGGTTTAGAAATCACAATCTCTGTCAGTCTTCATGGGCTACCGTTATTCCGTCATTGTTGCAATAAACATATACATTTTTAACTATCAAACATTTGATGTTTATTTTGCTCAAAACAAATGGCAATTTGATTTTAACAATGTGTTATCAATGTACATTAGTTTATGCCATTTACTTTTTAATGTGTACATTGAACAATCAGCTGATGTTCGGTGATTTTTATCTCAATACACAAAATAAACAAAATTATCTTTATGTATTTTTATGATCACCCACTGCTACGTTTCCTTCTCACCTTTTTAATTTGCTTTACCCCTTTTTTTATACATATTTATCTTCTTATTCGAAGTGTAACGTACTTCTCAACCGTCTTGTATATTTCCGCTTCTTCTTCTTCTTCTTCTTCTCCTCCTCCTCCTCCTCCTTCGTCCCACTCTTCTTCTCCGACACAAAGGGTAGCTTAAAACAATTTTCAATGAAAGCCCATAACCGTGATAACCTTCCAGATCCCTTTATGTATTTTTTAATTAGCACACAGGACGTACACCTGGTAGATTCAAGATCGAGTTGGGAAACTTGCCAAAGCTGGTTACTTATAAAGCAAGCATTATATAAGGTCAAGTCATTGACCGAAGTGTCAATTAGATCGAAACGCCAATGCCACAAACGGATGTCCATTACTTTCTACTATACCTCCTCTCTCTCTCTCCCTCACTCTCTCTCTCTCTCTCTCTTTCTATCCCTCTCCCTTGCACACAAACACACACACACACACACACACACAAACTCTCTCTCTCTCTCCCCCCTCCCTTTCTCTCTCTCTCTCTCTCTCTCACTCACTCTCTGTTTCTCTTTTTCTCGTCATAGACCTACTAATGCTCTAGTCCACATCATTTACTAATGCAAAAATGGTGGTATACGGGGAGAGAGTGCTGACAACAGAAGATAAAATCGGAAAATGGATAATTAGAAATAGATATGGAAGACATTAGTACAGTAATAACAAAATATATTTTTTTAAAGAGAATGATCTCTCTCTCTCTCTCTCTCTCTCTCTCTCTATCCCTCTCCCTGGCACACAAACACACTCTCTACCTCTCTCTCTCCCTTCCTTTCTCTCTCTCTCTATAACTCTCTGTTTCTCTTTTTCTCGTCATAGACCTACTAATGCTCTAGTCCACATCATTTATTAATGCAAAAATGGTGGTATACGGGGAGAGAGTGCTGACAACAGAAGACAAAATCGGAAAATGGATAATTATAAATAGATATGGAAGAAATTAGTACAATAATAATTTTTTTAATTTTTTTTTAAAGAGAATGAGAGAGTGGTAAATGATTTTTTTAAGAGAGGGAGAGCATGCGAGTGAAGGGTGAGGTATAAAGAAAAATCAGTGGAGATAAAATTATATATTTGTAACATTCCTCTATATCTGTCAAGTTGATCAGATGAGTAAGAATAAATATTTCAAACGCAGTTTTAGTCTCTATAGAAAGAAAAATAATTGTTTCCATATGGAATACTATAAAACAGGGGAAAATGTGACATGCAATTTTGTAAATGTGTTAAATGCCGTTTTCATGAAGACATATTCAGGAATCTTGCACACACGCGAAATCCACCGAATTGATTCCTTTTATTGTATATTTTACGTGAATTACGTTGGATAGCCGCGGCCAAATATACTAACCATGTGAAAACAATGATAATATACACAAATATGATGATAATATTTTTGTATTTTTGTAGGCAAAAATAGCCAATTTTGACTGAATTGCCTTAAATCTAATCAACAACAAAAAAAAGTATTACTGATACACGGTCATGAGAAATGAAACATTGTAACACCTGAACCAACCAGATGTTAGTTTTCTCAAATGTTGCCATCAATTGACTAACTATTTACTCAATCACTCCACGGCATTCACAGTTAAAGATCATAAAGTTGAGTTCTGGCCATGCAATTGCATTGTGAAAGAAACGTTGTGGAATCGATCAGAAAAGGTTGATCATCTATAAATGTAAAAGATCATTGGTAAATTTATAAAGACCTATGTTAAATTATTTTGTTATTTTGTATCCAATGTTATATGTACAATTTTTCTTTGAGAAAAATGAATAAAAACCTATGAAAAAAAAAAAAATCTAGCATATAAGTATAGGTGTGTACTGTAAGGGTTCCGGAATCATCAAATTGATACGAAATTTGGCCCAGTCTTCATGGTCTTGGTAAAGTTACAAGCACTGTACACATAAAGATGTATATGGGACTACACGAACATGTGGCATAAAAATCCATCCCGATTTTTATAATGTTACATTTGTCTGGATCTATTTAGAATATTAAGGCATTTGATTTTGAAGATCCATTCTTTTCAGGGAACATTTTTGTTATCTGATGTTCTTCCACACTTGCATAATACAATGATCAACGCTCACAAATTATTGTTCCCTTCTTCCCAGAACTCAACCTTCTCTTTAAATTGCAATTTCGAACATCAACTTAGCAGTCATTCAATAAAGATGGCTTCGTTTCAATTTGTTTCATTGCCGAGTCAATTGACTAAAACCTACGGTGTGGATTTTGTGTGAGTGTAAGTGTAATTGGCAGAAATTAATTGGATTCTGTTTAGTAGGCACCCAAGGTTCTACTCGGAAGAGGCGTACTCAGAAATAGATAAACAGGAAAGGGGGTGGAGCGCATTGGTACAGCCCCGCGTGTCGTAAGGCCCCTTGCAAGAGGTAGCTTTGTTTCCCGAATTAAAACAAGAAAAATCAAAGTTATTTTCCCCGCGGATATATTAATGAATTCTACTGCAGATTCCCTCAGTGTGTACAATGTTCATTGATGGGAGGGGAGGTGTGGGGAGGAGAGGGATGATAAGCAAAAACATATTTTCCAGGGAATTGTCCCGTTAGAATACCTTTGGCCCGCCCGAGTCTCAAAAAGAAGGGCTGTCTGTATTTTACCCCGTCCCCCAAGAAAGAAGCTTTACAAAATTTGTTCACATTAAGGGGGTGGCTTGACCATTTCACCCCCACCTTGGATTCACCTTTACCACAGGAGTCAGACGTAAAAACAAATGCTTTTAAAATGAAAAGGACCAAGGCCTTGTTTCGTTACAAAAGTCATCAACTATTACCTCTATTAAATTCGGTCTTTACGACATACAACTTTCATCAATGTGGGACATACATGTGCTTCATTCAAGTTACGGGCGTCGCCAGATCATTTAGGAGAAGGGGGGGGGGTTCAGACCGGGATGGTTGGAGTTCGACGGAGTTTTCCCACAAGTAAAAGAAGGGGAAGTTCTCATTTGTTCTAATTGAGCAACTGAGGCTCATACAAATAAACAGGAGGCAGGGGCAGATCCAGGGGGAGTCGGGGCGCACGCCTCCCCCTTTTACTTTAAAAAAAAAATCACATTCCGAAAAAAATATATCAAAAATGCTTACAAACCTGTATGTCATACATCTATCCCATGACTTTTACAAGCCAATCGCCTGTCTGATTATCAAGATATCTATGATTAGAACAAGAAAATTCAGAAATCGTTTTCGGTATTTATAATCAGTATGAAAAATCAGTATGGTCAAACCGTTCGCTCAAAGATTTTTACTATTTTGATGCACTTCATGATCATTTTGAAGCGCATTTTGTTTAGGGCTTCAATATTACACCAGACACTGATAACACGTACATGTAGAGCCATGCATCTCAGCTTAAACATTGTTAAACGATGACTTTAGGGAAGTCAAGTTGACTTATGTACTTAATCCCATCTTTTTCTTACGGAAAAGGCCCCTCGGTTATTAAAGAGCTAATAAATGTGTTTATCGTCAAGGTGAGCACAATGATACGAGAATCCGAACGGGGAGATGGTACACATATTGTGCATGACGATACTGTTTTTTGCACACACAAAAAAAAAGCTTAATACACATTTAGGCCTGCATTGTACACGTCCATTTTTATGATAATCGTGAATATCAATGAAGCACATATCCAGATATAAACCTTTCGTGAACCTCTGCCCTTTCGAATGTTTCAACTATACTTACTGTAACTTTATTTTCCATAATTGTAAAGCAAAGCTGAAATTGGGCAATTAACAAACAAATTCACAGTTCTTTTATATACGGGACACAATAACAAGGAAATCTTAATCATCAAACAACAGATGTGTAACGTAGACGACATTGATCATGATTATATTCTTGGCAATGCATCGCAGAAGACCAATTAATGTGTACCTTGGAAGGCGCTATCTTGGCGGTGTTGTTCGGTGTTCGGTTACTCAATATGACGACGCATGTTTAGAAAACGGCCGGGGGGGGGGCGGGGGAGAGAAGGAAAACTGAAGATACTTCTTATCATATTAAAAGTATGACTAAATTCTCGAGTCTAATTGTATTCTTGCTACTTTGATTTGACGGTATTTCCCCCAAAAAAATATTTAACCAATCATTTTTTTTGTTACTTTGACCGTGTTTACTCGTACTCGAAATCCGCTCTGCATACATACTCACAGTTTTCTAGTCAATCAATATAAAAACAAAACGTGAGCTACTATTAAGTATCGAAAAAATATTTTGAAGCAATATAATACCTAATATGCATTTATGTCCTGACAGTTAAATTCAATCGAATGGTTACAATACCTCAATCCTAATTATAACCCTAAACATAATCATGAAATAAATTAGATAATGCCCAGAGTTCAACGCACTTAACCGCAAACTTGATTAGCAAAAGAGGATGTTGCCCAAGGGCTCCCTCTTTGGATCATAAACTACCCATAGATGTCATAGGCGATGGTTTAAAGGTACTATGTCCCATTTGCAGGCCAAAAAAATGAAAAGATTAAATTCCAACTGCATTTGAAAGATAATACTAATTTAGAACTTCCCTAAAAAAAGGGGGCTTGAAAATGTCTTTAAGTGGGAAAATAATGACTATTAGTTGTCGAATCGACATAATTATAGAGCTATAGAGCCAATAAGTAATAATCTTGATTTTCTGACCATTGTACCGAATGGTCGTACGTTTTATGCTGAGCAAAGATTCAATCAGTTTAATTTTGGCCATTACAAGAAATGGATATATTGATGTAGACAAATGCTCGTGTACCCTTTACAGCTCATTTTATGTACATGTATGTTATTACCAAAGAAGAAGAAAAAAGCCAGTCAGTCACTCAATAGTGTCTGTCAGTGAAGTCTACCAAGTAAAAACGGGTTTCCTTGCATAATTTGAATATTTTGACACTGCTACCGTTTAAATTTCACAGATAGGACATACATGACATATTCATAACTCCTGCAAAGTTCTACAGGAATTGAGGTTGGCTGCAAAAGGGACATAGTACCTTTAAATGATGGATTATAAAGACATAAAGACGCACGGCACTTATGAGAGCAAAAGCTGAACATTTTAAAAAGAGAAAAATTGTAACAATTTATGCAAGTTTGTACTTTGTGAATGATCATCTAGCTATAACTGCTGTGTAAGTTTTGGATGATCCAACCACTTCTTATTCAGTTTTTATTGTCTTCACCATTACTTGTAAGAAATCGTTTATTGTATTATTTTACTTTGATGTTTGTATGAAAGCGGTGAGTATATCAAATGCAATGCATTTCAAACCATGACCGTTTCTTCATCCCATGGAAATTATCTCTATAGGCCTATTATATTGTGATCTTTGGATATCAATAGATCCAACCCCAAGCGTTTTTGATATAGCGCCTTTTCCCCCTGCAGTTACAAGCGCTGCATACATTGCTCCACATATTTGTGCCACTTAAACAATAACATATCACTTTTTAAAAAAGACCATGTGAGTCAATACAAGTTATTTTTCATAGATAACAGCACAATAGGTAATCATCCATTAAATTATTATATTTTTTGCCGATAAAACAGGACTCTCTTCACCCCGTCTCATATCATCATTCTGAATTGATAGAGCAACAAAAAGGCGGGCAAGAGATGGCGCTATAACTCATCAAACTCATCGAAATCCAAGTTGGTTTGCGTTCGTTGATCAAACTGCAATAGGACCATATCAAAACATGGGCAAGAGATGGCGCTGTAACTATATCAAACTGCGATAGGACCATATCTCTTTGGATGGGGCAGAGTCGTTACTACTCCAGCAACAAAACGGTAATTTCTAGGATTTTTTAATAGATATCCCATCAACTGCCTTAGAGTAAAGCCTTTTGAAATGGTATTGGTACATTCAATGATATATTACGAATGAAAAAAGGGTGTTTTGGACCACTATCTTCAGTAAAATTCTCACCTTCAGAGTTGACTTGACCGTCATCATTGACGTAGGCTTCCCTTATCATTTTATCGACATCGTCATCAGTCAGATCCTCACCAAGGCTTGTCATCACGTGATGTCATTCACCAACACTTTAGGAATGGATGCAAACAAGAAAAAGGAGCACCTACAACTTGACGCTCTACTCTCTCTCTCTCTCTCTCTCCCTCTGTTATACTTGTTAAACCCGTCCCCTCCCCCTTCATCAAACATTTTGGTTTAGTTATCTCATGTTTTAGATAAGCAAACTGTTGTGTTTTTCTGTCATTACTGTGGAATTTCCATTTATATTGTCAGCCTAGACAATAATTTACCTTTGTTCTTATAAATCTCTTTCGATCTTCTTTTTCTACTTTGGAAAGTTAACAAGGATCTTTGTTCTTTCAATTCTACCACTTTTCCAAATACTCGGTTCAATAACTTTTCCTAAGGTACTCGTGGACTTCCTCTTTATCAATTATTGTTCTGAAATTAATATTGTTCTTGAACAGTTTCGACAGCCATTTGAAACCAGTGTCAGAAGCCCATTATAGGATGGAGTCTGTGCATGTGCTCCTCCATTAGAGCCCCCTCTCCCCTATCAATTCTTGGAATCGCCGCTGTGATACTACGTTGTATGAAATTGGAAAGAAATAAAAATGACAATCATGGCTATACTTTATGTCCATCTTCATGATCTTAGAAAAAGTTTTGTGTCAAGATAATTTCAGTAATCAAATAATAATTATCATGAAAGCAATAACAGTAACATTTATATAGCTCTTTATACTAATGTTTCTATAGGCAATTTACTATATTATTGAGCAGCTTTATACCTGGTCCTAATCTTGGTTGTCACTTATCGTCACCGCCCAGGTTATCACCCTAGTCATCACCCTCGTTGTCAGTTTAGTGGGGTTTTATTATACCGTTAGTCACAGCAGTTCGTCGTTTTCTTTTCCTTGCTGTAACAACATTTTTAAAAGAATTAAAAAAAAACATTCCTGTACATGGAAAATGCCAAAAATTATCTTGGGAGGTATGTATGTTACACTGTTATTGGTTGAATCAATCTCTTTTTAAATGGAGCAAGTTGTCACTAACAAGTGCCACAGATACAAACACCAAAATCGGCGAACAAATATTGTTATGAATGCAGTTTTCTACATGAAATGACTTGCAACAACAGAAGAGATCATTTAAATGTCAGTTTGTACTATCCTGAAAACAATTATGTAGTATGATTTCAAACATTACCCGATTCCTACCTGGTTATAATCCTGGTCGTCATCAGCTTGGTAGTCGCCCTGGTAGTGACTCTGGTAGTCGCTAAGTTCGTCGTCGTCATGTTTCCCGCGCTGCTATATGAATGAATATATATTTTAAATTACTGTAATCTGCCAGTAATACTCAGCTCGATTACAGAAACCGCTATTCCATACCTCCTTGATGAAACGCCAATTGTAAGAATGTAAATTGTAAATCGCAATGAAAGAGCATGCCGTCATGACCTTTAACTTATTTTTATGTGGTAAATTGATTTAATTTATCATTATTGTTTACCTGTTCTTTTTCAGGGTCGTCACAATAGTCATTATCCTGGTCGTCACCACCCTGCTCGTCTTCTTTGTCGATATCAACATAGAAGGGCGACATCGTCCTTGTGTTTGCTGGTCGTCACCCTGGTAGTTATCCTCAAAGTCATCCTCTTCACCGCGCTACAACATAAATGAATAGATAATTTATATTCTTCTTTAATTAACCGGCAAGGCCAGAAATTGTCAGTTACGAGTTACGAGTTACGACACAAGGTTCTGGTAGAAGGGGGCAGACTAGGTGTTTCATCGTCTGTTTCTATTTCTACGACTAAAAGGGAATGGATATATATAACATCATGGCTACAATCAATGTTCCTCTTAAAGATATTTGATATAGTTAAATGATAAAACGGTTCCTATATTTAAACTACTGTGTACCTGGTCGTCACCTTCCGTCATCCTGGTCATTATCCTCGTTGCCATCAACCTGACAGATGCCCTACCCGCCGTCACTCTAGTAGTCATCCTTCTCGTCACCCTACTCACCGTCACCCTGGTCTTCAACCTTCTCGCCGTAACCCTGCTCGTCATCCTACCCGCCGTCACCCTGGTAGTCACCCAACCCGCCGTCACCCCGAAAGTCACCATACTCGCAGTCACCCTGGTAGTCATCCTTTTCGTCGTCACCCTGGTAGTCACCCTACTCGCCGTCATCCTGGTTGTCATCCTTCTCGCCGTCACCCTGGTAGTCATCCTCTTCGCCGTCACCCTGGTCGTCACCCTGCTCGCCGTCACCCTGGTAGTCATCCTTCTCGCTGTCACCCTGTTAGTCGCCCTGCTCGCCGTTACCCTGGTAATTGCCCTCCTCACCGTCACCCTGGTAGTCGTTTTCATTTTCGTCGCCCTGGAACCTCTTTTTCCATTTCTGCATTGTAAAAGAGTAGAAAATGTTATATTCCTGTATAATTGACGGGCAAGACAAGGACAACAACAACAACAACATTAAATGACTTGAAGATGGTATCATACCTGCACTTCATGCCAATCTTCGAACTGTATATAACCTGGTCATCATCCTATTCGCCCCTTTGGTCGTTTTCCTACCTGCCATCACCTGAGTAGTCGACATGATTGTAGCACTCGTTGTTTGCACCTTGGATGTTGCTCTGGTTTTCATCATGGTAGTCACCATCGTCATCTTCGTTGTGCTGCAATACAGATTAGTAGACTATATACTCTAGTATAAATAACAGGCAACACCAGATATGCGGAAAGAGGATGACATGATGAGTTATTTGGTCAGATACAAGGGAAGGGGTGAATGGAAAGGCATACCATCATGGCTGCACTGATGCCTTTCTTCAAGTCAAATATGTGTTAAATTAATTTCAAAAATTCAAGTGAATTGTGCCTGGTCGTCATCGTAGTTACAGTATCATCCTGGTCGTCATGTCCCCGATAGTCATACGTGATCGCCATTTCGTAACAATTTAGATACATTGCCCAGTTTTTAAATTCATTCACTTATATTACTTCTCCTCTTGTAACCATTTAGTGTTGTATATATGCTCTTTCAGATAACATATGCATTTATGTTTTTTATAATAATACAAAATACAATTCTCACGTGTGTTGTTGCAGTAGAATATCTGTTTTAAGATCATCTTCATCACGTTATCACTGACAGGGGCCTGGTTGTCATCTTTCTCGCCGTCACCCGGGTAGTCACCCTGTTCTCCGTCACCCTGGTTGTCATCTTTCTCGCCGTCACGGTGGTAGTCACCCTGCTCGCCGTCACCCTTGTAGTCACCCTGCTTGTCGTCACCATGATAGTCGCCCTACTCGCCGTCACCCTGGTAGGCATCCTTCTCACTGGCACCCTGGTAGTCATCCTTCTCGTCGTCACCCTGCTAGTCACCCTGCTCGCCATCACCCTAGTAGTCTCCCAGCTCGCCGTCACCATGATAGTCGCCCTACTCGCCGTCACCCTGGTAGTCATGCTTCTTACTGACACCCTGGTAGTCATCCTTCTCGCCGTCACCCTGCTAGTAACCCTGCTCGCCGTAACCATGGTAGTCATCCTTCTCGCCGTCATCCGGGTATTCACCCTGCTCGCCGTAACCATGGTAGTCATCCTTCTCGCCGTCACCTTGGTAGTCACCCTACCCGCCGTCACCCTGGTTGTCATCCCTCTCGCCGTCACCCTGGAAGTCATCCTTCTCGCCGTCACCCTTGTAGTCACCCTGCTCACCGTCACCCTGGTAGTATTCCTTCTCGCCGTCACCCTGGTAGGCATCCTTCTCGCCGTCACCCTGGTAGTAATCCTTCTCGCCGTCACCTTGGAACCTCTTTTTCCATTTCTGCATTGTAAAAGAGTAGAAAATGTTATATTCTTGTATAATTGACGGGCAAGACAAGGAAATTTCCGGATGTCGTCAACAACAACAATAAATGACTTGAAGATGGTATCATACCTGCACTTCATGCCAATCTTCGAACTGTATATAACCTGGTCATCATCCTATTCGTCCCTTTGTTCGTTTTCCTACTTGCCATCCTTGAGTAGTCGACATGATTGTAGCACTCGTTGTTTGCACCTTGGATGTTGCTCTGGTCTTCATCATGGTAGTCACCATCGTCATCTTTTTTTTGTGCTGCAACACAAATGAGTAGACTCTATACAGTGCGTCCCAGAAAAAAACGAAACCGAGAAGTATCGATGTTTTATCATAACTTAATCACAACCATAATTAATGAATGATACATATTTGGAAAGCTTAGAGTCTCCTCTGTCAGTTGATGCTACTCAGATGATGCATATTTCACGCATGAGTGATTAAAAGCGATTTGAAGGAAGGAAACCAAAAAGACATTTGGCAGGCGGTATCTGAATTTCGAAGAAAAATTCACATTTCTAGAAAGTTAAGTTTCTGCCCTTTCATATGACACCTCAATCAGGAAAAATGAGAGAGGAATAACAAAGTTCTGTTTGTTTAAAGTAGCCCTTACATTTTCATAATTTTAACAAACGAATTCGTTTTCACTGGGTGCCTGCCGTAGCAAAAAGCATATTTGACAAAAGACTTAACTCCGTTTCGTTGACAATCAGCCATGCATGAAGACTCTCGTCTACGGCTGATTTTCAACGAAACGGAGTTAAGTCTTTTGTTAATTTCGTTCTTTGATACGGCGGGCAGCCAGTGAAAACGAATTCGTTCAATAAAATTATGGAAATGCAAGCACTACTTTAAACAAATAGAACTTTGTCATTCCTCGCTCATTTTTCCTGATTGAGGTGTTATATGAAAGGGCAGAAACTCAACTTTTTAGAAATGTGAATTTTTCTTCGAAATTCAGATACCGCCCGCCAAATGTCTTTTTGGTTTACTTCCTTCAAATTGCTTTTAATCACTCATGCGTGAAATATGTATCATTCATTAATTATAGTTGTGATTATGTTATGATAGAACATCGATACTTCTCGGTTTCGTTTTTTCTGGGACGCACTGTATAGTATTAATGAAGGCAAGACCAGATACAGAAAGAGGATGACATGATGCTTATCTTGGATAGAGTTATTTGGTTTGATACAGGGGAGGGGTGAATAGAAAGGCACGCCATCAAGGCTGCATATATGACATTCTTCAAGTCAAATATGTGGTTCATTCATTTCAATAATTCAAGTTAATTGTGCCTGGTCGCCATCCCCTGATAGTCATACCTGATCGCCATTTCGTAACAATTTAGATACATTGCCACGTTTTAAATTTCCCTCGCTCGTATTTCTTCTCCTCTTGTAAGTATATATATTTTCTTTTCATATAACCTATGCATTCATGTCAAAGTATAATAATGCAAAATACAATTATCACGTGAGTTGTTGCAGTACAGTATCCGTTTATAAAAAGTCTTCATCACGAGAAATATACTCGTTTTCATTCCGCTTTGATTTAACAGATACTAAACTATATCCTAGATTTCAAACATTTGGATATTCCATCTTAAATCTTCTTTTGTTCTACTAACAATAATCTTATTCTATTTTCACGAGTGTGGAAATTACCTAACTAAAATAAACTTTAATACTGAAAATTATGTACTAGGTTTATGTCGTTATCTAACATGAAAAAACTTGCAGAAAGACGAAGCCTATTCCACTGCTACTCTTATGTCACCCTTGTTGTCACCGTAGTCGTTACCGTGGTCGTCATTGTGTGGCATAGTGGAATCAGTGATCGTCGTTCACTCTCCTTTCTTTTACCTGAACAATGATGAGAACTCTTGCCAGAATTGCAACACATATGAAATATATATTTTTCTTCACAATAATTCGAGTGAATTGTTTTCTTCTTTTTGTTTAAATTCATGCTTTAAAAATATGTCTTTGCATTTCATAATCGAAATAAATTCTTCTCCGTTTTATTACCCACTTATTAACGATTCTTCTTCTCGTGTACGTCTTAAATGTTGTGCATCCCCCTTCATAGTATGTATTAATTTCAGTCGAGTGGTAATTATGATACTTATAATTGTCACGTGCTTTATAACAGTACATCACCCGTTTCAGTATAAACTTGTTTTGTCATGATAAATATACTCTTGTTCATTCTGCCTTGATTTAAAAGATGATACAAATTATAAGTTAACTTTTGAAAACATACCTGATAATACTTACCTACACATGGGGTGAATACTGACCGTAGCTACGTAGTTGACTCATTTCTAGTACTAAAAATTGTACAACACTAAGATATATAATTGTAAAAAGAATAAGATTAAGAACATTTTAACAGTATTGTTGCATTAGCACTGACAGAAAATATACAATCAAATTGTTTATAGGAAGTGAGTTGGCATAATTAAACATGGAAACATTTATGTATTTAATAAACCGAGTTTAAAACTTTGAATATGTTCTTGTTTCATAGTTGCTAAGGGAGTGCATATCAGATTACAGTTTCAGATCTTGATAATGATCGACTTCCTCATTGGTGCCTTTAATATTTCATTCCCTCTTTTAGCCATTTAATGTTATGTATCTTCCTTCTATTACGAACGAATTATCTTAGTCAAATCGAAATTATGCAAAATACAATTGCCGCGTATGATTAATG
The DNA here is from genome assembly GCF_000002235.5 of Strongylocentrotus purpuratus. NCBI lineage: Eukaryota > Metazoa > Echinodermata > Echinoidea > Camarodonta > Strongylocentrotidae > Strongylocentrotus > Strongylocentrotus purpuratus. Next base: position 11,020,104 of record NW_022145611.1, read on the forward strand.
TAGCCGTAGGTCTGCCTCTCGACACGAGGACTATACTGGTGGTCATCCTTCTTTGATTTAATAGCTGATCAAACCATTAGCAAACTTTTGAATACATATCTGATAATACTTACCTACATAGATAAATTACACTTATATTTTCCGAGAAGGGTTGCATCAGGTCTTACTCACAGAAAAAGAAAAACAAAATACAAAGTAGATACAAGGGAGATGGCATAACTAAACTGAGTCTTAATCATTGAACTTGTTCCGGAGTTGATGAGGGTGTATATATATCAGAGTGGTGGGCCAGATCACATGATCGACTTCCTCCTTGGTGCCGCGAATGTGGGATGTGAAGAAGGTGAACGCACTCGATGGACGATAGCTGAACTTGCCCAGGAATAGGTGCTAAAGAAAACTAGTACAGTGCACGAAGTATGTGATAGATGTCTGCTCTGCCGTCAATGAGTATTACGACATATATCTCTAGAAAGATCTTCTATTTAGTCTCTTCTTCTTTGTCGTATTTTATCATATTTTCATGAATAGACCTAGTTTAATTACTATGCTTCATTGTCTTATTTCTCATCACATCGGTATGTAGTATAGGATACGACTTAAATATTTGAATGTGGGGATATTACCAATACGTAATTAATGCCTTGCTAATTTATATTTCTATGCATTTAATCTCTAAAAGACCATTCATTTTAATACAGTATTATGTAGGAAATTAATTCCATACTGACTGTAGACAGGAGAGAACGTTTTTTTTAATTCCTCATTAATGAACAATGTAAATTTTTGCTACAATAAATTATATCTGCATACAATTAGGTCTAACTAATCATAAAAGCTAGTTAACATGGAAATATTACCATAAAGATTTAAGTATGTCTTACCACAGGTAGTGTCGTAACGTGACAAGACGTAACGAGAGGTAACGAGAGGTAACGAGAGGTGACGAGAGGTGACGAGACTTGATGAGATGTGACGTGGTGTATTCAAATAATAATGAATATTCAAATTTGCCCCTGATGTTTAGAACACAAGTCTTCCTGATATGGAACTCTATATTTGCTGAGATGGGAATAGGGCAAGATCATATCAGACCCTTACTCTACATTATGTAAATTAGTCACATGATCAACTTCCCCATTGGTGCCGTGAACGTGGGATGTGAAGAGGCTGAACGTAGTCTATGGACGATGGCTTTACGACGTCGACAAGATCAAAGAAGTCATGGATTTATGTAGGTAAACCGCAATGAAAACCTGAAAGACAAAAAGAGAGCGAATCCAAACTACTTTGTCGCATCTACGATGTATCAACTATATATCTTGTTACTTTATTAAATGCTTAGTACTAAGCCTGAAGCTTGAATCAAACACAATTCCGATGTTAATAATGTTCATAATTCCATGATACTTGGTATGAAGAAAACAGAGACTGAAAACTTGAGACCCGTCAAAGTTTACAATGTGATAAAAGAAACTAGTGCTATGCATGAAGGAAAGGAGAGATGCGAGTTCTGCACTGAGTGAGATTTAAACAACCCATATTATCTCTAAAAACGTCTTTTTCTTCTCTTCTTCATTGTCGTATTTTCTTATCACATCGGTTTGTAGAATGTTTGCAGTTTAAAATTAAGGGTGTTACAGATAATCCCATATCTACATATATACCTAAACGTATCTTCCTTATATTCTCATGTTAGTCGCAATTTTAATCACATCGGTAGATAAATATACAAAATGTATGCAGATAGATCTAATTCAATTGCCTTGGCAAGATTAAAAAAAAATATTGCAAATAAGACTATATGTCCTCCTCATTATTCGTCGTATTTTCTTATTCTATGTTAATCAAACAATTTTCCGATTCCATTTCTAGTATAGCAAGCCTGCCAGTATACGACAAACATGTATATCTCTAAAATACATCTTTATTTTTTCTTATCTTCATTTTCTTCTCTTTTTCGTTGTCGTATGTGATAGACACGATCTCTGTCCAATAATCATTATTATCAATAATATTATCATCATCTCTACAGTTTACCAAACTAATTAACATAGCAATCACAGCATAAACATAAATCAAATATAACGGTGATAATCTATGTCACGTTGAAATTATTGTCAATACATTAGTCAATGCTATATCGGGCACATTTTAGGCATAGTCGTCAATGACATTGGCTACTTCGAGATAATCATACCCTAGGAATACCAACAACAAAAAGGCACGGCCTCCCATATTCATTTTCAAGTACTATCCAGATTATTTCCCTTTTTTATTTTAGAAATTTTAACACTACGTGACAAAGACGTTTGATGCCGGGCGGGGCAAAATCTCCGAGCCATTTTCGATCCAGCAAGAACAATTCTTTTATGGACTCACATTTGTGAGTGTGTGTGTGTGGGCTCTATGGGGGTCAGAGCAACATACATCGTTTTGATCGCATTTTAAAACATAATAATTATGATTTAATTTATTATAATATTTCTGTTTAGTGCAGTTTGATAGCGACAACACTTTGAAATAATAACTATTGTAAGTGAGCAAAAAGAGACAGAACATATTGGAGCTTTTAATACTTACATTTGAACTAATTTTTCTATACAGGTTCATTCTTTATCATACATACATTTGCAGTTTCTTTGTATATTTGAATATAGTTTCATTCAAATTTGCTTTTAATACATCATTTTACAAAAACAAATTAGCTCTGTTGAGCTTGGTAATTATGTGACCACAATCTCCCAAACTTTATTTTGTAGTTTGGCTTTAAAACGAGGTTGCACTGCCACCCATCGAGAGAAATCCTGAGGAATCCATTACTAATGGGGTATAAAGAGGATTTTATAATTATGATTGGAAAGTCATATTTTTCGGCCTTGTTTTTTTCCAGAAGATTTTGTCTTTTTGGAGGGGGGTGAATTGCCCTCCTTGTCCCTTAAAATAGGTAGTATTATTTTGTAGACAAAGTTTGATACATGCAAGCGACCGACTGGTAGATTTTATTAAGCATTTTCAAACCTCAAAAACGTAATTTTGTATGCGTTTGCGCACCCTAATGGAAAAATAAAACACATAATGGCACTGCTTTTGACCCTGAGAGAATCTTTCAAATTTTGAATATTGAAATTTATCTTATTATTAATTTGTTCTTTTTCATAATTTATCAAATTCCGGGCGCAAAATTAATGAAAGTCTGAGAAATACATTATTATAATTTGCAACTAAACAGCTTCTTTTGTATGACTGAACAAATCAAAACTCCGCGTTATGCATTTTATTCTAAATGGGGGGGGGGGAGGGGGATATTTAGCAAGATCATGTGCTAATGAGGAAAGCAACGATAGTGAGAGTTCCCCAATACACGCTTTTGAGGGATCAAGGCGACCGACCCAAAGGTGGCGATCCATGGGGCAAGAGGGTACATAATCCCCCACATGTTGTCAAGTACCCTAAAAGTGCTTTTTATTTATTTTATTTTTGTTACTTCAGCTATTAAGTGCCCCTTTATATATCTAACAAGTGCCCCTCCCCATCTCATAAGTGCTTCTTTCAATTCTATTAGGCGGGAAGAAAACAATTAGTTAGTTCCAAGGGTAATAACTCAGCTATTAATGAATTATTAGTTGATGTACCACAGGGTAGTTTTCTTGCTCCTGTCCTCTTCTTGTTATTGATCAATGATATAACTGAAGGTAATAATAATGCAGTATGCTCTTTCTATGCTGACGATGTAGTTATCTATGTTACTGGTGAAAATATTCATAATGTTACTATTAATTTACAAAATACAGTGAATGTTTTAAATAGTTGGTATAATAGGAAACGTCTTAAGATAAATATAAGTAAAACCAAAACAATGCTTATTACGACTAAGTCATCAGTATGTCTTAATATTTACATTGACCATGAACTCATTGAGCAAGTCCACTCATGTAAACCTAAAATGAAATGTATTGGGGATCTCCCAATTTCGCGCCCCAGTAAAGTCTTAGTGTACGGAAGAACAGTCCACGAGCTGAGGTAGGCCTCCGTGCTTAAATAAATAAATAAAATGAAATGAAATGAAATGAAATTAAACAATTATGTAAGTCAGTTGCATACAAGATTTATTGCCTTGGAAAATTGGGAAATTCTTAGGCGTGACACTGTTGAATACTATACATAAATCTACTATTCAAGTTACCTCCCCTCTCTCTCCTCTCTTTCATCCCCCGTTTCTTTTGTTTCCCTTTCACTCTTTTTTCTTCTCTTTTCCTTTTCTTTCTTTTCCTTTCTTTCCTCTCCTCCCTCCTTTTCTTTTCTCTCTCTTTCTTTCTTCTCTTTTCTTTCCTTTCTTTTCCTTTCTTTCGTTTCTTTTCCTTTCTTTCTTTTATTTTCCTCTTCTTTTTTCTTTTCTTTCCCTTTCCCTTCTCTTTTTTCCCTCTCCTTTTTTCCCTCCCCCTTTTCTCTTTTTCCCGACGGCAGCGCAATTTTACCGACAATATCCTGACAGGTGGGGGGGGGGCGACGCCCCTGGTTACACTACACATTTTAACAAGTTAAAGTAGTATTTTGACTTGATTTCAGTTTCAGAACAGAGCATAGAAACCGCACTGTCAGAAACTTCTAGATTTGTTTATCTGTTGATTCAATGATAGTATATGTCGAGCTTGAAGTCGATACAGTTAATTTGATGTAGGCCTTTAGCTTTCATCAACTTAGTTGATGTTTGGATATATCAGTGTTCATTTATATGTGCAAAGATTGTACATGTAATTATGATCCTTTTGTGTCTCATTTGTATTCACAGATTGAATAAAATTGCAGCTTGATTTTCAAGCTCTACCTATGCAATTCAAAGCGGCATTCCTGGTTTATTCCTTTTCTTCAGTGATCCAGGCCTATTCATAATAATGTTCGCATGTCAATAATACTGCGACGTTCCTGAAATAAAAAAAAATGAAAGCTCATTGAAATCAATATTCTATTTAAGATGAAATGGTGATTGCCCAATGTTATTGTATAGTTAATTCGCACATTCCACGTTGGCGTTAAATAAATTATGTATCAAAATAATTGTAAAATGATTCAAGATTATACTTGTAGTGATGACGACGACGATGATGATGGTGATGATGATGATGATGATGATGATGATGATGGTGATGGTGATGATGATGACGATGACAATGACAGTGTGATAAAAGTGGAGATAGTGTTAATTATTACGGTGATGAAAAGACAATGATGATTATGGTTCTAAAGATGATGCTTGTGACGATGATAGATGATACAAAGAAGGTGATGGCAAAGACGATGATGCTGGTGCTGATGATGATCAGATGATGATGATGATGATGAAGAGGATGATGATGATGATTATAGTAATACTTACCTCGATGATGATGCTATTAATAACACTAATGAAATGACGATTATGCTGATTACAATGGAGGTTGGAATAATGGTATGAAACCTAATGGTTAAAACGAATACATTTATTGAAATGATTATTAAATAAATATCAAAACGATGCACATTGCGAGATACTATAACAAGATATTTTGTTTACCGTAAGACCTATTTCATACTCAAAGCCCTGTACTAGTCGACGTACAATGTAAAATGTTACGCCTTGTCACAGTTTTGTTGCTACAACGGTAGTTCGCATTACAACTATACAAACAACCCAACATTTTCCTTTAATTATATTCATGGGAAAACCCCGGTTGAGATTTTGGAAGCTGAATAAATAGAGTGAATAGCAATATTTGCATGGATTGAAAGCATGAACGCACATTATTGAGTGAGTCAGCTCGCAATCTGACGCACAGGATCGCTCGTTAATATTGCTCACAAGCCACAAGCTCTCGTCGCCTCTATACCAACAGGAGTCAGACAGCACTGACGCGGCCAAATCAATCATCCTTTTCTGTCTTTCATCGAAACTTACCTCACATTCCATAGAAAAATGGTAAGTCAATTTAAATATTAATAATTTTAATGTGTGCTGTTTGTCATTAAGGACTAAACATTCGCGGTTTTGCATGTTGTGTGAGTGGGATTAATTCAGTAATTTTGAGGCTATATACTTCCTCAAAGATAATCCATTCTATGTTGGAAAGGTATCTGTCCATTTTATTTTCTCTAGACCTCATATACTGACGATATATTAAATAGTGAGTACCTGTTTTGATGTGTGATTATAGATTGCTTGTTAGTGGCTCCGACTATTCACAACAGGGCAAGAAAGGACTCGTTGAAGAAAAAAAAATATGGATTTTATTACCTGGCGCAAGCACATTGGATGGGAGTTACATTGGCATGTGTGGTTTGTGTATTAGACTGAAATAGAAGCAAAAAGATAAAGCGCATAATTATGAATATGAGCAAGCGAACATGTATAATGGGGCCATTATTAGAATTCCTTTGTCATGTATTTTTCCTTTTTTCCCTCTCCTGTTAAAGGCCCGGTCACACAGCCTTTCGCGTCTGTATCGCGGGTAAAATTTCGCGATTTTTTTTTTTGCCCGCGGTTGCCCGTGGTGGAAAATGTGCAAAATTGGCTTACCCGCGGTTTACCCGTGGTATGCCCGCGGAACAGACGCCGGCGACTGTTCCGCGTCCTTATCGCGGGTGAAGCGCGGCGGTACCGCGGCCTACCACGCTTACACGCGGTACACACGCTAATGCACGTGATAACAACGCGGTACAGAAGCGGAACAAACGTGCTATGACCGTGCTCCACCCGCGATTACCCGCTAAAATTTCGCGTCCAATTCCGCGTGTAACCACGTCTTAACCGCGGCCGTAGCACGTCCTAGCACGTTCGTTCCGCGTCTGTACCGCGTCTTTACCGCGTGTGTACCCCGTGTACCACGTGTACCGCCCGCGATTACCCGCGGTCTAAATTTTTGGGCAGCCCAAAACTTTTTCGCGCGGCCAACCGCGTGTGAATTTCTTACCGCGTGTAACGACGGGTAAAGTACGGCTGTATCGCGTCTTTATCGCGACCTCAAAGCGTCCAACAGCGTCTGCTTCACGGGCAGAAATTTTTGGCCGTGATTCGGCCGCGATACGCCCGTGGAGGGCTGTGTGACCGGGCCTTAACGCAAATACTTTGCGAGAATGCAATAACCGATTTGCGACCTTAATGGCCCATTGGCGTTCTGTGTGTACTGTACTGCCGTTTGGAGGCCATTTTACTTTCAGTTTGTTCCATGCGAATCCATCTTTTCTGCAATTTATTTGTCTTATGTGGAAGTATTTAGGGGATCTGAGGCGTTGTGTACTGCACAAACATCCCACAGATTGTACACAGTCTGCCCTCTCTCATCCCCCCTCTCTCTCTCTCTCTTTTCACTCACTCTATCTAGATTCAGAGAGTATGTGTATTTCCCTTTTTGCTCTCTCTTTGTTGTCTGTCTCCATATTTCTCTGTCTCACTGCCTGTCTGTCTCCTCCCCCTCTCTCTCTCTTCTCTCTCTCTCTCTCTCTTTTTCTCTTTCTCTATCTCTCTCCCTCCATCTCTCTCCCTCTCTCTCTCCCTCTCTCTCTCTCTCTCTCTCTTCACCCCTCCTCATACCCATGCGCTTCCATAGTTCACGAATTATCATTAAACTGGAAGCCGGAAAAAAAATGCATTTCATTTTGGTTCCAGCTACCAAGTATAGTCCATGCTAAAATAGGAGAAACAAAATAGGAAAAGAATATTTAGTAATCGATCGTCTATACGCTCATTTTGTTCATTGTTTTTTTTTTTCCCACAGGCAGATCAACTCACTGAAGAACAAATTGCAGGTAAGGTGTTTTAATCTGTTGATAAGACTTGCTCTTGATTTTTTCACACAATTTAATCGATGAAGATGTTATCCATGATTGCCATGGGAACGCGTTGGTAGCATGTACGTTGTCATTGTTCCCTAAAACCGGCCAGTCTGTATTTGCGAGAGAAAGAGAAAGAGAAGAGAAAAAGAAGAAAAGAGGGGAGAGAGAGAGTAAGCATTTCTTTCTCAAATCTGTGTATCATTTGTTATCAAACTATTGGTTTTAATCGTAATATTTCATCATATATTTTTTTCTTTAATTCAATATAAATTCAACCCATGTACCATATTTTCATCATGGTCGTATCCTCACTCCTGCTAAAGATAGGAAGAAAACAGACGTTAGAAAAGTGAAAAAATATTTTTGTTGACTAATTTGATATATGAGCATTGCCTTTAATAAACAGTGATAAACATTACCATATCGTTTTAGATATCGTTCTTTATTAAAAAGAGATTTTTTTTGCTGATATGTAATTTCTCCATTGTCACAACAAATGGCGACACATTTAGAGTATACATCCCCTTTGGGCAGGATTGGTCCAATAGCGATATCCTGCTATTTCGGGTTGTAGTGAAATCGACGTTTGTCCTTACTATTTGGTATACAATGACATTATCGGTGGCACTTAAAGCTTCGGCATATATATTTCGTGAGAGAGATGAAAATTACCAAATGCATGTCCCCACAAATCCTCTGAGTTAAACAAAAATGAAGACTTCTTGAAACGGCGAATACGATATCTCAGATTAGAGAATTTCTAAAAAGATCATCACATTCGATAATGATGTATTTTTGTTTTGTTTTGATATGGAAATCTACATACAGTTGACTAATACATGTATATAGTCAGTATGGAACATTTCTCGATGACTATTCTATTTCCTTGTTTACTTTCATTATATAGTTTATATCGTATATATGTAATATAGCATAGTATCAAAAGTTCTTCCCAAAGACAGGGAACCAGGCTCGACTAGTACTTGTGCCAACTTGTGGTACCCCCTTTAACAATAGAAGTGTACACATAATCTTTTCTTTCATTTGTATATAACATACTTCGTAAAACGATGGTTATCTTATTCATGTGTAATGTTATTTATCTTGTGTTATATTGTTATATTTTATGTAATCATGATTGACTATGTTCTTGTTGTGTTGTTAATAAAAACTCAAACTCAAACTCAAACTCTTATCTTCTTCTGGCACTTATGATCTTCGTTGTTTCATTTTTACCATCTCTGTAGAATTCAAAGAGGCTTTCTCCCTTTTTGACAAGGACGGTAATGGCACCATCACAACCAAGGAGTTAGGTACTGTGATGAGATCACTTGGTCAGAACCCTACTGAGGCTGAGCTTCAAGACATGATCAAGGAAGTGGATGCTGATGGTAAGTTCACAATGGAAAAATAGAGATATATTTTTGTATTCTTTTAAGAAGGCAGTTAAAAATATGTTATTGTCTAAGTATTGATCCTGTCGTGTGTAATTTTACTGTATTCATGTTCGTGTGTACATTGACTGTATATTCAACAATGATGTGTAATCCTCCATGACCTAGCATCGTTGATCCATCCATGAATGAACCTGCATTCAATCAACAGATGTATGAGATTTATTGTATTATTACCAATGCTCCTTCTCTCCCCTTTACTTTTCTTCTCTGCAAGTCACACTCTTTTGTATTTGTATTGTTGTATCTAAGTTGAGGGCTGCGGGCACGTCAAGCTACTTTGCTTATTTCTGTAGCCCTCCTGCATCTAATGTATGTTAATTATGCATTCAATATATTTGTTTAATTTCGTTTATTATCTGTATAAAATTATATACACTTAAAATATTGTATCAAACCGTATTATGTTCATGAAAATGTATGATGAAAAAAGAAAAATGATGCAGAAACCAATACAATAAAATAAAATAAAATCAAATCAAATATAGTCCTTTTACATTACTATATTATATCCTTTATTATTTGATGTGCTCGTCTCCCCCGTCATATCATTCATCACGAATATCAGGGGGGGGGGGGTTCTTCTACCAAAATGTTTTACGGTTTGGAAAAACGTCCGTCTAAAAGACACGTAATATTACTGGCTCGAATGTAGCGGCCATATTCGAGTTCAAACTATAACAACTAAACAACTAATAATTCAACTTCCTAACAGGTAATTAATATGTAGACAAATCCTGACTGCCATTGGGTACTGTACGTTAGTCTCTCCTAGCTTGATAAATTCCATAATCAAGGCGCATGGCAAATCAACCGCCCTAAAGTATTCTCTTCCCGATTTGACCTCGGAGCAGGATAAAAATGGGATATTTTTTTCTTTCACCATTAGCAGGTGTATTATTAAAACAAAATAATCAAACTCACATACATTTTTGTTCAACATCACCACTATAATACATTACACGTACACTTCTATCAATTCAGGTAAATTATACATTTTACGTTTTCGTTATTTTAATAGAGCTGCGTTGATGTCCAAACGTCTCTTAGCTTTTTTCAAGAAAAATATACCACAATTTTTTCCCTTCATCTTTCCTCTTTTCGTTTCTCAAAATTATCATTTCAAATAAGCTCCAAAAGACAATTGTAACAATATCATCAATTTTTTTTCTTGCAAATAGGTTTTAACTAAATACCAATATTAAAATCAATATCTACATTATAGACATGTGTTATCATTTCCATCAATTTATCAAAGAAGGGAATGTTCATTTCACGTTAAAAAAAAACATGACAAAATTCTTCTATACAGTTTCACGTTTCATTATACACCGTCGGTCATATAGTTGGAATATTTTTTTTTTACCCCAATTTATGGAATTATTTTGACAATGATTTATTCCTAATAGATCTAGATTTTATTGAATAATAATTTGCCAGTGTTTGTTTTGCGTGACTGCTAAAGCATGTGTATGCTACTATGCTTATCAACTAGGGGACCTACGCCCTTAAGTCATAAATGACAGTAATGAGGATTAATGCCCCACAAAAGGGCACTAATATGGCACATCGACACGGTTTTGATCATGGGGCCTCACAGTTACGAGGCCATTGCTTTGCCACTGAACCATGACTGTACGCAGCGATGGCTAGGGTAGGGGGCAGTTCCCACAAATAAAAAAGAAAAAAAGAAAATGCAATTCCCCCGGTCCCCAACATAAAAAAATCCTCTGTACGGCCATGCATTATGGCTCAAGGCATGGGCACACAGAAGATTTTGAGATTGAGTCGATTGTCTTAAAATTAAATTGTTTCAATTTATTTTTCCTTTAAATTCATTAACTCCTAATCGTTGTGTGTTTGACATGATCTTATTAACAAAATTTCCATTCAATGCATTGACAAGCCTAAACTCCGTTGTCAAACCATCCCCTCCCGGAGTTTAATTTTTAGGCATCTTAAATGCCACTTTTCGAGATTCGGTACTAGTTAAAAAAAAACTTCGCACAAATCTCTAGAATAAAAATGAGATATGTTGTATGAAAATATGGAATAAGTGAGTGATTTTATTTTGTTTTCGATCGGCTAGGGAACGGAATCATCGATTTTCCCGAATTCTTGACGAAGGTTAGGAAGATGAAGGAAACACAAAGCGAAGTAGAAATGAGAGAAGCTTTCAGAGTCTTCGACATGGATGGCAACGGTTTCATCAGGTAACATATTTATCTTTTGGAGGGGAGATGGGATCAGGGATGCTTCCAGAGCCTTCAATGAAAATAAAAACGAAAAAAAAAACGAAGAAAAAAAACCAACAAACAAAAATGATATCCTGTGACGTAGAGAGTGTGGACGAAGTGTGTAGATAAAGATGGAATGAGTGAGTTAAATTCACTCTGTGGCCACTCATACACAGTGTGATTCCGTGATGTGGTCACAGTCAATTACACCATTTTGGAGCAGTGCATAAGACAGTGTAATTTTCACTCATTGAGTCAAATCTGAGAAAGTGTATAAAATCTCTCGAATATAATGAACATAATATGATTGCACACGAAGCGTCATGGGCTGGGTCTCATGAAACCGTCATAAGCACAAGTTCAGCGACCTCCCGTTGAAATTTGTGTATTAAGTTTAACAGGCGTTTCAATGGGATGTCGCTGAACTTGTACTAATAGGGACTTTTAGATTCGCACGAAGACAATAGGTCTATGCTACGATCGACGTCCTTTTAAAGCACTGCCTTGAATGGAAGTACCACGTATCAGTCCACACAAATCTAAAAGTCCCTAATGACGGTTTCGTGAGACGCAGCCATGGTGTAGACGTACTACTGCGTTAGCGTCTTGTGCAGTCTTGACACACCGAGAAATGGTGATATCGTACAAAAAGGGAGATTAAAAACGAAAACATGCCTTCTCAGACTTGATTAGCGTAGGTTAGAACGTAATCAGAATGATGCCTCGTATGCAGAGCCTAACACTGTCAGTTTCACTTGATCTTCGGATGATTTACTTTAACGATCGCGACTCATGATATCATTTCTTTCTCAGAACGTACACACTTAAGGCACATTATTAAAGCAGAACACAATAACAATTTTTTACAAGTTTATTAAAGCAACACTTGTTGATTCAAGGTCTTTTGGAGAAGGAGAGTGGCATTGCACGATGGAATGTTGAAATGGCTTCACTCAGATTTGTCAGTGCTCTTTTCTTTTCCCCCATTTTACCGCCACAGTTTTGCTGAGTTGCGTCGCGTGATGACGCATCTTGGAGAAAAGATAACAGACGATGAGGTCCATGAAATGATCAGGGAAGCAGATATTGATGGTGATGGTCAAGTCAACTATGAAGGTGAGTGTTATCATAAATAACTTCGACATAAATGGATATCTTGTAGTCTCAACACTTCCCATGTTTGATGAGCACAAGTAATTGCAAAATGTAAATAACATGTCGTCTGCAACAAGTATAACTGTGTTACGACACAATCTACACACAGAAGGGAGTCGACGTGGGGCAACAAAACAAGAAGGTTTGTTGTTTAATGGTTTTTGATAATAGGATCATTCTATTCGTTATGATTCATAATGATGTTGCTGATGTTCATTGTATTTCAAGAAATGCCAGAAACAATTTCCCTATAAACACGACTAATTTAACATCGCAATATGACCATTGTCACGTGCTTGTTTTACTTCTTAATCATCCAGAATTCAAGACTATGAGTATGATGAACAGGAGATGAAGTACCCGATGATGGAGGCGAAGAAGAGGAAAATTCCCCCTTCACTACAACATCTAGAATGACCGTGCAGAAAATATTACGCATCCGTTGGAAAATTACAACTCGGACAACTTTACCACCCGGATGGGTTACTCCCGTAGGACAAATACCCATTTGAACAAAACTTAGTGTTACCCAGACGATGGTTTCCGAAGGATAACTTCCAATCAGAACACTCCGGACAATTCCTCCTGTAGCATGTGTAGAACAACAACCCAGTTGAATAACTATCACCCCGACAAGTGATCCTAGGACAGCTCCTCATTTTGGAGTTGTCCTACCCAGACAATTATTTGCCTATCAAGGACAACTACCCGTATATTTTACTGTTGCCCATAAAGTTGGAATATATTTGTTACCTCTTTTCATGTAATGATTGTGATAATGTTTTTTTCCTTGATAGATGAAAAGATATAAACGTTACTTGTCAAGAATTAACAATATTATCTCAATCATTACATGAAAAGAGGTGAGAAAAAAATACCCCAACTTCGAGGGCAAAATTGTATGATAAGAATTGTCGCTTAGAAAGATTACTTCCCTTTAAAAAAGAAATTTAAATAAATATTTTTTATCATCAAAATCATTGCTACAGCATAACTTCAAACTGATTTGTTCATATTTGATCATAATCACTGTGAATTATTCAAGCCATTTATTTCTCCAGATTAGGATGTGGAGTCTATACAGAAATCGCACAAAAGTTCCATTGACATTTCAGAAAGTGACTATAGAGGCGGTATTAAATAAAATGTAACTCATGGTTTACGATTCCGCTGGTAGTAGATAATGCAATATTCCTATACAAATATTCTAGCCCATGGAAACTAATGCAATGACAATGAGTAAATTCAGTGACCAAATGGATTTGTGTTATTGATGCATTTAATATGATGTCTTTCACAACAATTCTTTCAGAAGCGTTTTTTTCGAAAATTAACAATAAAAGCAAATAAAAGGTGTATAACAGGATAGGGGTAGACCTTGAATTGATACTGTAGTAGGTTATGATTATGATGATGATTGTACTGGTGTTGATGATGTGGAACACATTGATGGGGTGATTTTGATGATACTGGTAGTAATGGTGATGATGATGATGATGATGATGATGATGATGATTATAGTGATGATGATGATGATGATGATACTGGTAGTGATGATGATGATGATGAAAGTGATGATGATGATAGTGAATATGATGATGATTATAGTGATGATGATGATGATTATAGTGATGATGACGATGACGATGACGATGATGATGATGATTATAGTGATGGTGATGATGATGATGATGATGATGATACTGGTAGTGATGATGATGATGATGATGATGATACTGGTAGTGATGATGATGATGATGATGATACTGGTAGTGATGATGATGATGATGATGATGATGATTATTATAGTGATGATGATGATGAAGATGATACTGGTAGTGATGATGATGATGAAAGTGATGATGATGATGATAGTGAGGATGATGATGATTATAGTGATGATGATTATAGTGATGATCATGATGACGATGATGATGATACTGGTAGTGATGATGATGATGATGGTTATGATGATGATGATGATGATGATGATGATTACGATGAAGATGATGATGATGATGGTGATAATGATGATGATAATGGTGATGATGTTGAAAACATTGATGATGATGATCATGATGACAGTGGTAGTGAAGATGGAATTGGCGGCAATGACGAATATGATTGTCTGACAAGTAAAAAAAAAAAAAAAGTTACTGACGACCATTAAGAGGGCCATAGAGTCAGCCGCCATAGTAACCACTTATTGTAATCCACATACTCATCGTTGAAATACCTCGTCAGAGGTGACTACAATATCGAGTTGTTCTCGGAGAAAAGCTGCCCATGCTTTTGAAACATTTGTGAATTTAGAGGTCTATGAGGAAAATGGCAAATAGCACGAAATACAATTTTTTCTTTCTTGTATGGTTGTTGTTGGGGGGGGGGAGAAGTATTTGAACCTTGTCAGTCATATATACAGGAGAGCCCGCCATCATTGTTTGCGTGTGACGTTGGACATTCGAATAACAATGAAAGAGATCAGCGTGAGCGGACATAAAATAGTCATATAAGAGTATACAAATGAAGGTTAGCTTAGAGGTTGAGGTAATTTCAATGGATTCGAATTTTTTTTTTAGTACAATAATTTGAAAATTTCTAGAGACTGAGCATTTTGAAAATTATTGGGTAATAGATTCCATACTTTAGCACCGGCAGATTTTTAGAGACTGACAATAAAGTTGAATGTTTGGTTTAGACGGCACAACATTAAGGGAATTTGCATTACGCGTATTCAGTCCATGTCTATCGAAATACATTTCAATATCATTGCATAAACGGGACGGGGCTATACCGTGAACACATTGGTACATCAGTGTAGATAGAAAGTAATCACGTCGATCCTCAATTATTTTCCACGATAGATTTTTCATCAGGTCAAGACCAGGAGTATCAATATAATCATAATTACCGGTTACGTGACGAGCTGCCCTTTTTGTAGTCTCAATAGGGGTAACTTCAATTTATTAGGACAGTTACCCCAAACTGAGACACCGTAATCAAGACAACGTTGAATACATGGGTGTCGATCCCGGGGGGATGGGGGGATATATCCCCCCCCCCAATATTTCAGGTGGGGGGGGGGTGGCCTGTACAATCATCCCCCCCCCAATAATTCACCATAAAAAATTAAAAAAATGAGAACCCGATGAGAGTAGTTAATGGTTATTACTCGCCAGATGACCATCATGATGTGATGAGATCATCGTGATGAGATCGGAGACAAGGAGAAATATCAATTAATAATATTAATTAATATGACTTATAAGATAGTTCACTAGTTGTTATGTTGTTTCCGTTCACCCTTTTTAAAATTCACGTCATTGTATCTTTATTTGTTTGTTTTTCACTCATTTTATTTCCTGATATTTCCTAAAACATTTTTCATTTTTGGAGAAAGATTATTAGGTCACAACTTATTTTTGCTTGATTGAAATGCTGATGTAGACCTATGTCACTGGCGTACTGGTGGGGGGGGGGGGTAGCTTGGGGGCGCTAGCCCCCCCCCCCCAAATAACATCCAACCATGACTAATTTTCAATTTCATACAAGTGATTTATAAATGTTTGTGATATCACATGATTTTCAACAAAATTCGCATTTCTCCATTTCTGTTTCAAACTGACACATTCCCAAATAGTCAGGAAGAGCATATATTTTGTACAGTCACTAATGGGCCTAATTAGTGGCAGTTAACACTAACAGTAGTATACAATTCCTTTCTAGAAGCTATTGCGACATGCACTGCCGGCAGATAACATGCTACCCACCACTAGGGCTGTGCATGCAAAAATTTGCTTCTCTAATAATACGTACATCATGTGGGGAAACTGAATTCAGACAACGATTAATATAGAGAACAGTACAACGAATCGTTTTCTTTCTCTAATAATTAAGTGAAACGGCAAAGATTTCGCGCTACGCGCGGGATGGGCGAAAATGAATACAGACAAGGATTAAGAGTAATAATTAATTAAAACGTCAAAGCTTCCGCGCTTCGCGCGGAAGGGGGAAACTGAATTCAGACAAGTCGAGAATGGTACATCGAATAATCTTCTATTTTTAATAATCTAATGAAACGTCAGAGCTTCCGCGCTACGCGCGGAGGAAGAAAAACATGATTCAAACATTAAGGATTAAGAGTCGAGAATGGTACATGAAATCGTCTTCTTTCTTTAATAATCTAAAGAAACGTCAGAGCTTCCGCGCTACGCGCGGAGGGAGGGGAACTTGACTCAAACAAGGATTAAGAGTCGAGAACGGTCCAACGAATCGTCTTCTTTTTCTAATAGTTTAATGAAACGTCAAAGCATCCGCGCTTAGCGCTGGATGGGTGGGGGGAATTGCGCTCAGACAGGGACACGATACAACGAATCGTCTTTTTTCTCTAATAATTTAATGAAACGTCAAAGCTTCCGCGCTTCACGCAGAAGGGGGAAACTTGATTCAAACAAGGATTAAGAGTCGAGAGTGGTACATCGATTCGTCTTCTTTCTTTAACGATTAAATGATACGTCAGAGCTTCCGCGCTACGGGCGGAGGAAGGGGAACTTGATTCAAACAAGGATTAAGAGTCGAGAACGGTCCAACGAATCGTCTTCTTTCTCTAATAATTTAATGAAACGTCAAAGCTTCCGCGTTTCGCGGGGGAGGGGGGAAACTCCCCCCTCCCTGCACCCAAGCCCCTAAAGAGCGCGCTTTGTAAGTGATTCCCACGCCTTGCGTGCTCACTACCGCCCCCCTAAAATGAAATCCTGGCTACGCGCTTTGGGAGGGGGCGCAATCTGCCACACGCTTCTACCTCTTGGTTGCTTTGATCCATTGCCGAAAATATTATGGCACCTATCACCCCCCCCCCCCCAACCACGGACACAAATCGACACCCTTGGAGGTAAGAGTCTGAGAGAGGAGGAGTGGGAATAAAAGAGAGAAGGGGTCGTTGGGTGGAATCGTCTCGTCGAGGGAGCAGAAAAGACACGGGTAAATATGTTACTGTGTCGGGTCAGCTGTGTCGGTATTCTTGCTCGATCCTCGTGTACTATATTAATGCAGAAGTTTGAAGTCGGTGAGATGTATATTGTCGGTCGGCCGACAAGTTTTTTTCCCTACGAACTGTGACTTCTTATCCGCTGTGACGACTTCGAGAGTGACTACAACTACAATACTTGTATTTTCTCGAAGTTTCGCTTTCCTATATATCAGCTAAAGAAATCAGAGTTTTAAAATTTTCGGGGAAACTAAATTCAAACAAGGTTTAAGAGTCAACAACGGTACGACGAATCGTCTTCCTTTATTTATATTGTGATGAAACGCCAAAAATTCCGCGCTTCGCGCGAGAGGGGGAAACTAATTCAGAAAAATAAAGCTTATTTAGAGTCGAAAATGGTACAACGAATCGTGTTCTTTCTCTAATAATTTAAGGAAACGTCAAAGCTTTCGCGCGAGAGGGGGAAACTGAATTCAGATGAATAGGGCTTAATAAGATTCGAAAACGGTACGAGGAATCGTTTTCCTTTCTCTATATTGTGATGAAACGCCAAAAATTGAGCGCTTCGCGCGGAAGGGGAAAACTTCATTTAGACGAGTCGAGAACGGTACGACGAATCGTCTTCTTTCTCTAATAATTTAAGGAAATGTCAAAGCTTCCGCGCTTCGCGCCTTTCAGTTGGTGACCATGTTCGCGTACAGAACCAGACGGGACCACACCCCCTTAAATGGGACAAGACTGGAATCGTGGTCGAGGTTCGCCAGTTCGACCAATACGTGATCCGCGTCGACGGCTCCGGGAGAATTACACTATGGAACAGGAAGTTCCTGAGACAGTATGTTCCAGTGTACCCACGCCCCCCTCCTTTGGTGATGGACGGTGACTTTGGCACAACTCGTCCGAGTACTCGACAGCCCGTCCTGCGGCCAGACGTAGGGGCCCTGCCGCATCCTACTGAACAGCCTGGGGATCCCGCTTCAGGCCCTGAAAGAAACAGCCCTATCCCTGGTGCCACCACTGGCATGCCCTGACACCCCTGCCACAGCCAGTCGGGACCTGTCATGCCCGCTGCCCGGGCAGCTCCTACGACCCCTGCCGCTTCTGGGACGTCCAATGACCCGCCCCGTCGTTCTCTTCGCCCATCTCTGGTTGTTCCTGTCCCTTCTGTCGACACGCCGTTGCCGTCGCTCACACCCGTCGGACGGGCCAGTGCTCCTCCTAGGCGATCTACCCGTTGCCCAGCCAAACCTGTTTGGCACTCAGACTATGACATGTGACATTGACACTCGAACAGTTTGCCTTATGTCTTTAATTCTTTAACTGATATTTGGCTATTGCATTTCTTGTTTTGCTAGTTTTTGATGACATTTCGTCATGCGTTAGGTTTCGTTTTAGCCTGGTCCGCGTTCACGTTTCTTGTTCTTACATGTTACTTGTCGTTGATCATTGGGTCGTATTTTAAGTCTTTGTCGCACCGTTAGCCTTTCGTTTCTTTTTGCACCAAAGACTTGGGGGAGATAGAGGATTATGTTATAGTTTGATGTTAATTAAGGGTATCTTCTTTTATCTTATTTAATTACAGACCGTGATCATTGTTGAAGTCTACTGATATCGACTGACACAAATAGCCAGATCTTATTTACTTATTACGACTAAGTCATCAGTATGTCTTAATATTTACATTGACCATGAACTCATTGAGCAAGTCCACTCATGTAAACCTGAAATGAAATGTATTGGGGATCTCCCAATTTCGCGCCCCAGTAAAGTCTTAGTGTACGGAAGAACAGTCCACGGGCTGAGGTAGGCCTCCGTGCTTGAATAAATAAATGAAATGAAATGAAATGAAATGAAACAATTATAAGTCAGTTGCATACAAGATTTATTGCCTTGGAAAATTGGGGAAATTCTTAGGCATGACACTGTTGAATACTATATAAAAATCTACTATTCAACATTGTCTTGATTACGGTGTCTCAGTTTGGGGTAACTGTCCTAATAAATTGAAGTTCCCCCTTTTGAGTCTACAAAAAGGGCAGCTCGTCACGTAACCGAGACCCGACGCCCGAACGGGCCTGACACCCGCTCTGGGTAAGGTGCCCCGATCAGGAGGACCTCGGCGTCGTGGACTCGCGCGCCCGAAGCCGCCTCACGCCACAGGTCCCAGAGCCTAAGGGCCGCTGGGCCCGGGGGCTCGTCGCGACGCCGAAACGCCGCGGCAGGCACCGCCCGGATGGCTCTCCCCAAGTTCACGGTTCGAGTTGTGCACGGGTGTCTGTCGGACCCCGCCAAAAACTTCTGGCCAATGAGCGTGGATGGGCGATTATTGACAATGACAACGACGAGATCCGCCCCGATGTTCATCTCTCTTTTGATGGCGTTCATTTGAATAGAAACAGGGTCACTATGTTTGCGCAGAATATAATACGATATCTTCGGCCAGATACTTATCGCAGTCCACAGCATTCTTTTCAGAATCGTCAAACAACCAATCACCGGTGGAAACCGAGAGGAGCAGTGTTTCCACGCGACTGGATGGACGACTTGGAGACTCGGAGAGGATACCCCTACACGGATCAATTCTATTAACCACGAATACTGCAGATGAAAATGATGCATACTACAGTGTGTCCCGAAAAAAACTATACACTTTTGAAATGGCTGCCGAATAACAAATATATGATTCTAGGGGGAAAAGTTTTATATGTATGGAAAGCTCATAAACTCAACTTTCATATGACACCAAAAAGTTTGAAAATAATTCATGCTTGGGTGAGTACTGGTCACTTTTGTAAAGGGTATGGAAATTAGGTTGCGCAGGAATTAGCCTTCCAATTTGTGAGAGGTAAATCCTTTGGAGCTTACCGAATTGAGGGTGATATGATACATTCATGATTTGCTGAGTGAATTTCATGGTTTATTAAACCAAACTTTTATGCACGGAACAGGAATTTATTTTTCTATTGTAGCATTGTAACTTTCCCTGGTAGACTCAGTGGTGTGTTCATGAGAGTCCGGATGGGGTGATGGTACATGTTGTAATTTCCATGTTACAAACTGTTATTTTTTACATTTGTGACTTTGAATAAAAACCTTCACCCCACATTTCAGTTACCATTTACCTGAAGAATAAGTAGCCGACATCTTGGACATTCCTTTTGTCAACAAACCGTATTTGAATATTCAATTTACATTATCCCTACCTGGGTATTGAGTAAATCAATGAGATGTTCAACTAATCTTACAATAATTGAAATGTGGGGTGAAGGTTTTTATTCAAAGTCACAGATGTAAGAGAATAACAGTTTGTAACATGGAAATTACAACATGTATCATCACCCCATCCTGACTCCCATGAACACACCACTGAGTCTACCAGGGAAGTTACAGTGCTACAATAAAAAATGCAATTCCTGTTAACTCATGCATAAAATGTTAATCCCATAAACCAAACATTTCACTCAGCAAACCCAAACTTATCACAATTGATCATAAATTGGTCATATCATCCTCAATTCGGTAAGCTCCAAAGGATTTACCTCTCACAAATTGGAAGGCTAATTCCTGCGCAACCAAATTTTCATACCCTTTACAAAAGTGAGCAGTGCTCACCCGAGCATGAATTATTTTCGCAACTTTTGGTGTCATATGAAAGTTGAGTATATGGGCTTTATAACTTTTCCCCCTAGAATCATATATTTGTTATTTGGCAGCCATTTCAAAAGTGTATAGTTTTTTTCGGGACACACTGTATAGTCTGGAAAACGGATATATCAAGCCATTTAGTGGAAATGGTCTAAAAATTTGCCATGTAAATATCAATTCGTTACCAGCCAAGATAGATGATCTAAAATATACTCTAAAATATAATCCATTCGATATTATAGCTATAACAGAAACTCACTGTGATGAGACCATACCAGACTCCGAACTATTAATAGAGGACTATAACATTATTCGTAAAGACAGAACGAGACACGGTGGAGGTGTAGCCCTTTATATACGAAGAGACATTAACTATACACGGCTGGACTATGTAAATGAACTGGAAGCCATATGTGTAAAGGTCAAAGTATCTCGTTACGAAACTCTTCTGATTTGTGTATTATATAGACCACCAAATGTTCCAGTAGAGTATTTCGACCAAATCTCTTGTATGATGGAAAGGGCGATTAGCGACGATGTAGAAATGATTTTACTGGGAGACTTTAATTGTGATTTATGTCAGGATAGGTTAAATTCAGATGCAAAACATTTGTCATCTTTGATGACTGGTTTCTTATGCACACAATTAGTTAATGTTCCTACCCGAGTCACTATGTCATCAAAATCGATAATCGATCATATTTATTCTACCAACCCAGACAAACATATTGTCACTGGTGTATATAAAACCTTCTTTAGCGATCATTTCTTAACTTTTACAATTTATGGTGAGAGTTGCCACAAACCCTTGGAAAACTTAATAAGCTGGCGGGATTTCTCCAAATTTGATTATGAAGGATTTGTAGTTTCAATGGCACAAAAGCCTTTCAACGACATATTTCAAATTACAGATGTCAATGAAGCGTGGGAGAAAATTATTTTTTGTATACTGAACAGACTACCCTGAATAAAGAAGTGAAATAAATAAATAAAAAAAAAACGTTAATTATGATTATATTGATACTCCTGGTCTTGACCTGATGAAAAATCTATCATGGAAAATAATTGAGGATCGACGTGATTACTTTCTATCTACACTGATGTACCAATGTGTTCACGGTATAGCCCCATCCCGTTTATGCAATGATATTGAAATGTATTTCGATAGACATGGACTGAATACGCGTAATGCAAATTCCCTTAATGTTGTGCCGCCTAAACCAAACATTCAACTTAATTGTCAGTTTTGAAATCTGCCGGTGCTAAAGTATGGAATCTATTACCCAATAACTTTCAAAATGCTCAGTCTCTAGAAATTTTCAAATTATTGTACAAAAAAAAAAATCGAATCCATTGAAATTACCTCAACCTCTAATGCTAGGAGTCCACTGGGCCAGCGCCAGTTGGTGCCAGTTTGCGCCAATGCAATTTACTGTGGCGCCTAGTGTCGCCAATAAGGTGCCTAGTGGCATGTAGTGGCTCAAACTGCCTCCCAACTGGCTCGTGGTGGCCCGTAACGGCACCAAATTTGAATGTGGCGGCAAGAAAATTTCAAAATGTTTGACATTTTCGTCGCGCCACTTGCATCGAGCAATCAGCGCCAAGTGTCCGCCAAGTGGCACCAAATGGCGCGAACATATCGCCCTTTGGCGCAAACAATCCGCCTATTGGAATCCACTGGAATGTAATGGCGCGCGCCAAGGTGCAAACCGATGCAACAATATCAGCACCTTTAGGGATTAAATCCTGCACCCCTTTTAAAGGTGCAATCCTGCACCATTTAAAAGGGTGCCAGATTGAACCTTTTAGGGGAAATAGTACCCTTTATGGTTCATTCCTGCACCTTTAGCGGTGCAAACCGAGGCAACACTAGCAGCACCTTTATGGGTTCAATCCGGCACCCTTTAAGAGGGTGCCAGATTGCACCTTTTAGGAGACATGTTAGTACCCTTAATGGTTCAATCCTACTCCATGAGGAGTGCAAACCGATGCAATAGCAGCACCTTTAGGGGTTCAGTCCTGCACCCTTTAAAAGGTGCAATCCTGCACCCATCATCGAGGAATACTGGTAAAATTTGCTCGTACACAAATACATATTAAACATGCATGATGTTTCTTGGTTAGTAATCATATAATCAATATATCTATTGCTAAAACGTGAATGTAATTGTAACATGATCAGACAATATAATCTATTGGTTAATGATTGCCAAAGGAAAATACAAAACACAAAATTGATGTGCATTGTCATAATTTGCTTAACAAATCATGATAAATGTATTATTAAGAGAACACGTGGAAAGTAATCATGAATATGCATGCAATATGCAAAATTTTATTTTGCACCCTTTTTTGGTCGATAGGGTTCATTTTTGTGGGAAGGGTGCAAAATCTTATATTGTACCCTTTTTTTAACCCCTTTTCCTTCAATAGGGTTCATTTTTATGTAAAGGGTGCAGACTCTTATTTTGCACCCTTTTTTGCACCCTTTTTTCTAAGAGTGTACTGTCCACGTTCGGCCCTCAACTGTGGGTGAAGCATGGGTCTAAACCACCAGTTGTGCTTCCTTTTCTTCTTAGGAGGCTCTTCTTCTTCAGGATTGGCCAGCATATAATTTGATAGGCAGTGGCCACCTCAGCATCTCTCATCATCTTCTGACGGAGCAGCATCATCACTCCAACATTATCAAAAGCCTCAGCCATATCAAAATTGTAAATATTTAGTAGAGATGTTGTTCATACAGCAGCTGAGGAGGGTCTAAACCATGTATGTTGTTGTTGTTGTTTGGTAGCCGATGGCCGGTATTTATATAGTCGGCAAGTAGCGCCAAGCGGCGGCAAGTTCAAACCAATTTGGCGACCTTTGGCACAAACTAATCACCAAGTGACGCAAAGTAGCCGCCTATTGGCGCGAATGGCGCCAACAGGGTGAATTTTTTAATCAAATGGCCGTGTAATGGCGCGAACTGGCGCAAACTGGCGCAACATTTTGGAGCAAGCCGGGTGGCATATGGCGCACGCCATTATGGCACCCAGTTTATTCCACTTGGCGACACATGCCGAGCGGACATTAATTCGGCGCCACAGCGAGCCACTACGCGCCAATCACATAATCTTTGGCCCGAACTGGCACCAACTGGCGCTGGCCCAGTGGACTCCTAGCATAAGCTAACCTTCATTTGTATATATGACTATTTTATGTTGACATTGTTATGTGTAGCATTCATTTATATTTAGAATCATTTTTGTTCAGGCCTTGAATTATTATGCTACCATATTTTGTATTACTATGATGTAGTGTGTATTTCACTTTGTTATACTTTGTTATTTTTACTACTTTTTATATGATGTTTATAATACCAGGTCCAAGATGCAAAACAGATTAACTTTTCATCTTGTGTGCCTGTATAAATATCTATGAATAAATAAATAAATATATAAATAAATCTTTTACTTTGACAAGTGCACTTTTCCTTTCTCATAAGTGCCTTTTTTTGTTCTGATGAGTGCCCCTTCCCCTTTTTTTTTTATAAATGCACCTTTTTCACCTCTGATAAGTGCTCCACCCCAACTCTGTCAGGTTCCTTTTTTAATTCTTTCTTTGCTATAAGCATTTACGGAATTGGTCTCCTAAAAAAAAATAGAAAGTGTTTTCTTTCCTACCTTGTCTCGTAGCAACACCTGTTGAAACTGACACCAGAATTAGTGAGCCACTAATTGTTAGGACAAATTATCCGTAGTACCCGTCGAAAGAATATGTAAGACTATACATGTATACAAAGGGAGAAGAAACTCATAATCTCAATAAAGTAATAAGGCCTTAGAACTGAGTAGAGAGTCGAGCGAAGAAGTAGGACATGAATTATGATGAAGCTGAATTAGCTTTGGTGTATAGGGTGTTAAATGTACTTGCAAAAATAACTGCACATCCCAATACAATAGGGTTTAGAATGTGCTTGCCAGAGAAAATATGTGTGGCACTCTAATAATGTTGCACGTGTCACTATAGAAATGGGTGACAATTGAATAAAAGGCCAGACTTCAAGCCATACAATAAAGTCAAGACAATAATATTTACAAATGTAAAGTTCTTTTAAGGTCAATTCACTACAGTATAGCGCGCCCTCTGTATTTGTTGTGGAATGAAAAGTAGCATCAAATCGATGAGAAAATATAGGCCGACGTGTATGTTGACTTAAAAATAGGGACTTTTAGATTTGCACGAAGACAATGTGGATTGCTACGGTCGACGTCCTTTTAATGCACTGCCTTGAATGGACGTCACACGTATCAGTCCACGCAAATCTAAAAGTCCCTATTACGAATATATGGTAATACTGCAGAAACACAGTAGAATATTCATGAGCACGTATCCAGTATTTTATCTCCGTGTATTTCACAATTTGGCCTTTATCTAAGCAAATGTAAGCAAATTTCTTGACACAATTAGGCATTTATATTCATATTTTGTCATCCATTCTTTTTTTCTCTGGTTTCTTCAAGTAAAAAATGAAATGTTAACGATATTTCTTTGTGAAAAAACTTATACTCAATCTTTTCAATGATGTTGGCGGCATCGAACCTCGGACATCAAAATGGAAAAAAATGGGGAAAAAATGGGGGGAAAAATGGGGGAAAAAATGAAGAACAATTGGAAGAGTTTTAAACTCATTAAAAGATCTTATTTACCAAACTGACTGACCATTTTGTGTCAAGAAAAAAGATTTGTTTTGCTCTGAAGCACTTTTCGTCTAGTACACATGCCCCAGATCAGAGAGCGGTGTATCCTGTGTGAACACATCTTAGACAGGGAGATCCCACGCGATGTCCGCTCACGCTGATCTCTTTCATTGTTATTCGAATGTCCAACGTCACACGCAAACAATGATGGCGGGCTCTCCAGTATATATGACCGACAAGGTTCAAATACTTCTCCCCCCCCCCCCCCCCCAACAACAACCATACAAGAAAGAAAAATTGTATTTCTTGCTATTTGCCATTTTCCTCATAGACCTCTAAATTCACAAATGTTTCAAAAGCATGGGCAGCTTTTCTCCGAGAACAACTCGATATTGTAGTCACCTCTGACGAGGTATTTCAACGATGAGTATGTGGTTTACAATAATTGGTTACTATGGCGGCTGACTCTATGGCCCGCTTGAAGGTAGTCAAGATTTTTTTTTATTTGTCAGACAATCATATTCGTCATTGCCGCCAATCCCGTCTTCTCTACCACTGTCATCATGATCATCATCACTATTGTGGTCGTCATCATCAATGTTATCAACATCATCACCATTATCATCATCATTATCACCATCATCATCATCATCATCATCTTCATCGTAATCATCATCATCATCATCATCATCATCGTCATAACTATCATCATCATCACTACCAGTATCATCATCATCGTCATCATCACTATAATCATCATCATCATCATCACTATCATCATCTTCATCATTATCATCGTCGTCATCATCATCATCACTATAATCATCATCTTCATCATCACTATAATCATCATCATCATCACTATCATCATCATCATCACTTTCATCATCATCATCACTACCAGTATCATCATCATCATCATCACTATAATCATCATCATCATCATCATCATCACCATCATCATCATCACTACCAGTATCATTATCATCATCATCATCATCACTACTAGTATCATCATCATCACCATCATCATCATCACCATCACTACCAGTATCATCATCATCATCATCATCATCATCACTACCAGTATCATCAACATCATCATCATCATCATCATCATCACTACCAGTATCATCATCATCATCATCATCATCATCATCACTACTAGTATCATCATCATCACCATCATCATCATCACCATCACTACCAGTATCATCATCATCACCATCATCATCATCATCATCATCATCATCACTACTACCAGTATCATCAACATCACCACATCAACGTGATCCACATCATCAACGCCAGTACAATCAGCATCATAATCATAACCTACTACAGTATCAATTCAAGGTCTACTCCTATCCTGGTATACACCTTTTATTTGCTTTTATTGTTAATTTTCGAAAAAAACGGTTTTGAAAGAATTGTTGTGAAAGACATCATTTTAAATGCATCAATAACACAAATCTATTTGGTCACTGAATTTACTCATTGTCATTGCATTAGTTTCCCTGGGCTAGAATATTTTATAGGAATATTGCATTATCTATTACCAGCGGAATCGTAAACAATGAGTTACTTTTAATACCGCCTTTGTAGTCACTTTTTGAAATGTCAATGGAACTTAACCGGTTTCTGTAAGGACTCCACATCCTAATCTGGAGAGGAAAATAGGCTTGAATAATTCACAGTGATTATGGTCAAATATGAACAAATCAGTTTGAAGTTATGCTGTAGCAATGGTTTTGTTGATAAGAAATATTTGTTTTTATTTTTTTTTTTTTTTTAAGGGAAGTAATTTGTCTACGCTCTAACCAATTGCTGTCTCTTAAATACGGGAACTATTTATATGGGATAATTACTATCAGGCGCGTACGCATGGTTACTATCATACACTTTTGCCCTCGAATTTGGGATATTTTTTTCTCACCATTTTTCATGTAATGATTGTGATAATATTGTTAATTATTGACAAGTAACGTTTATATCTTTTTCAGAAGTTTAAAGATCAATCTCTATAAACTCGTTAGATTTATCAATGAAGTTCTGGGAAGTTATAAACTTTATCTGTCAAGGAAAAAAAACATTATCACGATCATTACGGGTACATGTCAAGAGGTAACAAATATATTCCAACGTTATGGGCAACAGTAAAATATACGGGTAGTTGGACAACTCCAAGATGAGGAGCTGTCCTATGATCACTTGTCGGGGTGATAGTTATTCAACTGGGTTGTTCTACACATGCTACATGAGGAATTTTTCGGAGTGTTCTGATTGGAAGTTATCCTTCGGGAGCCATCGTTTGGATAACACTAAGTTTTGTTCAAATGGGTATTTGTCCTACGGGAGTAACCCTGTTGGTAAAGTTGTCCGAGTTGTAATTTTCCAACGGATGCGTAATGTTGTCTGCACGGTCAATATGGGTGTTGTAGTCAAGGGGAGATTGTCCTCTTCTTCGCCTCCATTATCGGGTACTTTACTTGCTGGTCATCATAGACACGAATTCTGGATGATTAAGAAGTAAAACAAGCACGTGACAATAGTCATATTGCGATGTTAATTTAGTCGTGTATATAGGGAAATTGTTTCTGGCATTTCTTGAAATACAATGAACATCAGCAACATCATTATGAATCATAACGAATAGAATGATCCTATTATCAAAAACCATTAAACAACAAACCTTCCTGTTTTGTTGCCCCACGTCGACTCCCTTCTGTGTGTAGATTGTGTCGTAACACAGGTATAATTGTTGCAGACGACATGTCATTTACATTTTGCAATTACTTGTGCTCACCAAACATGGGAAGTTTTGAGACTACAAGATATACATTTATGTCTTATTTATTTACATTGTATGATATTATTCACCTTCATAGTTGACCTGACCATCACCGTCAATATCTGCTTCCCTGATCATTTCATCTACCTCATCGTCTGTCAGCTTTTCTCCAAGATTCGTCATCACGTGGCGCAACTCAGCAGCACTGTGACGGTAAGATGGGGAAAAGGAGCACTTACAATTCTGAGTGAAGCCATTTTAGCATTCCATCGTGCAATGACACTCTCCTTCTCCAAACGACCTTGAATCAAGAAGTGTTGCTTTAATAAACTTGTACAAAATTGTTATTGTGTCCTGCTTTAATAATTTTCCAAAAGTATGTAATTAAGTTCTGAGAAATAAATGATATCATGAGTCGCGATCGTTGAAGTAAATCATCCGAAAATCAAGTGAAACCGTGTTAGGCTCTGCATACGAGGCATCATTCTGATTACGTTCTAACCTACGCTAATCAAGTCTGATAAGGCTTGTTTCCGTTTGATAATCCCCCTTTTTGTACGATGTCACCATTACTCGGTGGGTCGAGACTGCACAAGACGCTGACGCAGTAGTACGTCAACACCATGGCTGCGTCTCACGAAACCGTCATAAGTACAAGTTCAGCGACATCCCATTGAAACGCGTGTTAAACTTGATACACGCATTTCAATGGGAGGTCGCTGAACTTGTACTAATGACGTTTTCGTGAGACCCAGCCCATGACGCTTCGTGTGCAATCATATTATGTTAATTATAATTCTAGAAGTTTTATACAATTTCTCAGATTTGACTCATTCAGTGAAAATTACTGAATGCACTGCTCCAAAGTGGTGTTACACACTGTGACCACATCACGGAATCACACTGTGTATACCACAGATTGGCGACATAGTGAATTTAGCACACTCCTACCATCTTTATCTACACACTGTGTTCACACTCTCTACGTCACAGGATATCATTTTTGTTTGTTGGTTGTTTTTGTTCGTTTTTATTTTCATTGAAGGCTCTGGAAGCATCCCTGATCCCATCTCCCCTCCAAAAGATAAATAATTTACCTGATGAAACCGTTGCCATCCTTGTCGAAGACTCTGAAAGCTTCTCTGATCTCTTCTTCGCTGTCTGTGTCCTTCATCTTCTTAGCCATCATCGTCAAGAATTCGGGAAAATCGATGGTTCCGTTCCCTAGCCGATCGAAAACAAAATAAAATCACTCACTTATTCTATCTTTTCATAAAATATATCCTATTTGTATTCCAAAGAATTATACGAAGGTTTTTAAGTAATACAGAATGTCTAAAAGCGGCATTTAAGGTACTGAAAAAATAAAACTCCGAGATGGGGTTGGTTTGACTTCTGAGTTTAGGCTTGTCAATGCATTGAATGAAAATTTTGTTAATACGATCATGTCAAACATACAACGATTAGGATTTGATAAATTTAAAGGAAAATAGATTGAAACAATGCAATTTTAAGACAACTTATTATCAGATTCCTGTAAAAAAAACAATGTTGATTTTATGGGGATTTACTCATTCCGATTTATGTGAACCATGTAACTGTAGAAATGATTCATTTTCATGCTTTTTTAATGTGAAATGTTCATTCCCTTCTTTAAAAAAATAATGGAAATAATAACACATGTCTATAATGTAGATATTTATTTTAATATTGGTATTTTATTAAAAACCTATTTGGAAAAAAATATTGATGAGATTGTTACAATTGTCTTCAGTGGAGCTTTTATAAACTGATAATTTTGAGAAACGAAAAGGGGAAAGATGAAAAGAAAAAAATTAAGACACGTTTGGACATCAACGCAGCTCTGTTAAAAAACGAAGAACGAAAAATGTATAATTTACCTGAATTGAGAGAAGTGTACGTGTAAAGTATTAAAGTGGTGATGTTGAACAAAAATGTATGTAAGTTTGATTGTTTTGTTTTAATAATACACCTGGTAACTAAGGGTGAAAGAAGAAAAACAAAATCCCATTTTTATCCTGCTCCAAGGTCAAATCGGGAAGAGAATACTTTAGGGCGGTTGATCTGCCATGCGCCTTGATTATGAAATTTTTCAAGCTAGGAGAAACTAACGTACAGTACCCAATGGCAGTCGGGATCCTTAATAGAAGATTTTTGGAAGTTTGAACTCTGGCCGCGTCATTCCCTAATATTAGGTGTCTTTTAGACGTCTTAGCCAAACCGTCAAGATTTCGGGAAAATCCCTCCCCCCCCTCCCCCCCCCCCCTCCCCCCCCCCCTCCCCCCCCCCCTCCCCCCCCCCGATATTCGTGATGACTGATATGACGGGGGAGACGAGCACAACAAATAATAAAGGATATATAATAATAATAATAATAATAAATTTATATAGCGCAGCTTTTATACAAAATATATTCAGCTGCGCTGGTTAAGAGCTCCTTTTTACTAAATTCTACAAAATAAGATCCCTCAGTTGAACAAATAAGTTTTTTAATTGGATTTGAATTGACATGGAGTGCTTCGTATTTCTATTGGCAATTTACATATATATAGTATTGTAAATCGGAATCATAAATTTGAATTGATTTGATTTGATTTGATTGGTTTCTGCATCTTTTTTCTTTTTTTCATCATACATTTTCATGAACATAATATGGTTTGATACAATATTTTAAGTGTATATAATTTTATACAGATAATAAACGAAATTAAACAAATATATTGAATGCATAAATAACATACATTAGATGCAGGAGGGCTACAGAAATAAGCAAAGTAGCTTGACGTGCCCGCAGCCCTCAAGTTAGATCCAACAATAACAATACAAAAGAGTGTGACTTGCAGAGAAGAACAGGAAAGGGGAGAGAAGGAGCGTTGGTAATAATACAATAAATCCCAAACATCTGCTGATTGAATGCAGGTTCATAATTCATTCGTGAATGGATCAACGATGCTAGGTCATGGACGATTACACATCATTGTTGAATATACAGTCAATTTACACACGAACATGAACACAGTAAAATTACACACGACAGGATCAATACTTAGACAATAACATAGTTTTAACTGTCTTCTTAAAAGAATACAAAATATATCTCTATTTTTCCATTGTGAACTTACCATCAGCATCCACTTCATTGATCATGTCTTGAAGCTCAGCCTCAGTAGGGTTCTGACCAAGTGATCTCATCACAGTACCCAACTCCTTGGTTGTGATGGTGCCATCACCATCCTTGTCAAAAAGGGAGAAAGCCTCCTTGAATTCTACAGAGATGGCAACAAAGAAACAACGAAAATCATAATTGCCAGAAGAAGATAAAAAGAGTTTGAGTTTGAGTTTTATTAACAACAACAATAAGAACATAGTTAAGTAAAACATAATGTATCAGTCATGATTACATACAATATAACAATATAACACAAGATAAATAACATTACACATGTTACCAGTCATGATTACATACAATATAACACACGATATAAAGTTACACATGGATAAGATAAACATTGTTTTACGAAGTATGTTCAGTATACAAATGAAAGAAAAGAGTATGTGTACCATTTTGTTATTAAAGGGGGGTACCAAAAGTAAGCACAGGTGCTAGTCGAGTCTGGTTCCCTATCTTTAGGAAGAAATTTTGGTACTATACTATATTACATTTATATAACATAAACTATAATAATAATAATAATATTCCGTTTTTATTTATATAGTGCTCAATACATCGATCCACCGATGTGCCTAAGCACTTTACAGATATAATCAAAGTAAACAAAGAAATAGAATAGTCATCTAGAAATATTCCTTACTGACTATATCCATGTAAGTCAACTGTATGTCGATTTCCGTATCAGAAGAAAACAAAAATACATCATTATCTAATGTGATAATCTTCTTAGAAATTCTCTAATCTGAGATATCGTATTCACCATTTCAAGAAGTCTTGTGTTTAACTCAGAGTATTTGTGGGGGACATGCATTTGGTATATATGCCGCAGCTTTAAGTGCCACTGATAATGTCATTGTACCAAATACTAAGGACAAATGTCGATTTTCACTACAATCCGAAATAGCAGGGTATCGCTATTGGACCAATCCTGCCGAAAGGGGTGTATACTCTAAATGTGTCGCCACTTGTTGTGACAATGGAGAAATTACATATCTCTAAAACGATATAATAATGTTTATCACTGTTTAAGGCAATGCTCGTTATATCAGATTGGTCAACAAAAATATTTCTTCACTTTTCTAACGTCTTTTTTCTTCCTATCTTTAGCAGAAGTGAGGATACGACCGTGATGAAAATATGGTACATGGGTTGAATTTATATTAAATTAAATAAAAAAAACATATGATGAAATATTACGATTAAAACCAATAGTTTGATAACAAATGATACACAGATTTGAGAAAGAAATGCTTACTCTCTCTCTCCCCTCTTTTCTTCTTTTTCTCTTTCTCTCGCAAATACAGACTGACCGGTTTTAGGGAACAATGACAACGTACATCCTACCAACGCATTACCATGGCAATCATGGATAACAGCTTCATCGATTAATTTGTGTGAAAAAATCAAGAGCAAGTCTTATCAACAGATCAAAACACCTTACCTGCGATTTGCTCTTCAGTGAGTTGATCTGCCTGTGGGAGAAAAACCCAAACAATAAACAAAATGAGCGTATAGACGATCGATTACTGAATATTCTTGTTCTATTTTGTGTTTCCTATTTTTAGTTAAAGATACAGTTTTATCGTACAATGTCTAGAAATGCACTACTACAAGAAATATGTTGTTTTTAATTGTATTCTTATTATGTTAATGACGTGTCACTTTCAAGATTAAGTAACATTAAGTGCATTTGGAATATTTGAGCTAAAGCCTTTATACTATATACTTGGTAGCTGGAACCAAAATGAAATGCGTTTTTTTATCCGGCTGCCAGTTTAATGATAATTCGTGAACTATGGAAGCGCATGTATACAGCAGGAGGGATGAAGAGAGAGAGAGAGAGGGAGAGAGAGAGAGAGATGGAGAGAGAAAGATGGAGAAAGACAACAAAGAGAGAGCAAAAAGGGAAATACACATACTCTCTGAATCTAGATAGAGTGAGTGAAAAGAGAGAGAGAGAGAGAGATGGAGAGAGAAAGATGGAGGCAGACAACAAAGAGAGAGCAAAAAGGGAAATGCACATACTCTCTGAATCTAGATAGAGTGAGTGAAAAGAGAGAGAGAGAGAGAGAGATGGAGAGAGAAAGATGGAGGCAGACAACAAAGAGAGAGCAAAAAGGGAAATGCACCTAGATGGAGTGAGTGAAAAGAGAGAGAGAGAGAGAGAGAGAGTATGAGAGGGCTGACTGTGTACAATCTGTGGGATGTTTGAGCAGTACACAACGCCTCAGTTCCCTGGTTCCCGTAAATACTCCCACATAGGACAAATAAATTGCAGAAAAGATGAATTCGCATGGAACAAACTGAAAGTAAAATGGCCTCCAAACGGTAGTACACACAGGGACATGATACAGTACGCACAGAACGCCAATGGGCCATTAAGGTCGCATATCGGTTATGGCATTTTCGCAAAGTATTTGCGTCAAAAAGGGAGGAAAAAATACATGACAAAGGAATTTCAATAATGGCCCCCATTATACATGTTCGCTTGCTCATATTCATATGCGCTTTATCTTTTTGCTTGTATTTCAGTCTGAGCAATTCCTTTATTTTTTTCTGTACACAAATCACCCATGCCAATGTAACTCCCATCGACGGTGCTTGCGCCAAGTAATAAAGTCCCTATTTTTTTTCTTCTTCAACGAGTCCTTTCTTGCCCTGTTGTGAATAGTCGGAGCCACTAACAAGCAAACTATAATCACACATGAAAATAGTTACTCACTATTTAATATATCGTCAGTATATGAGGTCTAGAGAAAATAAAATGGACAGATACCTTTCCAACAGAGTCTAGATTATCTTTTAGGAAGTATAATAGCCTTAAAATTACTGAATTAATCCCACTCACACAACATGCAAAACCGCGAATGTGTAGTCCTAAATGACAAACAGTACACATTAAAATTAATAATATTAAACTTGACTTACCATTTTTCTATGGAATGTGAGGTAAGGTTCGATGAAAGACAGAAAAGGATGATTGATTTGGCCGCGTCAGTGCTGTCTGACTCCTGTTGGTATAGAGGCGACGAGAGCTTGTGGCTTGTGAGCAATATTAACGAGCGATCCTGTGCGTCAGATTGCGAGCTGACTCACTCACTCACTCGATAATGTGCGCTCATGCTTTCAAATCCATGCAAATATTGCTATTCACTCTATTCATTCATCAAATATCATCTAAATACGCTGTCATGACAACGCGTGAAAGATGGCATAGTGAACTATACTATCAGCTTCCAAAATCTCAACCGGGGTTTTCCCATGAATATAATTAAAGGAAAATGGTGGGTTCGTTTGTATAGTTGTAATGCGAACTACATGTAGCGTTGTAGCAACAAAACTGTGACAAGGCCTAACATTTTACATTGTACGTCGACTAGTGCAGGGCTTTGAGTATGAAATAGGTCTTACGGTAAACACAATATATCTTGTTATAGTATCTCGCAATGTGCATCGTATTGATATTTATTTAATAATCATTTCAATAAATTTATTCGTTTTAACAATTAGTTTTCATACCATTAATCCAACCTCCATTGTAATCAGCATAATCGTCATTTCATTATTGTTATTAATAGCATCATCGTCGAGGTAAGTATTACTATAATCATCATCATCATCATCATCATCTTCATCATCATCGTCATCATCTGATCATCATCACCAGGCGCGTACACAGGGGGGGGGGGGGTTGGGGGGTTAACCCTCCCCCTTTGGTATTTTTTGTGTGTAAACCCCCCCCCCCCCCCTGAGTCGTTGCGATTTTTTTGGACCAAAAAAAAAAAGTGACCTCTTACCCCCCCCCCCCCCCCCGCTTATTCAGCGGTCGGCTGAGTCGTTGCGATTTTTTTGGGATAAAAAAAAAAGTGTCCTTTTACCCCCCCCCCCCCCCCCTTGAAAAAATCCTGCGTACGCGCCTGATCATCACCATCACCACCAGCATCATCGCCTTTGCCATCACCTTCTTTGTATCATCTATCATCATCGCAAGCATCATCTTTAGAACCATAATCATCATTGTCTTTTCATCACCGTAATAATTAACACTATCTCCAATTTCATCACACTGTCATTGTCATCGTCATCATCATCACCATCATCATCATCATCATCATCGTCGTCGTCGTCATCACTACAAGTATAATCTTGAATCATCTTACAATTATTTTGATACATAATTTATTTAACGCTAATGTGAAGTATGCGAACTAACTATACGTTAACATTGGACAATCAAAATTTTATCTCAAAGACAAAGTTGAGTTCTGGTTTTAAAAAAAAAAATTAAAAATTCTCACAGAATCAAACGAAACTTACACTGAATGTTAAAGATTATAAATAAATGTCATTTGCCAAATAATTCTGGTCGAAAATGTATACTGGCTGAGAAATGAGCATAGAAAGATTAGGAAATCAAGGTTAGTAGCCCCAACATCATTTGTGTAGTCCCATGTACATCTGTCTGTGTACAAGGCTTGTTACTTTACCAAGACTGGGCCAGATTTATTATGATTTTGATGACTCCAGAACTTTGCAGTACACACCAATACTTACATGATACATGATCAACTTTTTCTGATCCATTCCACACCTTTTCTTTCACGATGCAATCGGATGACCAGAACTCAACTTTATCTTTAAGTAGAATATTGCTTCCAATGAGCTTTCAATTATATATTCCAGGAACATCGCAGTATTATTGACATACGAACATTATTATGAATAAGCACTGATTTACCACTTGTACTCCGTAACGTTATTTTTAACCTTTAAGAAGTGTGACACATTCACTTGATAATACAATCTTAGGTTGAATATCTACTGTGTTATCAACATTTTAACGATGTCAACTTATGCGATGGTAATTAATTACTGTTTATAGTCTTATTAGTTAGGCCTTTGAGCGGAATACACTGTATGTTGTATTTGTTTTTTGCAATTCGATTTTTATTTGTATGATTAATAAACATTTTAAAAGATATCATGTTACATAAATGTAGTCCGAAGACTAATGATATCATGTTTACGTAAATATTCATAATTGAATGACACACGCCTTTAAGACTAAAACAACAACAACAACACATTAATGGGTAGCCTAATATAAAACACAATAAACGTAAACATTAAACATCAAAGTCATGAATGTTGTACAAATTGCACA
Source organism: Strongylocentrotus purpuratus (assembly GCF_000002235.5). Classification (NCBI taxonomy): domain Eukaryota; kingdom Metazoa; phylum Echinodermata; class Echinoidea; order Camarodonta; family Strongylocentrotidae; genus Strongylocentrotus; species Strongylocentrotus purpuratus. The sequence continues at coordinate 11,057,218 of NW_022145611.1, forward strand.
AAAAAATATTCTGGTTTACGAAGCTCTAAAGAGAAACAGAACGGATAAAAATCAAAAGCGTCCTCTTGACAAAAAGCCAATTGAATCGACGAGGTTTTAAGTTGCTATTAACAATTCTTCAATAATTATGACTGTAGACATTATTTGAATATACATGTACATTGATATACCAAGGTGATTGTTTTAATAGTAGTAATATAAAATGGTAGCCACAACATCCTATTCCAATGGAGTCCAGCAGGAAGAAGAAAATTGTGAACTTTTAAGTTGAAATTAGAATCCGTAACGTTCATCATCATCTTTATCACCCTCATCATCACCAAGACTTTCACTTGAAGGTCATCATAGTGACGAATTCTGGATGGAATACAAGGAGAAAAGGTAAAATAATGCGATTAAAGTTGGAAACTCACAGGTAAAATCAAATATGTCCGATTTTGTGCAATATCTTGACATATTGGAAAATCTATCTACACTGTCGTTCATATAGTTGGAATATTTTTTTTTTACCCCAATTCATGGAATTATTTCGACAACGATTTTTTCCTAATAGATCTAGATAATAGTAAACATTCTTAGATTTTGTTGAATAATAATTTGCCAGTGTTTGTTTTGCGTGACTGCTAAAGCATGTGTATGCTACTATGCTTATAAACCAGGGGACTTTCGCCCTTAAGTCATAAATGACGGTAATGAGGATTAATGCCCCACAAAAGGGCACTAATATGGCACATTGACACGGTTTCGATCCTGGGGCCTCACAGTTATGAGGCCATTGCTTTGCCACTGAACCATGACTGTACACAGCGGGGGCTAGGGTAGGGGGCAGTTCCCCAAAATAAAAAAACAAAGAAAATGCAATAAATTTTCAATAATTCATTGAATTTTACCTCGGTCCCCAACATAAAAAATATCCTCTGTACGACCATGCATTATGGCTCGAGGCATGGACACACAAAAGATTTTTTTTCTTATTTTTGAAAATATCAAGCATAGAGATCACAGGTATTTTTATCATTAGTGATTCTGCATCCAATCTACAGTAAATTTATTTATTATTCAGTTACAGAAAGGGAAGAATAGGTATGGTATAGAACAGTTTGAATGTTTAAATTAAATTAGCAACTTGTTCATTTAACGGATACAAGTAATATGTTCCGCTTCTGTTTGTCATCAATTGTATGATTACCTTCATAATCGACCTGGCCGTCACCATCAACGTCGGCTTCCCTGATCATTTCATCGACCTCTTCGATCGTCAAATTTTCACCAATGTTTGTCATCACGTGACGTAGCTCGGCAGCACTGGGATGGCAAGGGAAAAAAGCAAACCAATGACTATCAGTAAACCTTTATATAGTTTTTCTTAATGAATTAATCTATTCCCTAGACTATTTCGCTGTACAAAATATAGGAAAAGGGGTCTTCAATTTGTTTTCCCCGAACTTGAACAGGTGAAAGTTGTGAAATTGAAAAATAAAGATCGCTGTTATTCTCCCAGATCATTGATAGACCCTTGCCGACTTGATGAATACGTTAGCGTCTCTAGATTATTCAAAGATTCTGGACCGGAAGCGCATGACTGTGAACACTTGTTGTACCTCTAGACTACCTGACCATATTGCCAAGCTTAAGTGATAAATCTCTTCACATCATTGTCGAAGGCCCTGGAATCTGGAAAGTTTCTTTATTTTCCTCCAGAATACCCGAATCACACGCGTAACTCACCTCATGAACTTGTTATCACCCTTCCCAAAAGCTTCGGGAGTTTCCCTTCTCACATCTTCACTCCTTTAATATTAGCAGCCCTGCTTTCAAAACTCCCCACATAATAGTGTGATGAATATGTTGGCATCCTTGTCAACGACACAAAAGGCTCCCCCTCTGGCTCTTCAGCTCGGCGAGACTACCCTTTCTCTATCCAACTTGCCTGATATAACCGTTGCCATCCTTGTCGAAGACTCTGAAAGCTTCTCTGATATCTTCTTCGCTGTCTGTATCCTTCATCTTCTTTGCCATCATCGCCAGGAATTCAGGAGAGTCGATTGTTCCGTTACCTAGTCGAGGCCAGACAAACGTAGCGATATTTTACTACTCTTACATAGATAAAGGACAATGGTGTGCTCTTTTCACAAGACAAAGTCACCGAAAATCAACAACTGTGATATCGAGGTTTATGTTTATATTAATGCTGCTCCCGAATCTTCAAGCAAGATCGTTTTTTTTTTTTTAAATGCATTCACCAACAGTTAGTAACAGCAGGACAAAACGATATTGACTAATACTTTTTATTGAATAAGATGATAACAGAAAGGTTGGCGAACCAGGGAAGGGAAGGGCTGAGGAACCCTAAATATCCAAACGATAGGCGACATCTTCCAGATTGACTAAGCAGCTTACCATCAGCATCCACTTCATTGATCATGTCTTGAAGCTCAGCCTCAGTAGGGTTCTGACCAAGTGATCTCATCACAGTACCCAACTCCTTGGTTGTTATGGTGCCATCACCATCCTTGTCAAAAAGGGAGAAAGCCTCTTTGAATTCTATACAAAGAAAAAGACCAGAAACGTGAGAGAAATAGAATCCTAGATTAGTCCTAGTTTAGTCCTAGTTTGCTGACTAAATGTATTGGTTAAAAGAAAAGTGCGTAGGGACAACAAGCACCACTGCGCTCTTGCCTTATTCACCATTTGTCTTTGCCCTTTTTTTTTAATGAAAGATGTATATTATTTCGCCTATTAGTATTGAGATGGCCGATACCAATCGTTACTGTTGTTAGTGCGATTATTCCGGTAGATCACGGCAGAGTGTAAATATGTTATGAAACGTTATGGCTTTTCTTGCCCCACTCTGCCAAACGATGTAATCAAGTCTTTAAATAACAAGCATGTCATATCAGTGTAGTAAACCTTACCTGCTATTTGCTCTTCAGTGAGTTGATCAGCCTGTAAAAATAGAAGGATATACGTTGAAGGTAGACCATCAAGATTCGAGGGGCTAAGACGAAATATCGGTCCACAATTTTGGACCATCAGAAACGCCAATAAAAAAAAAATCATCCGGTGCAATGTTATTTTCATGAATTACACTTGATAGTGATTATGGTACATTTTCATAAAGCCTCGGTACGAAACACACTGAGAGAACGAATAAATTACATCGCAGCAAAATTTGTCTTTAAGGACACTAGACGGTAATCTATATACCAGAAAAAGTATTTCATGCTTTCCAAGCAATTGGAATATATAGCTGGATATGAATTCTAATAAGAGAAGTCCAGCTTGATTATCTTTTTTTTAAATCAACAGCAGAGAGAAGACGGGGAAAGATATTTAACTCGTAATGACAATATTTTTCATATCTTGAATGAATATCAGAATGGGCACTTCTCAGGCTATAGTACATTTTTACATATTCCTACATCTGGCACTCCACAAATTTGCCCAACTTTAACCCCTTGCCGACGGGAACTGGGTGACTCCTGTATTAAAACATATGGGAATACATGAAATCAGTAGTCAGTGGGTTAAGATAAAGTTGAGTTCTGGCCATCCGATTGCATTGTGAAAGAAATCGATCAGAAATAGTTGATCATGTAGCATGTATTGGTGTGTACTGCAAAGTTTTGGAGTCATCAAAATCATAATAAATTTGGCCCAGTCTTGGTAAAGTAACAAGCACTGTACACAGACAGATGTATATGGGACTACACAAAGGGTGTCGGGGTTACTAACCTTGATTTCCTAATCTTTCTATGCTCATTACTCAGCCAGTATACATTTTATACCAAAATTGTTTGGCAATGACATTTATCTGTAGTCTTGAACATTCAGTGTAAGTTTCGTTTGATTCTGTGAGAATTTTTTTTTTTAACCAGAACTCACCTTTATCTTTTAACAGGATTTATAATCCTTGGTCGAGTTGATGAAGTCTATGCATACAACATGCTTGCTCCTTCATGTACCTGATCTGAACTTTAACCCCTCTACATCAATCAATTAGACCAGTGAGACATATTTTGGTAAAGACATGGGCGAATGGGCACAATATTTATTTTTGCCAAACTAGGTTTTCGTATCTCTCGTCCCAACACTACTCTTGGCAATGTCTTCATTAAAAAACTGTCAAACTGTTAACCAATTCGAAACTTGTCTTAAGACACATTTATTCAAAATTGCTTTTAATGATTAACTTACTCTGTTCATATTAATGTGTATTTCATATGTATTGTAATTTGTAGGTTTATTTGCACTTTTTGTTTTTGTTTAATAAGTAATTGTTTATCAGTCTATTTTGTTTGTTATAGCGCTTAGAGACTTAGGTGGTACAAGCGCTTGTAACGTTTTTATATTATTATTATTATTATTCATAAACAGAAGCAGCAAGAGGCTCGATAGTTCACAACTGGAATTTTACATGCACAATCATCCTGCAAAATAAAAACATGGTTTCCATTATTTAAAATCAAAATAAATAAATGAACCATAAAACTCTCAATTCATAGTGTTCAATTTTTATTTTGTTTTACCTTGTAATGTGCGTTCTTGTAGCTGATAGGTTTGTAATGATTTCAAGGCTGACAAACCAAGCCGAATTTTAGAACGATCAATATAAGTGTATGCAAGCAGCAAAAGGAATAAAGTTGATTGTTCATAATTATAACAACCGCAGATGTTAGTTCCACGTCAAATTACTACATTCCTTTACCAAATTCTCATACAGAAGAAAATTGCTGTGCCCCTCACATCCTGATCAACTAATCATAACTAATCATGCAAAACGATTAGGTATGGCTGTATTGCAATCTAAATTATGTCTACCTCATAAGCTTGTGATGATTCCATACCAAACGAATTTAGTGAGCGAGAATATTGGACATAATATTGGCGTGCTTCCAGTGTATTGTGCACCCGTTGAAAGTTAGTTAATTGTGTTAATCAGCTTTCTAATCATGGAAATGTTAAGAACAAATGTGTTTAATCATGTTAAATGTAAATGATGTCATTAATAGACAATACGCAGCAAAAATTGCAAGAAACCAAGAACAACATAAGGAAAGGTTATAGAAGGAAGAAACAAAGAATAACAAAAGGAAAGGTTATAGAAGAAAGAAACAATGAATAAAATAAGGAAAGGTTATAGAAGGAAGACAACAACATAACATAAGAGAAGGTAATGGAAGGAAGAAACAAAGGATAACATAAGAAAAGGTTATAGAAGGAAGAAACAATGAATAACATAAGGCAAGGTTATATAAGGAAGAAACAAAGAATAACAAACGGAAAGGTTTAGAACTTAGAAGGAAAAATCGAAGGATGAAATAAGAAAAGACGGAAAGAGAAAATGATAGAATGATAAAAACAATGAATAACATAAGAAAAGGTTATAGAAGGAAGAAACAAAGGATAGCGTATATATAAAAACAGATAGGTATAGAGAATAATAGAATCATACAAACAAAGATTAACATAAAAGAAGGTGATAGAAGGAACAAACAAAGAAAACCATAAGGTAAGAAAGAAAGAAAAAATGATAGAATGGTAATAACAAACAATAAAATAGGGGAAAAAAGAATAACATATAAGGAAAGACAGAAAGATTATATGAAAGAAAAACAAAGAATAACATGAGGAAAGATAGAAAGGAAAAATGATAGAATAATAAAACAAAGAATAACATAAGATGTGAAGGAAGGAAAAACAAAGACTAACAAAAGAAAATGACAGAAGGCAAAAAAAATGAACATGAAATAGACAGAGAGAAAATATGATAGAATTTAAAAAAAAAAAAAGAATATAATAAGAGATGACAGAAGGAAACGAAGAATAACATTTTAAAAAGATAGACAGAGAAGGTACCATGAAATATATTTTAATTACGCGCGAAAATAACCCGTGCCATCATAGCAACAGGATCCCTTCCTATTGCTATGAAATAATGTGTCTTATGAGGGTAAAGATTATGATGAGTGTGAACATAAACGAACCGTACCCCTGGAGCGGACCATTGGATCGGTCCAGCAAAGTGAGAATGGATTTGGATGCCGTTGCCACAGGCACGAACTTCTTAGAATAGAGACATGTTCACACTGTAGTTTAGTGTAGTTGAATCAATATTAAAGTTAATACCGATTTAACTGTAGCTTAAATTAAGATTAAGTTCATTTGCGTCATATTATTACATGTTTATATATATATATATATATATATATATATATATATATATATAAACATAATATAAACATGTAATAATATCACATATTATGTCATGTTAAGTCTCATGTATACTAACTAGATTGGCTGTATTTACGGGAAAAGACAATACAGGAGATTAATATCAATGATTAATATTAGTTATATTAATCACAGTGTTCAAGTGTTACACGTTATGAAATGTAGATCATACATTCATTATAATTCTATTTCTATTGCTTTACAGCAATACACTCACTGGTATCACTCACTCATTTACGTTCACTCAACGTTCGTTTCACTCATCGCTACATGATATTCATTGTTCTACGTTATACTCTACGTTATCGCTCTTTAATCTTCCTATTCGTTTATATACGACGTGTTTTACGAAGAGTTGATTTCTTGAGAATCTTTACGATCGTATCTACGATATACAGTTTACGGATGTGTAATAAACGAAATCTTTGAACATTTATACCCAAGTATGATTGGACAGTTATTACGGAGTGCGTTCCGATGTTTGCCTAAGTTAACCCTTAGCTGAAGCTTAACTGTGCAAGAAGCTACAAATAGCATGTACTGATACCTCTTGAATCAATTTAGTTCCCTTTTCAGGAACTGTACTGCATAGAGCTGTATATAACAACTCTATGCTTTACCCTGATCTAGGTGCTGAACAGGCGTTGATGAGTATTACCATAGAAGTAGAAATAGAAGTGATGTACGCACCAGGACACAATGACGGCAAACATTTAAATAAATATTGTGATACAAATGCATTTCACTATTGTAATGTCTTATATTTGACTTACCATAATCTCTTTGATTGTGAAGTCAGTTGCGATATGAAAGGTGGAAACTGGTCTGGCTACAAACCCCCCGCTGTATGATTACAGTTGAGCAATGGCGGATAGAATATGTACCGAACACTAATTAGAAGGGACCATGTATGCGACAGTATACTAATTTGATATGCGTTGAAGCATTCCACCGGCCCCCCTTACTCATCCATACTATATTATAATTCATCAATACTAATAATCAATTATGACTATTACGCTCCGACGTCACAACGAGCGGTGAAAAATAACGGATTAAAATCGTTACTAAAACTCTTCCGTGAAAAGCGACCAGTACATCATATTCATTTCATATTTGAAGAATTTGTTTTGTAATAACAAAAATAAAATGAATTAAACGTTTTTGTATAGAGCATAACACATAGGCATAATTGCATATCTCTATGTACTTTACAGAACAGCATACAGAAGGAGTGAAAATGGTGCACCTGGGTTCATAATTGTGAGATCGTACAAAGTGCTGAATAGATATATTTTCAAATAACTTCTAAACTTGCCATATGTTTCAATTATCCTAAGACATTCCGGCAAATTATTCCAAAAAACAGTAGCTGCATATGAAAATGACCTTTCCCCAAAAAGATTTTGTCACATTTTGTGGGACATAAAATAAACAAGTTTTTACTGGAACGCGGCATTCTTTGTGGTTTATAATGTATTAGCAATTCAATGAGATATGTCATGGAGCAAACTGATGGAAACACTGATAAGTTAATAAATGTTCTTTAACAGGACTGGGTAGGTATTTTTATATAGCCAATGTAATTTTCTGAAGTCTGGGGATGTTGATTCATGTTTCTTTGTTCGTGTTACAAGTCGGCTGCTGAGTTTGAATAACTTGTAATCTTTGAATATAATGAGAAGGAAGACCCAAAAGCCAAATATTACATAAATCAAAATGGCACAAAACAAAAGCATGAATTAGGCGTTCAGTGGTAGTCCTGTCCAATTTTTTTTCTTCGAATTTTACCTATTCTGTTCAACCCAAATGATGCTGAACGACATTTTCTTGTGGAAATTTTTTTTCTTCCCCAAACGTGAAGGTATCATCAAGAGTGACCCCTAGATTTATACATATCTTGGTTGCATGAACAAGAGTGCCATCTAAACCAATCAAAATCGATGAAAACACATTAAACAGTTCAATATGTATAGTCAGTAGACAACAAATTATGTCCAAATGTGCCTTTAGACAGAAAAAGAACCGTCCACATGCTTTTATTTTTTACTTCTCTTTTCAACAAATGATTCAACAATACGACAGTGGGATTCTCACCACAGATTTGTGTCAATCAGTTATGATTAAAAGTGAATTGATTATATAATTATGTTCTTCAATAAGAACGCCATGTAGATTCATTTCTCACAATATGTATTCATTTCCACGAGAGTCAAGTTGTCTCATTTGTCCCATAACATATTATGTGTAACTATATATCACTCCACTGAAAGTCTAATGCAAACGAGTATAATCATGATAATGGATAACTTTATCTGCCATTGGACCCATCATTTTCGCATTAAAAAACGCACTATTAGAAATATTAATCATGTAGGATACCCTTTTCACACCAACAACCTGTTCCATGAAAACACAATCCTAAAATTATCAGACTTATTCTATTACAATGTTGGTATAATCATGAATAATTTATCTGCTAATAACCTACCTGAAATATTTTTACAAATAATTCAGAAAAATATATCCCTACATGCTTATCCCACACGTCAGAGCAACGCATATCACCTTCCACATACCCGAACTGTTTTGGCCCAAAAAACGATCATGTTTACAGGACGCAGTTACTGGAATGCCCCCCCCCCACCCCCTTTTATTTGTTTGATTCATTTAGACTGGTCACTATTTATATCCGTCCTCCATTCATTACCACAAACTATTTCACTGGGGCCTACAGCTTTACAAGCTTGCTTTCATGTAGGTCCCATCATATTTCTCTCAGTTAAATCAGTACTCTAATTATCTTTATGTTTAATTATTATGTATCATTGAAAAAACAACTTGTACTTTATTTGAAATGTATATGTAACATGAGAAATATGAAAATAAATGTAATGAAATGAAATATCGTCAAGGGACTCTGACTACCGTTCATCCTGATTCATACACATCGAAATTGTGACTCGTGTACGATTTGTTTCCATATGATACTACTCAAAAAGGATTCCTCCATGGCCACCCTCTCTCTCTCCCTCTCTCTGTCTATCTGTCTGTCTCTCTCTCTCTCTCTCTCTCTCTCTTTCCCTCCCTACTTTTTTCTCTCTCTCTTGCTCTTTCTCTCTCTCTCTCTCTCTCTCTCTCTCACTCTTTCTACCTCTGTCTCTCTCTCTCTGCCGTTTTCCCTCTTTTCCTGTTCGTTACTCTCTCACTCCTATTTTCTTCATCTATATACCATCCTCATCTTGTCATCCTGCCACTGTTCTTATTTGTTTTTGTTTCGTTTTATTTATCCGTCATATTTCTTTGACTCCGTAATCTGTCAAAAATCAGTTATGAATGTATAAAGTTTAAATTATTATTGTGCGAACTTACACCTTAAATAAGCATTACTTCAAAGAAAATTCGTTTTTCATTTCCTGTAACTAAATAATTTTGCATAACAAGACTAAAAAAAGAATTGTCAAAGATATTTCAATGCTAATTTCCTGTTATATCATGTTTATTATTGTGATTATCTTGTCATTGTTCATATTATGTATAAAATGAAATAAATTCGCTCTGCATAGAGTGACTACTACTAATGGATATTAGATAATTTATTTGTGTGAATTTCATATCATAGTTATAATAATATTATATCACAATGCTTGAATCGCAAACCATGAGGTGGACAGTCATAATCATCATCGTCATCATCATCATCATCATCATCATCATCATCATCTCTGTCATTAACATTTTGCCAACGAAGCGAGTAACGTTTGTGATATATTTGTTTAAATACATGATTTATTCTTTACAGCAAAAAAACTACATGAATTAAGGATGTACATTTCCCAACACTACTATGAAAATCCATTTTCAAGACAACAAACAAAATGGAGAGTAGTAATATCAGAGTATTATTTAGTCGATTTATATTTAGTGAACATTGCATGATTATAAATTGCACCATATATAATTGTTTACATACACCCATTTACTCCACTTTACTGTAAGTGATATTGCCGTATAATAATAATAACAATAATAATAATAATAGAAATATCAATTTTGTTAACTCAGGGTAGCAACATCAGTATTAATACTAATCTTCCTACGGGCCCTGCAACATACCCTAGCGATTACCGGGTACCCATTTACACCTGGGTGGAGAGTGGCGAATGTATATTAATGCCTTGCCAAAATAATGACGTAACTTAGTGCCGGGCTCTTAAGCCTTGGATTGGTTTGGTTTGGTTTCATTTTCCGTATAAACAAACACAAAACATAACTATATATACTTATACATCTAATTAATTTAATCTTTGACTGTATTCTCGCAAGTGTTATGTAGTAATTATTGTAACATTGCTTTTTGTTTCACGTGCATTACTGTTAAACAAATATAATTCAGCCTTCGTGCTGCCAATATCAGTATGCTCAATAAACCATTCAATTTAATTCAATGAGTCAAGTGAATGACCCACGACACATCCACATGAAAGACCATTAAAGTAATGTAAGATAAGTGCTTTTACCGCCTATCAAGAATTAAACAAGTTAAATTCCTCTTCTCCCTTGTGTACCATGTCACTTTTCGGACTTTTGGTGTTAGTCGACCTCCATCCTAACCACAATCACGATGACTAATGATACAATTAAAAAACGAATAAACAAAATCATGATGTCAAAGGTATCATAATAATGCGATACCAATAGTTGGCTTTCAGATGAAGAAAAAACGCAACATTTATTCCCGGAAGGAGTACACAAACATTTTTAAGAGCACCCACGGTATTATGAAAAATGTAAAGAAATAAAGTGAAGTGGAATTCGAGCCACTCTTTGAAAAAAAGAGAAATGAAACAAATCAAAAAGTGACGGCTCAAAAAAAAATCACCGGAACATAATGAAATGAAGAGAAGAAAAATGATGCGAGACGATTATATCGCCCTCTCCCACATATTCCTCAAGAAGAATAAAAAGGACAAGTTGTCGATGTTGAAGTAGAATCATTTATCATCTTCAAAAGAAGCCTTTATCGCAAGAATGAATTCTGAAAATTTGAAAAGGAGAAAAAAATATGCAGTGAGTGAAAAGAAATAAGGCAATCTTCAAACGTTGTCTCGCCTGCATCTCACCGTGCGAATAATAACTCAATACACATATGAAAAGTATATAATTTCGAGCTTTCAGAGGTTCAGATTGTAAATTTTGATTCTAGCATGTTAATGTTGCATGGACTTTTTCCCTGGAAAATGAGAGAACACCACTTAAGAATGCTGCTAATACTATCTTAAAACCTAGTGTATTAAAAAAAGACACAGACTAGAAAATATTCAACTGCGCATGATTGAGAATTCTGCCTCTGCCTCTGATTGAATATCCCTCAAGTGCGATGTTTCTCACATGACATAAATGTTGACCTGGCAATCCGAAATCATCTTGAGATTGTGCGTTGTTCATTAGGTCTACTAAAGTACATATCAAGTTTGATAAAATTGTAGTGGATCATCGTTGAGGTATTGCCGTAAGATGGTATTGAACCTCCGACCTCATCATCAAAGTTTTATTCAATTATTGCGTGTACAGTGCTTTTCACGAAAAATTAATTGACCTTTTACATTTGACCTCATTCAGATTTGACCCATTTTCGAACTTGATCTGCCCCTTCAAGAGATGTACCTGGGGTTTGAATTTGGTGATCCTATACGTCGTAGCTATACAAATTTATTGCGAATACAGCATGATTGTAGACGACAACAACTACAACGGCGCCGGATATAGTGACGCCTATAAAAATGTCTCGCTCCGCTACACAGGCGAGACAAAATGACGTCGAATGAGAAATGCTTTTAATATTTTGATGATTATAGGTAAAGTCGAGTACTGGCCATACGATTTAACGGTGAAAAAAAATGTTTGGGACCAATTATGGAAGGTACATTTAGTAGTACATAAGAATCGGTGTATACTCTCAGCTGAACGTGAGGTTTTGAAATTGATGAAAAGGACGAGAAAAGAAGACGCCTCGACCCCTCCCATACCCTTCCTCTGAGCAGCAGCCTTTTTATTTCGTATTTCATTTTACGAGTAATATCGGTGCCCATCCCCATATCATTCCAGTTCCCCTTCAATGGGTTGATTACACTATGCCACTGACATCATCCATTCAATGCACTCACCGTACATGTTGATTTTACCGTCCTTATTAAGGTCGGCTTTGTTGAACAATGCATCGATATCCTCCTTCGTCATCGGTGGATCAGCGGTTGAAAGCGCTTTATGCAACTCGTCAGCACTGCAAGCAAATAATTAGCATAGTTAATAACAACTATTTTGAGTTCACTTTCTCCAAATTTGGATCATTCCATTGAAGTCATTGACTAAATTATCATCGAATATTCTTTCAAATGTAATGAATATTGATCCAGCATAGAGGTGCTAAATCTGATCTCAACCATACCATATAGAAAATAAAATGATGATAGTTGATCTACTTTTGTAAAGGAAAAACAAACACAATAATAGTCCCCATCCGTCCGGACAATCACGACCCGGCAAAGACTACAAAACCATCCGGACAACTAACCCGTTATACAAATTTACTGATACCCGGATATTATTGTCATCCTTAAAAAACTCTTCTATTTGCATGAGGAATATAAAGGGTATATTCACCCAGGTGGTAGATCGTAGTTTTCATTGGAGCTATATTGTCTGGTTGAGAGTTTTAGAGAGAGAAGGAGAGGGGGCGGGGCGGGGGAAGGGAAGGAGAGAGCGGGAGGGGCAAATTCTGGGATTGGCTTTCCTAACACGCTGTTTAACATTCGTCTCAGTTTAGCAAGAATTGATTCCATGATTGTCCACATTTCTCCAACAGCGGAAACTTGGACGGACAATCCATTATATTTTTTTCTTCTTCAAATCTACCTGATAAATCTATTGCCATCCTCATAAAAGATGCGGAAAGCACCCCTTTTTACCCCTTCACTCCTTAAGACTACCCTATCACTGTTCAACTCACCTGAGGACTCTGTCGCCATTCTTGTCAGCGGCGGCGAAAGCTGCATAGTATTGACTCAGTCTAGTAGTATTCGTTGTCTGTTCTGCTACCATCGTCAAAAACTCAGAAAATTCAATAGTCTCCTCCCCTTCGAACTTACGATCAGATTGAAACTTATTGATTATTTCGTCAAGCCCAGAATCCCAATCCCTATCCCTGGTCTGTTTAAGGTAACCACCCACTGTCATTAACGCCTCAATCAAGAACCTACAAGAGATGGTGCCATTTTTATCCGTGTCAAATGTGGAGAATTTTTCCCGGATTCCTACAAAGAGGTAACAAAAAAATAAACAAATAAAGTGCAGATAAATCATGGTGTCAGTAAGACAAAGAAGGTAAGGAACAGGAGAGGTAAGAAGGAAACATCGAGTAATATACATATTACATTGATATAAACTATCAAAAGACTGGCAATTGCTAATAAAAGCAAAGTCGTTCTTCTTGAGAAAGCAAATTACTTCTAATTGACTAGAAATTATTGGATTGAATAAGAATTTGTTTTTTTTCCTTAGGCGTTATTTTTCTTGATTTCTTCAATATTACAATCTTCAAATTGCAAGCAGGCGTGAGGGCTCAGTGGTAGAGCAGGTGTCTCGTAACCGGGAGGTCCCGTGTTCAAAACCGAGTCGATACGCTAGTGCCTTTTGGTAAGGCATTAATCCTTATTACCGAGTCACTCGGAGGGGAGTGAAAGCCGTCGGTCCCCTGGTTGCTTACAGGCACACACATGCTTTCTTAGCAACAAACAATCCAACCAAACTTACCAATATATCTCATGTTAACGAGAATTTTGTTTATCCGAGAAGAACAGCTATTATTTTCACATCTTTAGTGATCTTATTTTTTTTTTATGCTATTCGAGAGCTTATACTTTAATTTCAATACTAGTATCATGTTTAAAATTGTTTTATAATACCTTCTTGTTATAGATTTTGTCTCCCACTTTAAAAATTGAAACATTCGAGCTTTTGTTTTTCGTACCTTTTATTTGATCTTCGGAAAACAATAAGTTAGCTGCCTGTAATGAAAAAGAAATAAACAAAATTTAAAGAACACTATTAGCGATGAGCGATCTACAATGTGAAATGTCGTATTCTTCTTCATTGACTTATTATACATCAACAAAAAAGGGCACTTCCTAGAGAAAAAGAGGTTCACCTACAAAGGGAAACCTCAAAGTGAAAATATACAAATTTTAAACATTGGTAGGCCTTTATACCCCTATGTGATAAGATTAATGAGGATGATTTCTTTTTTGTTTCTCTCTTTACATGGTCCAAGATACTGCTTAAGCATCATACTGTGCAGTTGGGTGTGATGGTCGGAATATTCATTTGCGAGCGAGCAAAATATTGAAGATTTGTTGGGGCGCAGTGCGAAAAATAACATCTTATAAAGAGGCAAAACAATCCTAATCATGAAAAACTGAAAAGATCTTTAATAAGAAACAAACTTCATTAACATTAAATACGAGCGAGCGTAGCAAACGAGCTCCGGGTGAAATTGAAGAAAAAGTTGCTCTAGTGGCTTTAAATTTGGAGCACATTTTATGATGAAAGGAAAAGGGGGCACACATCCAAATTTAAAAGGACGCTTAAGGAAAAGGGGCAATTATCAGAAGGAAAATAGCACGAATTAGAAAGGATAGGGGCAAGCGTCAAAAAAGGGGTGTACTTAAAAGAGATGAAAGGGGTACTTACATTGTATTACAAAGTTAAAGGAGCACCTCTCAAATATTAAAAAGGGCACTTACCGGAAATGAAAAGAGGCACTTTAAATTGTCAAAATAAATCTCAGATTTGAAAAGAGGGAAATATAAGAGGTGAAGGGGTACTTATCAGAGTCGGTAAGGGGTATTTCTGTACCTAAAAAGGGGCACTGACCTACCTGCGATGAATAGAGGCACTTGTGAAAATGGAACGGGGCACTTATTACAAAGGAAAATGGGCACTTGTCGAAAGGAAAGGGGCACCTGTGAGATTTTAATAAAGGCAATTATCAGACGTGTGAGAAGGGGCATTGATGAGAAGGGAAGTGGCTCTTATTAAAAAAGAAAAGGGGCATTTATCAGAAGTAAAAATGGCATTTATCACAAATGAAAAGGGCACTTAGTTAAGTAAAATGGACACCTGTCAGATTTGAATATGGGCAATTACGAGGGGGCACTTATCAGGGGTGGTAAAATGTGGTACGGGCACCTTTTAGAAATAAAAAGGGGCATTTATCTTAAGTAAAAGGGGGCACCTTCCAATGACTTGTTATACCGTATAGAATATAAATTAGTTTAAGTTTCTCAGTGATAAGAAGGCTTAGGCGTAAAAGGATTTACTGCAAGGACGAAATGTGAACAAATTTAGACATGATTGGCATTACATTTTATGGGTTTGTTGGTCTAACATTGAGAGGTTGTTTGTGGTACGTATATTAATTGTTAAATACTAAATAATAAGAAATTATACACTTTTATTGCAAGAATATGGCTAAAAACACTCCATTCAGTTATACACGTGCGCAGAAGACGAACTGTCAGTCAAAATTTTGACCAAACAAAATCAATCTCATGCACATCGTTTATTATATAGTGTCACAGATGGTCGTTACTGTTACATTATATGGACAGATTGGATAGATGTGTAAATCATTGAAATTATAACCAGTATACGCTGCGAAAATGATTCTTCTCCAGCTTCCGGATAACAAGCTGGGAATTTTTGTTGCGTCCTGCTGGACGCAATTACGTCCAGGACGTTCCGCGACATTTTCTTAAATATATTGCTCTACAAAGCAAATCTGCCACAAACTTTAGAAATATGTGAGAGGAAAAGATGTAGAGATCTAATCTTTAGCAAGTCTCATTTGAATGAAATATTGCTTTGGTATTAGTATTGGTATTGGTATTTATTTTCCATATCACAATATTAAAAACAATACAAAGAAAATGCATGTACACAGTAAAATCAATGGTGTGAATGGCTGGATAACCCATTTAGCTTTGTTAGTGTAACAAAACTGTTCTTCCCTGGGGTCTAGGAATTAAGATATCAACAGTAATTATACAACATACAATACAACATAGAATAATATAATTTGAATACATATAAAGCCTGAAACATATTAGAGAAACATAAACACCCCCCCTCCCCCCCCCCCTAATCCCAAGCATGTTCCATTACAGATCACCAGGCACGTAGCCACGGGGGGGGGGGGGGGCACGGGGGGCACGTGCCCCCCAAGAATTTCCAAGATCGGTTGAACTTTTTTAGACCCCTCCCCAGGACGTCGATCGCTTACATGTATGTGCCCCCCCCCCCCCCACCCCAAACATCAAACTATGGCTACGGCCCTGCAGATCAGAGCAAAACTGATTTCTTAAATTTAGATTTTTGCAAAAGGTTTTTAAGCTGTTTGATAGCTTAATAGTTAACGTTAAGTTTTTGACAAGTATTTGAACGTCCACAGTTTCAAACGATAAACACAGCACCAGTATAAAGGCTTCCATCCAATGCTTGCAACCAATCATCGGTGACTTTCAATAAAGATGGTTACAGTCGAATGCTTTTGCCTGAAACCCAATTGCTCGACGCAGAGTATATTGTTTTCCTTTATATACGATTTCAATTGATTGCATACTAGTCTTTCCAGAATTTTTGAGACGGATGGCAAAGTGGATATGGGTCTAAAATTAGAAGGATCATCTTCGTTTCCTGATTTAAATAATGGTATCACTTTAGCAGTTTTAAATTGGTTAGGATAAACACAGTCTAGTAGTGATTTATTAAACAAATATGTTAGAGATGGAATGTAACAGGAGCCGACAACTTCAATAGCTGTGCAGAGATTCCTTCAATTCCACATGAAGATTTATTTTTCAATAGTTTAATATCTTTCAAAAAAAATTCTTCTGATATTACTCCAAAATTAAAAGCAAATACACTATGATACTCTTGATCAAGAACAGATCTATGTGTGATTTGAATTGTAGATGCTAAAAGTTTTCCAAAGTATTCATTAAAATTTTCACTTTTTTCAAACAATTTTTCTTTATCGGTTTGAAAAAATATTTGTGTTACTATTATTACAAGGTAATAATGATTTTAACACCTTCCAGGTGCTACCAGCATTTACTTTGAATTTTAATAATTGTTCAGAGTGATATTTCTTCTTTCTTTTCCTAATTTCAAAAGTAACTTTGTTTCTTAATTTTCTGTATTCTTTCATCTTTTTCTCATCTTTATTTTTCCAAGCTTTTTGTTTTGATTTATCCCTTTCTCTGATCAATTTGAACATATCTGAATTCATCCATGGGGACTTCTTATTCCTAATTGTCTTGCTTCTGATAGGCATATGAAGATTAACAACATTCATAAGAAAACTTTCCCATTTATTGACTGCTTCACTGACACAGGTACAATCAAGGATTTCATGCCATGGCTGAGTACCTAAATCTTCTAAATATGATTCTATATTTATATCAGATAATTTTCGATAATTAATTACTCGGGAGGAGTTTTCATTTTTCGACTTCCATATTAAGTACCTCAAAAAATGATCACTCATTTCAACATGTATAACACCGTGTGTTTTTATTTTCTCTGTTGAGTTTGTTAACATATGATCAATCATCAATGAGTGTCATTGAGTTGGCTGTACTCCTAGTATAGTATGTTTTGTTAATCTGTTGCAGTGAATATAAGTTATGTGTTTCATCCAGACGTTTTAAATCAGAGGACCCTGTTATTTTTAATAAATCACAATTTGTGTCCTCCTTAACAATAGAGTAATTAAAATTATCAATGAATGATAATAAATGGTCATACTGTTGAAATAATTGAACATTGCTATTTGGCGGTGTATACCACGTAAGAAATATTATTGGATTTGGAAATTTTGGTCGAATCAGAAGTGGTATAATTTCTAAGGAATTTGATACGTCACATTTGATAACTTCAAAAGACAACGAACTTTGTATATACACTGCCCCTCCACCACCGTGTCTGTTTCTATCTTTACGAATAAGGTTCAAATGATCGATATTAAGTTCACTGTCGAAAACAGGTTCATCCAAAAGAGTTTCATTTAATGCTAGAATATGAATTTCATTACTCTGTAAAAATGATTTGATTTCATCCATATTACGGAGAAGGCTACGAATATTTAGATGTGCAAATTTGAGGCCTTCTCTTTTCAACAATCAATATATGAAAGATTTGTTGTTTCCATCAAACGTTTTGGATTACAGTCATTCGTATCACCTTGATCATCAATAATTATAAAATCATAGTTAAGATCAGGAAAGGGTAAGTATCTAATAAGACATTTCGAACATTGCCAATTAAAGAAATGTTGGGTTGGATCATCAGACGATTTAATACCGATATCAGTACAACTTATGTGGACCCATTTATTGCAATTTGTACATTGTAATGCCCTCTGGTTATTGTTTACAGTTTTAAAGCAACTAACACAAGGGAACAGCTTTACCATTAACCGATAGATATAATTTTAAAAAACTTGATAATAACTATTAAAATATATATAATTTAACAGTAAATGCAAGAATAAATATAAGATTGAAAACAAGAATGCATCAACACATGCATTTAAAATAGAAATACTACTCAACAAAACTTAAGATACGTCAATAAGAAGCTTGTTTTTGGAAATAAATCGAAATGGTCAGAAGACAGTGTAGTAAATACAGCGGAGTTGATATTCTATGTTAATTGTTTACTCAACTTGAAAGCGTTAATGGGTCACAGTTGTATGACAAGGGTAATAATAATAATAATAATTATGCCAAAAGGGCCTTAACCCGATTTTGGGGGTAATTGAGTTATTAACATCACCTTGTAGATTCCATCATTCTCTTTAAAATGATGTGCTTCACTTGTTGAAATTCGATTTATTTATGAAGATAATTATGAATTTCAAAAGGCCCTTAACGCGTATCTCATCTTTTTCCTTACTCCAGAAGGGCCTCAACCTACACGGCAATTTTTTTTTTTTTTATCAATGACAGATTATTTCGTAATTTCCATTTAATTCAATAAATATCAGTAGAAACACCTTTAAAACATGATTAGTCTACAATAGACACAATGTACTTAGAATAATCACTTAAAGTATATGACATGAATTTAGATCATGAATTCTGAGTGAGATTTAAGTTAGATGTGGATGCATGAAATGCAACTGACTCATGAAATACGCAGATGTCAACGGATGGGACTGTAATGAAAATAAACAACGAAAAAGGTGTCCTAAATGTACGATCTCTAAAAAATAACTTCACCGAAAGCTGCATTATATTAATAAAAATATTCAGATATCAAAAATACCTTTTCTAAAATTGTAATTAATCAGTTTTTATCAGTTTTCGTGATTAAGTAGCCGTAGCAGGGGCTTTCTGGCAAACCGAAGGTGTGGCGAAACAAGAAAATGTCTTTATGCCAGAAGGGCGCTAACTACGCGAGCGTACGATAACCGCAGGTTAAGGCCCTTTTGGCAGAACGCCGCGTGGGTTACGTGGGAGGTTACGGCCCTTTTGGCATTATGCCGCGTAGGTTACGGTCCTTCTGGCATAAATACGCTACTCTCAAGCCATATGCCAAAAAGCCCCTAACATGTTTTTTACACATAGCATGAAAACTTCTGTATATTTTAAAACAAATTTAACACATTTCATGTAAAACTTAATAACTTAACATATTTATCGATATTGACTTCAGAAACAACAAAAACGACCACAAACTTTTGATTATTAGAGAGGCCAAAACTTCAAACGCGATTATCTCGGAATGGCCAAAAGCAGTTAAGGCCCTTTTGGCATGAAGGCCGACGATATGTGAGGGAGATTAGCGACCGAGCGAGAAGATTTGGGCATTGTTATTAGTCTAAACGCTGTACTCTTGGGCCCTCCAGAGCCTAAAGGTGTGCTGCAGTCTTTAGTCAGTATTTGCTATACACTTTTTTTGTGCACTTTTTCAAATTTTCCGGGGGGAAGATCCCCCTAAAAAAAAATGAGGGGGGACGTGCCCCCCCCCCCCCACGGTTCGCCGCCCCCTCGGCCTGTGTATCGTATATTAATCAAAGGGCATTGTGCAATTCTGCCACTGTGCTGTAAGATTACCTTCAGATTAGGAGAAGTGTATTCTTTAAAGAGTATTTCAAATTGAATGGAATGTCACAACTCAGTAAGCATGGCTGAGATTTGTAAAAGTTGTTTTTACAAAGAAGATTCTGGTGAAAAGCAGTGCTTCTTCAAAAAAAAAATTTGCATCAATTTAAATCACAATGATTATTTGTCGCATGATCCTTTCAATAACCTTGTTTTCTTTTTCGTTTACAGGGGGAGAAGAAGGTATGTCACGTTAAGGAATCATAAATATCAGTTGTATATTAAAGTCGTATATAATTATGAATACAGAACAGCCCATTTGTTTATTAGAATGTCATTTGGGAATACCTCTTTAAAAAATACCCGATCTTATAGATTCAATACTTTGCCGATACCACATTTTCTTTAGCCAGAATCAGTATAATGCTTGTCCTAAAAAATAGTTGCGTTATTTTGTAAGGGTTGAGACGCTAAGAAATTGTTTCAAATGTACATTACACAAACCTGAACCATTGCATGATGGTGGTTCTCTCTCCCTCTCTCTATTTCTTTTAATCATGCATTATCAATTACTACATAGAAAGCAACAACAAAGAAGTTTTATAAATCGAGCGCTTGCGCGATCTGTTCAAGCATGTCATGTACAAATGGCGCTTCACCCCCTTCCCCCCCCCCCCCCCCCAAAAAAAAAAAAAAAAAAACTGGAGTTTATATCGATCTCAGGGACTCTCCGTTTTTGAAAGGATAAAAAATCATCACATCATTTTTTTTAAAGTCAAACAAACAAATTCGGGAAATTATCAGGCCTGAGTAGACGACAATATAGCAGCACCGGATGGATTGGAAAGGAAAATCTAAGATAAATCTTACACGATAATGGAGGAAAAAACTTTTTAATTACGGTCCGATAAGCATATTTTGATATCTATTTGTAACACTGGGAGGTCACTAATTGGCATGGGGCCAGGGGCCAGAGCCCCCGGAAGCTCAGGGGTTTTAGGCGTTTAATTACAGTCAAATGAGCATATTTTGATACCTTATTTGTGACACTAACAGGACACTAATTGGCGTGGGCTCCGCCCCCAAAAGCATGTAGGCCTCTAAATATTAAAGCATATTTCCTGCCTGACTGTAAATTTGGTAATTTGTCGTTTACCAACATAATGCATTAAAAAAAGTTTAATTTACTAAAAAGCGAGGAAAAATCCCGGAAAATTATGTCATTTCAGCATCGTTTGTAAATCACTGGTATTGAATTAGAAATAAACCACGTTAGAGTATTAATTTGGAGGGGGCAATTGTTCCCCCTCCTCCATCAGTACGCCAGTGCATGCATGCTCCGGCCTGGTCAAGTGACACGAACGCGCGTAATTAAGAGTCCGGGGGTGAAAACAATTCATATTTATGAAGCTTGAGGTACTGCATGTTTTGTTTTTTAGGGGCTGAATAGGGGGACATGCATGGCCCGCTTGTGCCCCCCCCCCCTGGCTACGCCTATGACAGTATGTGAATAGAATGACCAGGGTTTCGGGGCAGAAATATGCCTGAAAGGTATTTGATATCAGGTGTATTAATACACAATGTACCTCCAAATTATTTAAGAACTATAAACGACAGCAACACATTTCAGGAAGGTAAATCAAATTAAATCATAATTATTTTAACAACTTACCATCTTTAGAAATTGGGATAGATCCGGCAAAATTGAAGATAGAAGCAAATTTCTCTGGATCTCAGGTAGCTATACCTCTCTTCTGGTCGACTTGCTTTCAAGGAGTGGCAAGGGTGGAGTGCTGACAAAGAATACAATTCAGCGAAGAGTGAAAACTCCCGAAATAAAACACTTGACCACATGCTAGGAATGTTGGTGTTGATTTTAGTTTTAGCGGCGAGTAAGCATGTAGTTCCATGGTATAAGTCTGTAGTAAATATTTACGCCAAAGAATGTGTGTGTGTGTGTAATGTGTGGATATGATTATTTACGTCTAGGGACCGACCTTTAACGTCACCATCCAAAAGACGTGACTCAGTTTCGAACCTGCATCCTCGGCTGCATCTGTTTGTAACTTCCATTGTTAGCTAGATTTCAGGCACACGCCACTCATTGTTGTTGTTGTTGTTATTTTAGTTCTATTGACTTGTATCATTCATTTATCATTCATTTATGAATAGTTACTCCCCGTTGTAGCTGTAACATTTATCAAGACTTTTCCTTATTATTTCCTCTTTTTTTGCTCGTTTAGTTTTAGTAAATAATCGTCATATATTCCGGTCTAACAATAACGGTAAAGATGCCAACAAAAAGTTTGTGGGAAGTGCAAAAATAGTTCGCCACGTAATCATGGTAATACTCAGAACATCTTTCCAGGGCTTTCAGAAGCATGGTTAGTGTACTTTTTAATGTTAAGGACGTTAACTTGATGAATTAGATCTAAAAAGTTACCTGCATTTTTATGTTAAAAACATTTTTGAGAGAACAATGAGAAAAGGTTGAGGACAATTAGGAAGAGAGAGAGAGGGGGAAGAGGTGGTAGAGGAAAGACGTAGAGTAAATTAGTGGAATATAGATGCACTCAAAAAGACAAATAAATATTCCCTATGATCAATCATAGATTGGAGACAGATCACTGTTGCGCATTGCGACATATCATTACGCCACTGGTGAATGAACTGATTTTCTGAATGGATAGATCTATTAATCAAAGTTGGTGAAGCATAATATAAAGCTAATCTAGAAAATCTTCTCTCTCGGATCGGTCCACCAAAGTAAGTAAACACCCATTAAGTAGGGTCTAACCAGGGAGGTGAAAGAAAGGAGTGGAAACTCTTGTAATTCATTTAAACGCATTCGTCAGTTCTAAAGCGTAACAATGGGATGTGTAACATTTCAGTTTGCTTTGAAGTTCCATGCTCCGAACGGCGCTTCCACTGCGGGAAATTTCGGAGGCCAGGCACCCCCCCCCCCCCCCCCACTCAGTGTTATTTAGGGTACGCATATGTGTGTTCCCAGCCCCCCCCCCCCCCCCCTTTCAGCAAAAGTCTGGTGTGTAAAGTCAGTACGGGTCGACCTTTTCCTTTGTAATACGAGTCTTTTTCAGGCACCCCCCCCCCCCCCCACTCAGTGTTATTTAGGGTACGCATATGTGTGTTCCCAGGGCCCCCCCCCCCCCCTTTCAGCAAAAGTCTGGTGTGTAAAGTCAGTACGGGTCGACCTTTTTCCTTTGTAACACGAGCCTTTTTCAGCACCGTCTCTCCCCCCCCCCCCCCCCCCCCCCTTTCAGCAAAAGTCCGGTGTGTAAAGTCAATACGGGTAGACCTTTTTCTTTTGTTACGAGCCGGAGAGTTTGGGAACACGCATGGTATCCCTCCGTTCACGGAGTGGGTGGGGGGGGGTACCAGTTTCACATTTACAACATATTAAATTACCGGCTAAACGTCAGTGTAAATTATAAACTTTGTATGGCGATTGTATTGTGAATAGTGAAACAAACAATTTTTCAAATTTAGTACTCCGCCCTTCCCTATAATTTGTGTGCCAGGGTTGGTAAAAGAAAAATTAAATCCTGACAAAAACACAATACACTGCGCTAATTTGTGCACGTTTTAATGTCCCGTTATTTTAATCCATGATTTAAAATCTTCGATAAGACCAAGTTTGCTAATGCGTGTTTTTGCGTGTTTGTTGTTGTTGTATTTTTAGCAGTTGGAAAAAAGGATGAAATTACACAAGATTGTGTTCGCTTGTTCTACTCATTACACATTCGACAACTGATGAGAAATCATTGAAAGGGACAGCTAACAGTTGCTGGGATACCATTTTCTGATGTAGGGATTTTAAATCTAAAATTTCATGCGCTCTTTTATTTCACCACCTGGTCAACAATGTTGCAGATTAGCGCATAACTTTCGGCGGCTTGGAGCATGGGGTCAAAGAAAAGAGGCTTGATTCCACTCCTTTCTTTCACCTCTATGGTCTAATTGCACATGCATTGTGATCTCTCGTGAAACTAAAGTTTCCAACCATGTTCACTGTTTTACCCAAATCTGGCAAAAATGGATTTATACTTTCCATTTTGAAAACAATGATGCTCAGTGAAGTGTGTAGGCTATAGATTAATGCAATCAATGTATAGTCAAATTTTGAAAGCATATTACTTCTACTTTATGAAAAGCAAGGAATCATATTTTATACAGCTCATAATATAGTCTGTTCACAATATCCGTTTGTTTTCTGGGTTATTTCTTTATGGAACGCACTAAATATCAGCTCCAGCATGACACGCGAGTTGAAGTATTCTTCCTCTCTCTCTCTCTTTTTTCTCTCTCTCTCTTTCTCTCTCTCTTCTTTATTTCTATCTATCTACACATTTACAGAATTTAGGAAAATACCAACCTTTTTAACAAAGTAGATGAAACCCAGTATCAACAGGTTGGTTTTCCCTTTGTTAGCACATTATCTAGAAATAAAACTTACCGAATTTACAAAAGTAGAATTATAATATCTTTATCACAAGAGAGGGAAGAATGAGAGTTACAACACTTAAAGGAAACCAAAACCTTTATACTAAGTTACTTTTATTGTAAAGTTTAATATATTTGAATAAAATCAGTGAAAATTTGAACAAAATCGGGAAAGGAATAAGGAAGTTAAAGCTTTTTGAAATGAATAGTCACTAGAGGGCGATGTTCAATTTGATGCGTCATTTGTGGACAACTCTCCATGCCTTTTGCACTTCAAATTTCATGTTTTTCCTTCTTTCTTGTTTATTGAGATAATCGACTCCCCTGAAAGCAAGGTATAGAATGCAAAATGATATTCTACTTCAAATGTTATGAAGTCGGATCAAGAACACAAATAAATACGAAGAAAACGAAAGAATTGTGAAATTTGAAGTACAACAGGCATGGAAAGTTGTCCACAAAATGACGCATCAAATTGAATATCGCCCTCTAGTGACTAGTCATTTCAAAAAAGCTTTAACTTCCTTATTCCTTGCCCGATTTTGTTCAGATGTTCACTGATTTTATTCAAATATCTTAAACTTTACAATAAAAGTAAGTTAGTATGAAGTTTTTGGTTCCCTTCAAATTTAGAAAGTGAGAACAAAAGAAATGGGTTAACCGTTAAGAAACGATACACTGGTATTGCCTTCGTGCTTTATACCTATTAATTGATCGCAAAAAAGAATAGCACTGTTTTTTCTATATAAATGCACATAGTTGTCACATAAATTGTTCTATTCCCTTCAATGAATTCTCTATGTGGAAAGACTTGTTTTTACAAGCGCAAACCATAACTTGAGAAAGGGCATGAGGAAATCACTCTTACTAGGTATTACACACCAAAAATAAGTACAACAAACACATGTTATTTGATGATTGCAAATGGTCAAGCTTCATGAAAGCTTCAAAAAACAAAAAACAGAATTGAAATCGGTCAATGCGTTGTGATTTTATACCATTTCTTTGATATCGCAAAATTACCGAAAAACCTGCCAGAAATGGTCAAATTGGCAAAATTGGCAAAAATGGCAAAATTCGACAAAGTTGACAACTTAATTCATCATTTTCTTGGGCGCAAATAATAAATTAAATTATCAGACACTAAAATATCATCTTTGTGGTAAAAAATACAAAAAAGAAAATTCATATATCTATTACCGTTTTGAAAACAGAAGCAAACAAAATAAGTCATTTTTTGCCATTTTGGGGAATCTGCAGATGTGAAAAAGTTGTGAAAATAACTAAGTCCGTCGAATTAATATGCGCATAATGTAATCAAATCAAAACCGAACATGATACATCAATGAAACCTATGTATATCAGACAGGTATGGATTTTTTTTTTTTTTTTTTGAAAAAAAAAAATGAATATTCATCAATTATGCAAATTAGGTCATTTCAGCTAATTATGTATATAGGAAAGTCAAACTGTTTATTTTGTCGGCATTTTTTAAAAATCATATATTTTATAGATCATATTTACACCAAATATTAACATTAAATTCCAAATATTTTTGCAATGCCAATAAAATATGGCGATGGAAATTACTTGGATCACCGTTACAGCTATTTCCTCATTATGTTTCACAAATTATTTAGAAAAACCGAACAAATGATTAGAATTTGCAGACTTTCAGCTACATCACAGTTTCTTTTTAAAAATGTCAGATTTGAGGATTTATGACGATTTTCCGAGAAACCATTCAATTCAACAGGCCATAACATTCCACAGACACTGAATTAAAAAAAAAAAAGTTCGGTGATCCTAATACAGTTGTGGCTACCTTGAGTGTAAATAACAAATTGATTTAAAGAGTGAAACATATGAGGATATTGTATTTTTGTAGGGGAGTTTTATACATTGAAGTGCATTTTCACCACGCAGAATAACAGTCAATGGGCGATCAGCGGGCCACGTCACACATGGCTGAAAAGACAATATTCTAATTAATAATTTAACATATTTCCCACATGCCTATAACAATGAAATAAAAATGTAAAAATATTGTTCAGTTTTTTTTTAATAAATTTACGAAAATTGCTATTTCTACCAACTGACTGCTGTTGTGCCTGCATGGGACAGACTGTGTGCACAGGCAGTGTGATCACCCTACTCTTACCTTGGAAAGTAATGGAAAATTCATGATCATAGGTGAAGAGTGCCGGAATGGAATATCAGACTCGGTTTTATTCGTATAATTATTATCATTGATTAAACTTAGAAGGTTGGCGCAGGTAAAGCGCTGGATGCCGTTCAAGTATTTAAGAATATGGTTCATGCCTGTCGCCATTTATTATTATCATTTATATTATTTTTTTTCTTCATCATCATCATTATAGAAATCAACATCATTATCAAAATCACCATCATCATTCATATTATCAGTTATCCATAATTAGGCCAATCTACCAAAACGGAAAAAATGAAGATAAAATAAATAAAATGCACATCTCATTATTTAGTTACAACTCGCCTTCGTGTAAAAAGAGCCCCCCCCCCCCCACCCCTTCTCTCTCATCCCATAGCTTCTGTTAAGGGGATTTTGTTTTCAGGCCGCAAATGCCTTCAAAGTGCATGGTTATTGCTCTTATTCTTATCTATGACATTTTTAGTGCCCTTTTAGAACCTAAAATTGCTATGAAGGTAATTTTAGACCCCAAAATGTGTGAAATTTAGCCAATACGAGCATACCAATTCAGCTCCACTTTTAAAAAAACACGGTGACCGTTAATTAATTATTTAATTAAAAATAACAATACATGGGCCGGCTAGTTGTGCGTATAGTACAAGCAACACGAAAATGCCAACACAAAAGCCAACATCGGCTTTGGCTGAAACACGACGTAAAAAACGTTATTTCGTTTTTTCAACGGTTTTTTCAATTTTTTCGAAATATCTAATATAGGATTTCCCGGCCAAATTCGCGTGTTTGTCATTCGAAATCATTTACTTTGCATTTAATTTAGCGCAGATCAGCTGTGCCATGCCAATTATCATTCAATTTTCCAGTTTTTGTATTTAATTAAGGATATTGGTCAAAAGGTTTCATAGATCTGTCATTCAATTTAGAAACTGCTCAACTTGCCAAAGCGTAATTTGTATCATTCAAATTAACACTTGTCATTCGTATTCGTAATATTTTTATTCAAGTTAGGCATGTTAGGGGGAAGAATTGCAACAAACTTTTACAGTTTTTAAATAATGCAGTTAAAATGCATGATTTGCCATTGGGGTCTAAGCCGTTATTCCATTTATTTATTTTCAGGACAATGCAGATGGGTGTAGTCAGACATAAAGTAAAGAAGGGGCGAAATCAAGGGATATGGCATTTCTGCAGGGACATGTTCATATACCCAGGAAAGGTGGGGCCCCCTCAATCGCCCCCCCCCTTTTTTTTTTACTACAGACTCGGAATTTTACAAAAGTAATTCACATCGTCTCTTATACCCAGCACACCCCTCTGTTTTTCTTAAAGAGTTTCATAGTTTACTTGCCCGCCAGCAGATCGATGGCTAAAGACATGGCTTAATAATGAATCATGTTCAAATTGTTGACTCTAGTCCCTACCCCAGTCACAATATTGTACCCTTCTTCCATAATGAAATTATGATGAAACTATGATAAATTTATGATGAAACATAAGACAAACAACTTCCTTACATGATCATTTACAAATATACTGAGACCATCAGGTCCATAGATGCAAGTCGTTTTTTTCTTCTTAACAATCAAACTTAACTGCTGATGAATATCAGATAAATCTAATAAGTATAAGTGTATAAATGCAAGAAAATTAAATATGGTGAAATACACATGAAAAAACAATCTTGAAAGAGAAAGAATGAGCTATAAAAAGTGTGTAATAAACGAGAAATGTATATTGACCATCAATTTAAGTGCACAAAGTGCTAATTTGAATGCTACAAATGAATTAGAATGCTAGAAGTACACCGTCGCGTTGTCAGAAAATCGTGTTGCGCCAAATCGAATGACCAAATAGCGAAAGAAGCCACATTGTTCATTAATTTGAATGAAACATACGTAGATTCTAACGAAAATTCCATCGATTTGAAAACTAGAAAAAGGAATATAAACCCGAGATATACCTGACTGCACTAAAACCGTCGAATTTGAACGCAAGACAAATTAATTTGAATGACAAACTCGCGAATTTGGCCGGGAAATCCTATATTTGTGGTGGTACACAAGTATTAGAAATCGTTATATTTCAGCTGTCTCTGAACCGATTTTGATCAAACAAAGATGATTTTGTCATTTAAATATTATGTTTTTTCAAATTTGACACTCAGTTTTTCATTAACTCACAAAAAAAAATTATTTTGTGTAGTGCCCTCTGCAACAGAACTCAACTATCCCTTTAACCAAGTACATCTCAGATTCTCAGTTATACCATGGGTTATAGCGTGAAATCAATATGCATGGTATAATTCCCAATCATTATATTACGGGCGAAAACAAGGGCATGGCAGGCAAGGATACAACCTTTCCCTGGATATTGAATAGCCGTGTCTGGCCTAAGCACACCGAAGCTCTTCTACTTGCACCGAAAACACATAGTAAAATAGTACTCTCACAAAAAGCATAGGCCTACATCGCAATAATTCTTCACGCGTGGACAGTATCACTATCAGCCTAAATTGTTTTGCAATAAGTTACTAACGAAATGATCACCGGTGCATTGCTCTTAATGAATGGACGTGTTGTGTGAATACAATTTCATCCAAAGATCTCACAAAATATACATAAATACATGTAAAGAATCGAAGTGCATTTCGAATGAAATAAGCCATACTGTAATATGCTAAATGATCCTAAGTTGCAACGGACGCTTATTAATATGGAAACTTAAACGTTGCAAGTCTTAGATCTTTCAAATAATAGATCAGTGTCATTATCTGTGATCTCAAATAGTCGAATAACCGAATAACAGTAGTAATTGCATATTCACATACAAGGGAAGGATTTTGGCCTATAGGCAGGGTCTTAATCACTTTCGAGGATGTTTTAATAGCCTGAGTAGGATTGGGTGTGTTTTCTTGCCATCGTTTGTTCATTCAGATTACATCAATAATTTCCAATAAACACCAAAATCGATATTGCCTCGCCGAGGGCATATCACCTTTGCGCATTGCAGCATATCGTTCCGCCTCCAACCTTTCAACGAAAAAGCAAAATGACTTTATGAAGGGTGGACGATGTGACTGATTCAAAATTATCATAATGAGGATTTTTTTTTTAAAGGTGAAATTCAAAGAAAATCACAAATATGTCAACTAATGTATCACTAGAAACTGGTAAGATAACAGATGGCCATAGTACCAGTTATAGGTCAACTACATATCGGGTGATTTATAAAAAAATACAAATACAACCACCTCCATAGCAGCTGGGATATACGAGAGATTCGCCGGAAAAATAACGATGTTTTAATGACGTCACTATATGGACCAACACTGCCCAAGCAGACGACATCTCATAGAGAATGTACATAATTGCAAAGCTATTATTTCTCAAATTATAATGAGTTTAGTGTATATAAATGTAATGGCGTGCCAAACCATTCAAAAAGGGATATGACCCGATTCTGATAACTAAAATCTTTTGCTTGTAAATACACAGGATAGGGGTTAATTAACAATCAAAGAAACCAGACTTTCAAATTGAAGACCCCCGGAATGATATTAAGAACGGCATTTGTTCCCTCTTGAAACGCCGAACATACCCCTGTGTGTGCAGCTGAATATACAATGGCGTCTTATTTTGTTTACAAGCTACAGATTCCTTTATTTTTGTATCGCTGCATTATTTTGTCTTCAAAATAAAACCATGCGCGGGGTTTAGAGTGAGGCAATAGAATATACATTTAGCCTGACGGTAGTGAAGTAGAGACAGAACTCAAGAGAAGATGAAAATGTGTGAGATGTCATGGGGCATCGTCTGCTTGTGCAAGTCATGTCCATACTGTGATCTCACACATCTCAGCAGCGTTCGGAGAGCTCTTCAGGTGCTATGCCGGGGCTGTATTTAAGCGTTTTGTAATTTATAATAATCATTACCTCGAATGTTTCCAAGCATTGAATTTTGATAACCTTGTCGAATCAAAGTTTCAACTTTGCAATAATGACAATAAAGTTAGTTTTTTAAATCAATGAATATCTACTTTAAGAAGTGGGGCGGGCACCCACAACATTAGGATGTTAATACACCTAGCTATGGATACATGCTTTAGCGCCAGTCTGTACTAAGATACCCCCCCCCCCCCCCCCGCCGGATACCCCTCATCTCGATCTGACACGACTTATCGTAGAATTGAACATAAGAACATTTTCTCAAGAAACTAGACGATGAACTTGTACTTAAAGAGAAGGTTGAGTTCTGGGAAGAGGTGAAAAATAATTTGTGAGCGTTATCATTCTTATTATGCAAGTGTGGAAGAACATCAGATAAGACATGTTCCCTGAAAAGCATGGCTCTTCAAATGCCTTCATATTCTAAATATGTCATGTAACATCGTAAAAGTCCGGGTAGGATTTTTACCCCATGTGTTCGTGTAGTCCCATATACATCTTTCTGTGTACAGTGTTTGTAACTTTACCAAGACTTGGCCAAATTTCTTATCATTTTGATGATTCCAGAACCTTGCAATACACACAAATTCTTACATGCTTTTCTGGTCGATTCCACACCGTTTCTTTCACAATGCAATCGCATGACCAGAACTCAACTTCATCTTTAATATTTATAAGTTTTAAATGAACTCATTAAAATTAACACATTGCCCTGTCTCCATAGCAGAGTGCAGACACCATTTGTGAATAGTTGATGAAAGGGAAAATAGAAATTTGGGAGTCCAGTCGTAAATTATAAGCTGTAAAGCTTTTGTTCGATCTGCAAATACAGATAAAAATAACGATGCCAGATTTAATCATTCGTGTTACACAAGATACAATACTAAATATCTGAATAAACCAAGTAGGCCTAACTGTATCTATAAAGATTCATTTAAACACATTTTGCTTTTTTTCCCCTGTCTTTTGCTGTTGTTGTTGGTATGTTTTTAGTGCATGCCAACCAACTTTCAATTACACTGTAATATATGAATATTCTTTTTCTGTATTTGTGATTATGTTATATTTATGTTACCATGTCAAATTGTTTAGGACTGTTAATTTTGATGTATCACTCATAGGCCTTTTTAGGCCTGCCGTCTGATGACGGGTGTGATTTTTTAATAAAGAAATAAACTAAACTAAACTAAACTATAAACTGTCAATCCTGTCCTCGAATTCAATGTAACCAATGGCTACAACTGAACCTTTTGCATTTCCTAATATGCACTACTTTGATAAACTTCATATTTTGAGTTTCTCAAACTGACTTGACTTTCCTTAAAACAGTTTACTGCCAATTAGCATGAACAAAAATAACTGCAAATATCTCTATCTTGCATCCATACACAAGCTTGATTGTTCACATATATCTGCATAGGATAAATTCGTTCTAAAAACCTCAGTACTAGATTGTCACTTTAAATGTATTGTATGACCTTCCACTGACTTTGACAGGCGCTTAATTTGCACATTTCTGCTCGCCTATTTTTCCAGTAATAATCTAGAGATTGAACTTTATATACAAAATACATCTGGAATTAACTGTAATTCACACCTGCACTAAAGCCTTTTGAGTTCCATTATTAACTCTTCAAATTAATAAACACTTTCTTTCAATTCTTACTCAAAATACCATGCCAGAGGTACACAGCTTTACCTTTTCAGCAAGTCAAATTTAGGTCTATAGTGTCTTGCAAGCTAAATCAAATTCTACAGACCAACTTTTGTTACCCAAATAAGCTGCATAAAATCCAAGATATTATTCACGATATAAAAAAAAACATCCTTTATCTTTAGGACATCTATAAATGAACTCTGTTTACTTTATAAATGCGTAAACATGACTTGTGTGACTTTTAATGTAATTCTGTTTCGACTATTATTTAACTGGAAAAACACATCGGACTTAAAGTACGTCTCATGGGCGCGGACATTTTGGAATCAATGCCACACGTGTACTGAGTTTAGTACAGTTCTTTAGAGTCCAACTTGAATTTATCTTATTTTCCGTTTTATGAGTTCATATTCCAGTTTCTATTAATCTGAACACTCACTTCTGTGGAGGGACAAAACTTCGTCGGGAATACCGGTACGGTAACTGACGGGTTTACTGGTAAACTAGACTTGACTAGAATTATGACGGCTTATTGCTATGACCCTAGAACAACATGGCAAAAGTGACAAACTTGACCTATGGTATAGCTTTAAAGTCCAAAAAAGAGAATATTTAAATTAAGTAAAAGATCTTTGCTCCGGGAAACAATAATATACTTTAAAAATGAGGACAACTAGGCAATTACAGCGTTACAGTAATTTGTATCGCACTGCGGATCATAATAATCATTAATTCCACCCCATGCACCTCTTCCGAATTCTTCTCTCTATCTACCTTCTCTCTCTCTCTCTGTGCTCTTCCATTCAATTCCCTCTATCCGTCTCTCTGACTTTCTCTTCTCTCCCCATAATCACATTATCATCATCACTATCACAATCACCTCATCGTCATCGTTTTCTTATTGTTACAGTTATTGCGATCACCATAATTGTCACCATCATCTTTATCATCATCATCTTCATCATCTTCACCAACATCATTATCATCATCAACTTCACCATCATCATCATATTCACCGTCATCATCCTTATCATCATTAACTTTACCATCATCATCACCACCATTATTATCTTCACCACCACCATCATCATCATCATCATCACCTTCACCATCTTCATCATCATCCTTATCATCATCACATTCACCATCATCATCATATTCACCATCTTCATCATCATCATCATCACCACCATTATCAGCTTCACCACCATCATCATCAATATTATCATCACCTTCACCATCTTCATCATCATCATCATCATCATCATCACAACCATTATCATTTTCACCACCATCATCATCATCATTATCATCACATTCACCATCTTCATCATCATCACCACCATTATCATCTTCACCACCATCATCATCATCATCACCTTCACCATCTTCGTCATCATCGTTATCATCATCAAATTCACCATCATCATCATATTCACGATCTTCATCATCATCATCATCATCATCATCACCATCATCATCATCATCACCACCATTATCAGCTTCAGCACCATCATCATCAATATTATCATCACCTTCACCATCTTCATCATCATCATCATCATCACCGACACCATTATCATTTTCACCACCATCATCATCATCATCATCAGCTTCACCATCTTCATCATCATCACCACCATTATCATCTTCCCCACCATCATCACCTTCACCATCTTCATCATCATCATTATCATCATCATCTTCACCACCATCATCATCTTCATCATTATCATCATCACCTTCACCATCATCATCATAATATTCATCATCATCATTTCCATCATCATCATCTTCACCATCATCATCATAATCATCATCAGCATCATCTTTACTATGACCATTGCTGCAATAAACATCATAAAAAGGCTACAAGTATTTGCTTCATTAGCATTCGTCCAATTTAATCGATAAAATTAGTTGCACCTCCATTATGCAAACAAGTATAATCATGATAATCGTTAACTTAATCTGTCGTTGGGCCCATCATAATCGTCAAAGGCAATGAATGGGCTCTGGCGGAGATCCCAATGCACCGGTAGGACTGCCGTTCATCCCGATTCTACTTACAATAGATATTAGATATGTAAATATTCATATTATATTTCTAATAATATATCACAGTGCTTGAATCGCGAACCATGAGGTGGACAGTCATAATCATCACCATCATCTTCAACATCATCACCATCTCTTTTATTACCATTTTGTCAACAAAGCGAGTAACGTTGGTGATATGTATATTTTTTTAATTCATGATTAATTTTTTACAGCAAATAAATTACATGAGTTAAGGGTGTACATTTCCAGAAACTACTCTAACTTTATTTTTTAAAGACAACATACAAACTGGACGATAGTAATATCAGAGTGTTATTGTGAACATTGCATGATTATAAATTGCACCATATATATACTTGTTTACAAGTCATATACCCATGTTCTCAACTTTACTGTAAGTGATATTGACATACAATAATAATAATAATAACAATAATAATAATAATAGAAATATCAATTTTGTTACACTCAGGGTAGCAACATCAGTATTAATACTAATCTTCCTACGGGCCCTGCATTTATCATTACCCAGTAATTGCCAGGTACCCATTAACACCTGGGTGGAGAGTGGCAAATGTGGATTAATGCCTTGTCAAAGGACGTTAGTGCCGGGCTCTCAACCCTTGGAGTGGTTTGGTTTGGTTTGGTTTCAATATAAACAAACACAATACATAATTATACATACTTATACATCTTATTAATTTAATCATTGACTGTATTCTCGCAAATGTTATGTAGTAATTATTTTAACATTGCTTTTTGTTTCATGTGCTTTACTGTAAAACAAATGTAATTCAGCCTTCGTGCTGCCATTGTCAGTATGCTCAATAAACCATTCAATTTAATTCAATGAGTCAAGTGAATGACCCACGACACCTCCACATCAATGCCATTAAAGTAATGTAAGATAAGTGCTTTTACCGCCTATCAAGATTTAAAAAAATTAAATTCCTCTTCTCCCTTGTGTACCATGGCCCTTTTCGGACTTGGGTATTCTTTGGTGTTAGTCGACCTCCATCCTAACCACAATCACGATGACTATGATAAAAAATAAAAAACGAATAAACAAAATCATGATGTCAAAGGTATCATGACAATGCAATACCAATAGTTGGCTTTCAGAAGAAGAAAAAACGCATCATTTATTCCAGGAAGGAGTACACAAACATTGATGTCAAAGGTATCGTAATAATGCGATACCAATAGCTAGCTTCCAGATGAGGAAAAACGCAACATTTATTCCTGGAAGGATTACACAAACATTATAAAGACACCCTTGGTTATAATGATAAAAATGTAAAGAAAAAAAGTGGAGTGAATTTCGAACCACTCTTTGAAAAAAGACAAACGATACAAAGCAAAAAGTGACGGCTAACAAAAAAGAGACCTCGAGAAGAAAAAAAATGGACAAGTTGTAGATGTTGAAGCAGAAGATAGCGCTCATCATCTTCATCGAGTAGATAATTCAGGATAAATCATCTTTGCGAATTCTGAATAGTAGAAAAGGAGAAACAAATATGCAGTGAATGAAAAGAAATAAGGCAATCTTCAAACGTTGTCTCACCTGCGTCTCACGATGCGAATGGTCCGCAATACACATAATTATGAAAAGTATCTCATTTCTAGCTTTCAGGAGTTCATGATGTAAATTTTGATTCTGACAGTTAACGCAAAGCTATAATGGCAATGTTGCATAGACTTTATCCCTCAAGAGCAATGTTTTCTCAAATGATGTAACTGTTGATCTGGCGATCCGAAATCATCTTGAGATTGTGCGTTGTTCATAAGGGCTACTAGGGTACATAACAGGTTGGATGAAATTGTAGTGGATCATCGTTGAGGTATTGCCGTAAGATGGTCTTGATTCTTCGACCTCATCATCGAAGCTTTAGTCCGTTATAGCGTGTACAGTGCTTTTCATGGAAAATTGATTGACCTCGGTCTGATCTGACCCATTTTCGAACTTGATCTGCCCCCTTCAAGAGATGTACCTGGGGTTTGAATTTGGTGATCCTACCTCGTAGCTATAAAAATGTATTGCGAATACAGCATAATTGTAGACGACAACAACTACAACGACGCCGGATATAGTGACGCCTTTGTCTAGCTCTGCTACTCAGGCGAGACAAAAATGACGTCGAATGAAAACTGCTTTTAATATTTTGATGATTACAGGTGAAGTCGAGTACTGGTCATACGATTCAACGGTGATTTTTTATTTTATTTGGGACCAATTATGGAAGGTGCATTTAGTAGTACATAAGAATCGGTGTATACTGTCAGCTGAATGTGAGGTTTTGAAACGGGGGGGGGGGGGGGGAAGGGACGAGACAAGAAGACTCCTGAACCCCCTCCCATACTCTTCCTCTGAGCAGCAGCCTTTCAAATTCGTGTTTCATTTTACGAGTAAGATCGGTGCCCATCCCCATATCACTCCAGTTCCCCTTCAATGGGTTGATTACACTATGCCACTGACATCATCCATTCAATGCACTCACCGGTTATGCTGACATAACCGTCATCATTTAAGTCGGCTTTGTAGATCATTTCCTCGATTTTCTCCTTCGCCATCAGTGGATCAATGGTTGACATCGCTTGACGCAGCTCGTCAGGACTGCAAGCAAATAATTTACAAATAACAATTATTTGAGTTCACTTTCTCCAAATTTGGATCATTCCATTGAAGTCATTGACTAAATTATCATCAAATATTATTTAAATGTAATGAATATTGATCCAGCATAGAGGTGCTAAATCTGATATCGACCATACCATATAGAAAATAAAATTATGATAGTTGATCTACTCTTGTACAAGCATAACAAGCACAATAATCATCCCCATCCGTCCGGGCAATCACGACCCAGCAAAGACTACAAACACAAACATTTCCGGACAACTAACTCGTTATACAAATTAACTAGTCCCCGGATAATTATAATTGTCATCCTGGTTGATAGTTTTAGAGAAAGAGAGAGAGAGGGGGCAGGGGCGGGGGGAGTGAGGGAGGGAGGGAGCAGGAGGGGTATGTTCAGGGATTGGCTATCCTAACACACAGTTTAACATTTGCCTTTAGCAAGAAATTCATCCCATAATCGTCCACATTAAAATAATGTTCTCCAACAGCGGAAAATAGGACGGACAATCTATTGGATGTTTTTCTTCTTCAAATTTACCTGATAAATCTATTGCCATCCTCATAAAAGACTCGGAAATCAGCCCCTTCTTACCCCTTCACTCCTTAAGACTACCCTACCACTGTTCAACTCACCTGAGGAATCTGTCGCCATTCTTGTCCAACTTTCTGAAAGCTTTACGAATTCTTTCTCTTTCCCCTTTCATTTTTTCTTTTTCTTCTTCTTTCCGATTTCTTCTTTCTAATATTATCGCCACAAACTCAGAAAATTCAATAGTTCCGTTACCTAGCAGGATAAAGAAAAATAGGTTTCTTAATTCACACACAAAAGTCCTTTTCGAACAGTGATTCATCTTGCATTCTTACGAAGATTATATCCGATAATTCACTTAAATGAGTTGAGATATCTTAAGGTGAAAAAAGTAAACGCTTTTATGTAAACTTTGATGAAATGAAGAGAGAGCAATTTCTGAGCTCTTTTCGTTAAAAAAAGATCAGTATGATTTGTGTGATACTGAATTGTGTATAGTACGAACAATTATGACCAATAAAAGTTTTGAAACAAAAACACTAGAGTTTAATTTTAAAGTTTTGCATAATATTATGTTCTTTAATTAAAGCCTTCTCCAGAATGTACGTTAGGCTGCAAAAATTTAGAAACTTTAGAACATGCACAATGACAATATCGCTTTGTTCAGACGTTTTGGAATGAAACCCACGTTTTGTTGTCTATGTTTGACTAATCTTTTCTGGATGAAAAACACAGTCATGGTAGGACATTTAGAAACGCACACACAGTATATTAATTGATCACATTTTAATAATGGCAAAACGGTGTAATTACCTGTACATAAACAAAACAAAACAAGCCAAGCATTGATTGTCTTAAAATAAAAGGATGCTTTTTACTTCGCATAAAGAAGAACAATGTATTGCAAATCGAAAAGGCAAGCTCTCATGTAATCATAGAAAATAGAATTGTGTACCAACATTTTTTTATTTTGATTAGTTTTACCTTTCACTGTAATTATTATTGACCTGATGACCTCTTTTGTAATACGTCATAAACAGACTTTCAAGCTAGCTATTAATTTATATTTATATATATTTGACATCAATTATGCATAAGATTTACAGTACTCTTGAGTCCATGGAATATGTTTTGTGAACTGAAAAGTATCAATAAAATATCTTTGAAATGTTTTTTAAAATCACTTAAAGATATCCCCTTTTCAGACAAATTTCTGGCTGCTTTCTGTAGTGTGACGAACTCTAACACGGAAAGAACAGC
Organism: Strongylocentrotus purpuratus; assembly: GCF_000002235.5. Lineage (NCBI taxonomy): Eukaryota > Metazoa > Echinodermata > Echinoidea > Camarodonta > Strongylocentrotidae > Strongylocentrotus > Strongylocentrotus purpuratus. Next base: position 11,096,354 of record NW_022145611.1, read on the forward strand.
CAGCACCCCCCAATTGACTTTTTTAAATCACATAATTCATTGTTAACATGTTAAACTTCTTACGGATTTAACAAACCATGTTAAACAAAATATGTTTTATGGTTCAGGTCATAGATTATTAAACTTCAATTTGCATCTTGTGATCAGTTTCATGATTTTCATCATCTCTTTCGTTGTCATTTTTTAAGTCTCGACTATGAACTCACGATTAGTATCAGCTTCATTTATTCTTTGGGCAAGCTCATCCGTAGTAAGGTAATTACCCGCTGCTTTCATCGCATCGTCCAACTCCTTAGTAGTAATGGTGCCATCGTTATTCTTGTCATAGACGGAAAAACGTTCCCTGAATACTACAAAGAGATATTACGAAAGTATTTTTAAAAAGTGCAGATATGGTGTCAGTAAGACAGGGGAGGAAAATGAGCAATATTGCTAATAAAAGCAAAGTCGTTCCTCTTGAAAGCAAATAACTTCTACATGACTAAAAATTATTGGATTGATTAAGAATTTGTTTTCATCATTAGGCGTTATTTCCCTTCATTTCTTCAATATTGCAATCTTCAAATTGCAAGCAGGCGTGACGGCTCAGTGGTAGAGCATTGGTCTTAAAGCCGGGAGGTCCCGTGATCGAAACCAAGTATATGCGCTAGTGCGTTCTGGTAAGTCATTAATCCTCATTACCAAGTCCCTCGGAGAGGATTGAAAGCCGTCGGTCATCTGGTTGATTACTTACAAGCACACGCATGCTTTCTAAGCAGGCAGGTAAAACAAACAAACTAACCAACCAACCAACCAACCAATATCCTCTAATGTGAACGATAATTTTGTTTTATCCGAGAAGACCAGCTGTTATTTTCACATCTTTAATGATCTTATTTCCTTTTGATGCTCTTTGAGAGCTTACACATTACTGTATACAACTTTCATGTTTAACATGGTTTTATAATAACCTCTTGTTATGTAATTTTGGTCTCCCACTTTAAAAATTAAAACATTCGGACTCTTGTTTTTCGTACCTTTTATGTCTTCGGTAGACAATGATTGGGCTGCCTGTAATGAAAAAAAGAGATAAATGAGATTAAAAGAACATTTTTATCGATGAATTACATTGTGAAATGCCGTATTTTGCTTTATTGACTTAGTATACACCAACAAAAAAGAGCAGAACAAAAGGGTCACTCACAATGGAAAACCTCGCATCGAAATATACCAATTTTATACATGGTTGGCCCTCATACCCCTACATTGTGATTAGATTAGAGAAATGTGTGGATGTAATAGTCTGAATATTTAATTGCGAGCGAGCGAAGCAAAAATATTATAAAAAGGAAAAAACAATCCTAATCATGAAAGATTGAAAAGATCTTTGATTAGAAACAAAATGTATTAACATAAAATGCGAGCGATCTTTGGGTGAAATTTAAGAAGTGTTGCTCTTAGTCGCTTTCCTCCTCATAACTGCAGATTATTGTTAGCATCTTTTGTATTTAATGATTTGCCATTAAATCGTTTTTTGACTGTTGTATCTATTGAATATATCTACATGTGTTGTTACCTTGTATATGCCTTACTTTGTAAATTCTTTTCATATTATGCAGCTAATTGTGGAAATAAAACCTATATATAAAATATAAAAAGTAAATAAAATTAGGAGCACAATTTATTAGTGAAAGGAAAAGGGGGCACATATCAAAAGTTAAAAGGACACTTATCAGAAAAGAAATGAGCACATGTCAAGGTAAAAATCGGAATTATTAAAGGGAAAATGGGTCCTAATCGCAACTGATACGGGGCACTCACCAGAAATTTAAAAAGGCATTTATTACAAAGGAAAAGGGGCAATTATCAGAAGGAAAATGGCACTAAATGAGAAAGGATGGGTGCAATTGTCAGAGATAAAAAAGGGGGAAAAGGAGCACCTCTCAAATTTTAATGAGGGCACTCACCGGAGATGAAAAGAGGCACTTTAAACTGTCAAAACAAAAGGGACACCTCTAAAGATTTGAAAAGAAGAGGTGAAGGGGCACTTATCAGAGGTGGTTAGAGCATTTCTTGTACCTGAAAAGGGGCACTCAACTGAGATGATTAAAGGCACTTGTGAGAATGGAAACGGGCACTTAATACAAAGGAAAATGGGCACTTGTCGAAAGAAAAGGGGCACCTGTGAGATCTTAATAGAGGCATTTATCAGACATGTGAGAAGGGGCATTGATGAGAAAGGGAAGTGGCTCTTATTATAAAACGAAAAGGGGCACTTATCAGAAGTAAAAAGGGCAATTAACACAAACGAAAAGGACACTTATTGAAGTAAAATGTGCACCACTCAGATTTGAATAGGGGGAATTATGAGGGGGCACTTATCAGAGGTGGTAAAATGTGGAACTGGTACCTTTTAGGAATAAAAAAGGGCACTTATCTGAAGTAAAAAGGGACATCTTCCTATATAAAAAGGGGCACCTGAGGGATACCTGAAAAAGTGGGGAGAGGGGCGCTCTGACCCCCCCCCCCCCCCCAACGACTCCACCCCCTCTGGGCTAAATTCTATAGCTTAAAAGTTTTTCCCTCCCAATTAAAAAGATGTATTGATTAGAGTCTCGAACTATCTAGACTTGCTCGTTCTCTCTCTCTCTCTCTCTCTTCTCTTCTCTTCTCTTCCTCCCTTAGATTGTTCAAAGCCAGAGAAAGGTGTGTAGTCTTTGAATTATACTTTCAGACTTAAGTCAACAAATATTTATCAAAAATTAAGTCGTTAAGCTTAGAGAGTAGGTTAAACCCATCTAAGCCTCACAATTCTAGAACGGCCTTTTCCGCATTGCTTCCGTCATCTACTACGGAACTTCGTAGTTTAACCCCAGATATTCCCATTAGATCCTAGACATAACCGGGTTACTTTGTGATCTAGTCATACAGGTCCTAACTACGGAGGCCCTCCCCCTTTTTTGTACCGTGATGCCGTCTTAGAGACCTTTCGATAGGGGACGATAGAGCACATAGGACGGAGAATTTAGTCGACCTTGACGGTCTTCGCACAATAATCCTATCCTCATTATTTTGTAGACCATTTCGATTTCTGAGGACAAGGACGCGAAGGCCTGTGACCCCCTTTTCACGTTACTCCATTGGGCATCTCGTTCCAATTGTATTTCTTTGTTTTTTCCGCTAAACTTCTCTTTGTTATCTTTGTTATCCTATCTTCTATCCTTGTCTCTTCTGTCTTTCCTTATGTTATTCTTTGTTTTTATCTTTCTATCGTTTTCTCTTCTATCTTTCCAGATGATTGTTATCTTTTGTTTTATCCTTATACCATGTTCCCTTCTATCTTTTCTTATGCTTATCATTTCTTTCATTATTCTATCAATTCCTCTTCTATCTTATTTCTTTACGTTATTAATAATAATAATATGAATATTCATGTAGCGCCGGTATTCACCAGGCTCTGATGCTCGTGGCGCTTTACACATTATTACCCTGATTAGCCGAGCTGCAAAAGAAACTAGCGCTCAAGCATATCAGGTACCCATTTACACGTGTGTGGAGAGTGGCAAATGTAGATCAATGTCTTGCCAAACATTTGTTTCATCCTTTCATATTTTCCTTTATCATCCCATTATTTTTTTATTTTTTTACCGATTACCTTAGATATTCCCTTTCTGTTATTTCTCATGTACACGACACACCACTCCGTCCCGTTTGCGGACGTTATTTCAGCCGAGAACCATTCTGAAAATCAACAGGACGGTACGATTTTGCGCATGCGGACCAAGACTCATGGCTCAACCGTCGCTAGAATTCTCTGGGATCAGGGTCTTTTTAACTAAGGCTTTATGCAATGATTCCTCGAGCACACCCCCCCCCCCCCCTCTCTTGTTTTGAAAAAAGCATGTTAAAGAGAAGTAGAAATAAAGAGAGAACAAAAGAAAGAACGAAAGAACGAAAAAAAGAACGATAGAACAAAGACGTTAAATCTGTAATGGTTAAATTGTAAAAAATCATATCGTTGGGACGGAAAAATTGAAGTGGAACGCATATCAAAGGGATGGAAGGTACAGGCCCATGGCCCTGGGAAGCGGGGGTGCTGACCCCCGGAATTTTTCCAGGCGGGGGGGGGGGGGCACAGCACCCCCTGCACATTTTTGTGGTATGATATATTCAGGGATATGTGAGTTAAACTCACATATCCCTGATATATTCAATGTATATCTGTTACGAGTGGTTTCCTCTACCCGTTGTCCCTGGGTCCTTTGTTCCACAACAACAGATTACACAACACAAAGTGGTTAGATTTCAAGGGCTGATCTTCATTATTGAGCTTCGTTCTTCAACTCCAAATACTAGACTAACTCGTCCTGAGGACGGTCCTTACAATGTATCTAGATTCGGTCGATACACCCATCACACTCCCCCTCATAAATTAGCACTTATACCAGTAGGAGAAGTGCTCTAAAAACATTTCTTTTTCAATGTTGTTTCAGCAACTGCTGTAAGAATACAAAAACCTGAAAGTATTTATAAGTATGAGGTCTTTGTAGATTTAGAAATCTGATAAACAAGTCAGCTTGTAAAACTATACAGTACCAGCATGCAAATGGTATCACAGCGTTGTCTAGTGGTTTCTGTTCATACAATAAAATTGAGTATGAACAGCTATAAGTAAAAATATTAACCATTCTTTTATCATCCTGCTCTATCATCTTCATCGCTGACTTTTGCATATATCAGAAGTCATTTGTACTTAACATTAAACAAAATACGATTCAAATCGCAGAGAAGTTCACCTTAAATGACCTATCAATATTAATATGTCTTCATGCTTCTTCGCAAGTTTGAATCTACACATATTTCTTTGCATAAAAATAATACTAAACAAACTTCAGCAACATTAAACCTGTCTGAAAGATAATATAATATAGCCTTCACGTCAATTGTAAAAACATGTTACTATTAATCTGAAGTTTTGCATTGTAGTGTAAAACCATATCATCTGTGTTGGTTGAGTATTGAATATTTTCAAGAATAACTTTGATTACTTTATATCCATAACCAAAAATATGGTAAAACACCAAAATACTTTTTGTTGTTCCAGAATTCTTTCTTTCAATATTTATCCTGCCTTGGATAAAACATACAAATCAATTTACTTTTTCTGTTTTCATATACATGAACAGACAAAATGATAACTTACTAGTCTATCTAGCTCCTTGTGTTTGTACCAAAAGGGTTATAACACACTAATATTATCATGCATGTTCAAATTCGTCAACGAATAAGATAAGCATATCACATACATATAACACTGGCTTACAGACATCTGGAAAGCAAACATAAGAAAAACACATTTTTCTTTGAGTCCAATAAACAGTTTCAATGAGTCCATTCAGTCTATGTTCACAATGCTTTGTGATTGTTAAAGAAACCATCAAAGTTAAAAGTTCTGGTTTCCTTTCTCACATAGAATTCCAATGAATTCACCAATGTAGCAATGTTCAACTGTTCAAGAATGATGCTTCACTGTAAGTGTTCAACTGTTCAACAAATATGGTTCACACAAGGGTTGTTTACTTTTCCATGTGAATATATCAATTAGTTGCTCACTTCTGTCCAAATATCACACACGAGATAAAGCGTCCGCAATAACATTGTCCTTTCCTGGCACATGTAGAATGTCCAAGTTGTATTCTTGGAGCAGCAAACTCCATCGCGTCAGTCTTTGGTTCTTGTTTTTCATTCTGTTGAGGAATGTCAGGGGGTTATGATCAGTTAGTACCCTGACTGGATGTTGAGATCCACTGACATACACGTCAAAATGTTCAAGTGCAAGTATCAAAGCCAATGTTTCTTTTTCGACAGTAGAATAGTTCTTCTGACTTGCACTGAATTTCTTTGAGAAGAATGATATGGGTCTGTCGATACCTTCAGCGTCTGCTTGAGTAAGAACTGCACCAGCACCCACATCACTCGCGTCCACCATCATGCTGAACGGCTGGTTGAAATCCGGAGCCATCAGTACCGGATTGGTAGATAAGAGGGCTTTCGCCTGGTTGAAAGCACTCTCGCAGTCGTCAGACCATACAAACGTCACCTGCTTGCGCAGCAGATTGGTTAGGGGAGTTACAACATCGGAGAAGTTATGGCAGAATCTTCTATAATAGCCTGCCATGCCCAGGAACCGCATCAATTCCTTCCGGTTGGTTGGAATCGGGAAAGCCAGGATGGAATCGACCTTCGCCGAGATTGGCCGTACTTGACCCGAACCAACAACATGCCCAAGGAAAAGGACAGTTGCCCCTGCAAACTCGCTCTTTGCCAAGTTGACTGTCATTTTAGCAATGGACAACCTTTCAAACAACTCTCTGATTCTCTGTACGTGCTCATCCCACTCTTCACTATACACGATTATGTCATCTATGTATGCTTCGCAACCTGCCATATTCGCTACAAGATTATTCACAAGTCTTTGGAATGTCGCAGGCGCATTTTTCATGCCAAAAGGCATCACTGTGTATTGGAAAAGGCCTTGCGGAGTAGAAAACGCAGAGATCTCTTGTGCTCTTTTTGTCAAAGGGATTTGCCAGTATCCCTTTAAGAGATCAAATTTGCTCACATACTTTGCTTTGCCTATACGGTCTATGCAATCATCTATTCGCGGAATCGGAAAAGAATCTGTCTTCGTGCACGCGTTTACTTTTCTGTAATCCGTACAGAAACGATTAGATTTATCCGGTTTTGGAACGAGGATGCAAGGAGAAGACCATGCACTACTACTTGGCTCGACAATGCCGTTCTGTAGCATGTATTCGATTTCCTTTTCAAGATTTTTCAGTTTTGTCGGGTTTGCACGATATGGTGCCTGTTTGATTGGGGTTGTATCTCCCACATCAACATCATGCTCAACAACATCAGTTCGAGAGGGAACATCAGCAAATAACTGTGGATATTCACTTAACAGCTCTTTCACGTCGCTCCTCTCCTTCACAGATAAGTGTGTTAGTTTGTTATCGATGTGTGCTAGAACCTCTGAATTTTTCAATTTCACACATGGGTTCTCTCTCTCAATCTTGCACACTTCTTTCTCAACTTCACACTTTGAGTCACATTCAACAGCACTCAACACTGGTTGTGCTTTACTCTCGTCATTTCTTCGGATATATGGCTTAAGCATATTCACATGACACACACGTCTCTTCTTCTGCCTATCTGGAGTATTGACAACGTAGTCGACATCACCAACTCTCTTAGCAATAGTGTACGGCCCAGAAAATCTAGCCTGCAGAGAATGACCAACTATCGGCAGTAAGACCAAGACTTCATCTCCTACCTCGAAATTCCTCTCTTTGGATTTCCTGTCATACCATGACTTCATCTTCTCCTGAGAATCTGACAAATTCTGTCTGGCAACCTCCCACGCCTTATGCATTCTCTCACGGAAAGTACTCACATACTCCAACACATTTGTTTGTGCATCATCACACAACAGTCTCTCTTTCAGCAACTTCAATGGTCCACGTACTGAGTGACCGTATACCAACTCAAAAGAACTGAAACCAAGCGACTCTTGAACAGCATCCCGCACAGCAAACAATAACAAGGGAACTCCCTCATCCCATTGTTTCTCTGACTCCATACAATAAGTTTTCAACATATTCTTCAAAGTCTGGTGGAATCTCTCCAGTGCTCCCTGGGACTCTGGGTGGTATGCACTCGAAACTACATGTTTTACGCCCAGTTCCTTCAACACCTGATTGAACACCCTAGACATGAAATTTGATCCTTGATCAGATTGTACAGTTGTTGGTAGCCCTACAGTAGTGAAAAATTTCACTAACGCCTTTGTCACATTATTCGCTGTAATGCGCCGCAGTGGTATCGCTTCGGTATATCTCGTCGCAGCGCACATTATCGTCAATAAGTATTCATTACCTGCCTTTGTCTTTGGCAGAGGACCTACACAATCTACTATGATCCTAGAAAATGGCTCATCGAACGCCGGTATTGGCTTCAATGGTGCTGCCGGTATTTTCTGATTCGGTTTACCTACAACTTGACATGCATGGCAACTTCTGCAAAAATTTGCAACATCTTTTTGCACACCTGGCCAAAAGAAATGAGAAAGAATTTTCTCCTGGGTTTTGTGAACCCCTAAGTGACCTGCAAGTGGAGCTTCATGAGCAAGGCTAATTATGTCCTGCCTGTATGTAGAAGGGACTACAATTTGGTGGACTTCTTTCCACACCTCATCTGCAGGGACATCTGCTGGCCTCCACTTTCTCATTAGCACACCTGCTTTCTTGTAATAACAAACAGGCACAGTCAATGCCTCCTCCTCAGAAACAGCTCTCTCATTCAAAGAAATCAACTGAGGATCTGTCTGTTGCTCCTTTAGCAACTTACTCTTTTTCAAAGATAGTGGTTCAGATGTTTCACTATTTCCTACACTACGATCCTTTCTCGCACTCTCATCCACATTGGAATCAGACTCATCTTCAACCAAACGACAAAAGAAAGAATCTCCCAAGTCAACATCTACGTCATTGGACTTCTTCTCCGACTCAACTTTCTTTGCCATTGAACGAGTTACAGCACATGCTGGGAACACAACAGGAAATTCTGCAACCAACTCATCTGTCTCAGAACTTTCACAAGGACTAGAACTTACTACTGGACATGATACGACTCTGTCACCAGCGAGATCATTACCTAATATGATAGATACCTCTTCCACAGGAAGTGATGGTCTAACTGCCATCTTCACCATACCAGAAACAAGGTCTGACTTCAAGTCTACCACATGAAGGGGTGCTTCCACAAAGCCGTCTCCAATGCCTTTGAGCAAAACACTAGCACCAACAGAAGAACTATCACAAAAGGGCAACGCACTTTCCAAAATCAAGGACTGAGAAGCACCAGTATCCCGCAAGACTTTCACTTTTCTTGCTACATCACTCTCTGCTACAGATACATATCCTACAGACACAAACGGTTCATACTCTTTCTGAATTTTTTCCATGTTCGCTGGTACAATTCTACTTTGTGAGTTTGATGTAGTTTGTACGAATGCATTAGGATGTGCACTAGATTCCTGTTTCTTAGCCTGAAGTGAAGGACACTTTGACTTTATGTGCCCATACTGTTTGCAAGCATAGCACATTCTTTCCCCTGTTACCTGTCCTTGCTGGGACTGCGGTTTTATTTCATCCTTTTCTTGTGATGAACTAGTTTTTTGGCTTTTGCCCCAGTTTCCATTTTTCTTAGGTTCTACGCTCATTTTGTTAGAGATTTTGTGCGTGAGCACGTAATCATCCGCGATTCTTGCTGCTTCATCCAGCGAATCGACGCGCTGCTCCTCGAGATGTATACGAACATCCAGTCGCACGCTGCGCTTGAATTCCTCAAGTAGAAGAATTTCACGCAATTTATCATAATCATGATCTACATGGAGAGATGAGCTCCATCTGTCAAACAATTGCTCTTTTTGTTTTGAAAACTCCATATGAGTTTGCGATTCTTCCTTTCGCGCTTTGCGAAATCGCTGCCTGTACGCTTCAGGTACAAGTTCGTAAGCTTTTAGCACGCTCGATTTTACTTTATCGTAATCCGACACATCGGCCATCGACATTGCTAAGTAGGCATCCCTAGCCTTACCGCTAAACTTACTCTGAATCAGGTGAGCCCACATTTCCCTAGGCCACCCCATGCTTTGAGCTAATTTCTCAAAGTGTGGAAAATACTTTTCCACTCCTTCCTCTTCGAACGGAGGGACCATTCTGACATGCTTTGCTACGTCAAAATGTCTATCAGCATTTCTGCTCTCTTTTCTGTTTACGGCAACAAGTTTCTCCCTCTCCAACTCTACTCTCGCCCTCTCTAATTCTAGCTCCTTTATCCTCACTTCATCCGAAACTGAAGACCTAGCCTGAGAATTTAATTCAGGAGACCGAGACCTAGACCCTGGAGGAGTCACACTGATACTGTCCGCCGCCTCTAAAGACAAAACCTCTTCAGAAACCAGAAACTCGACAATCCTGTTCAAAATGTCCGACTTCAGCATGTAACGTTTAATGCCAACAACCTCATAATGAGCTGCTACATCTAATAATTCAACTTTAGTCAACGAGCTTAATCGCTCCGCAGACGGATCCCTAACAAACTCTCCCAACGAGAACTCGCTAGCCATCATGCAAAAAACCTAGTCTCCTAAATTACCTAGAAAGAACTAGAGCCTGGCTGTTATAATCCCCAGCCAACCTTAAAACACCTAGATTCTACAATATCCGAGAAATCTAGACAACCTGACTGTTATAACTCTCAGTCAAACCCTGCAAATCCATGCAGAAACATGAGAAGACAACAATGTTTTTCTCATCACACACACCACGAATGCTCGAACCTGAAACGACTACCACCGTACCCCAGCGGTGCCCGACGATATCATCTTAACGAACCGACATCGACAACACACACACAGTACACACCGACCAGTCCGCTCATAAGGAACGTGTATGTAACTCGTCGCACGCAATGTAATGCAACATGCCAGCGCTAATATGATCACAAAAATCACCTGAAAATCATACTTTTCACTTTATATACCTGGCCGAGCCCCCATTTGTTACGAGTGGTTTCCTCTACCCGTTGTCCCTGGGTCCTTTGTTCCACAACAACAGATTACACAACACAAAGTGGTTAGATTTCAAGGGCTGATCTTCATTATTGAGCTTCGTTCTTCAACTCCAAATACTAGACTAACTCGTCCTGAGGACGGTCCTTACAATGTATCTAGATTCGGTCGATACACCCATCACAATAATTATCATTATGCTTCGTTTACAAAATTGTCACACAGCCGTCAGCCACACATGAAGATTAGAAAGACAAAAATTATAACGTTTCTTTCACAAAATCCTATAAAATGTATCACTCGAAGAGATTTTTTTTTTTTTTTTTAATAATAAAAAAAAAATAAAAATAATAATAATAATAATAATAAAATTGTGCTAATTGGTGACCCAAAATGATAGACCTTAACCCCCCCCCCCAATACTGATGGACCAAATTTCCAAATTTTGGGACACAAAAAAAAAAATATGTCCTCTTACAGAATTTAAAGAATACACTTATCGTAATCTGAAAGTGATCTCACAGCGCAGTGGCAGAATTGCATGGCTGAGATTTGTTAAAGTCGTGTTTACAAAGAAGATTCTGGTGAAAAGCATTGCTTATTCAAAAAAATCTTTGCATCAATTTGAATCAACAAGATTATTTGTCGCATGATCCTTTCATTAAATAACCTTGTTATCTTTTTCGTTTACAGGGGGAGAAGAAGCTATGTCACGTTAAGAAATCATAAAGATCAGTTATATTGTGCGTATATACATTATGAATACAGAACAAAATGTTGATTATTAAAATGTCATTTTGAAATACCTCTATTAAAAAAATTAAAAAATGAATTTGCCGATACCACATTGTCTTTAGCCCGTATCAGTATTAGTATGAGCCAATATTAAGTTATTATTCTTTATTCAGTTCAGTATAATACTTTTCCTCAAAAATAGTTTCGCTTTTTTTTTTTACGGTTGAGACACTAAGAAAATGGTTTCAAAATGTACATTACACAAACCCTGAACCATTGCATAATGATGGTGGTGCTCTCTCTCTCTCTCTCTCTCTCTCTCTATTTATTTTAATCATGCATTATCAACTACATAGAAAGCAGCAACAAAAAACTTAGGGTTATCTGGGATAGGTGAAAGTGAGAGTTAAAAGAAAGTCATGTAAAAATCGCGCTTCACTTCCCCCCCCCCCAAAAAAAAAAAATATATATATATATATATATAATTTAATATGATAACAATAATAAATAAATAAATTTAAAAAAAATAAAAAAATAAAGAAATGGAAAAAACTGGATTTATATCGATGTCAAGGACTATCCGTTTTGGGAAGGAAAAAAATAATTACTGAAATTTTGAAAATTCAACAACAAAAAAATCGGGAAATTATCAGGCTTGCAGTGGGTAGACGGCAATATATAGCAGGAACTTTCTGCAGAAAGCACCGGATAGATTGGAAAGGAAAATCCAAGATAAATCATACACGATGATGGAGAAAACAATTTTTTAGTGAAATTCCCAAACTTGTAAGCAAAGTATATTATTTTGAAAAAACGTGAATTAAATCATGTAGTCATTGTAAGTAAAGTCAACCCTACAATAGTATTCTAATTTGATTTGTGCTAAGGTCTGTTTCACTAGTGCATGCAGCAATGATTATTGCCCAAAGTACCAGTGTTTCGAGAGAGAAATATGCCAAAATGGAATTTAATAAACGTGTGTATTAATACCTCCAAATCATCTAAGAACTGTAGACGACAGCAACATTTCAGAAAGTAAACAAAATTAAATCATGATTATTTAAACAACTTACCATCTTTAGAAATTGGGATAGATCCGGCGAAATTGAAGATAGAAAGTAAGATTTCTCTGGAACTCAGGTACCTATACCTCTCTTCTGGTCGACTTGCTTTTAAGGAGTGGCAAGGGTGGAGTGCTGACAAAGAGTACTATTCAGCGAAGAGTGATAACTCCCGACATAAAGCACGTGACCATAATTATGCTAGGAATGGTGTTGTTGTTATTTAAGTTTTAACGACGAGCATAATCCGTAGTGAATTTTTACGCCGAAGAAAGAAATCAAGGCTATAGTATTTATCAAGACGTTTTTTCTTCTTCTTTTTGTTGTAATTGTTGATTTTTAGCTTTAAAGATCAGTATTAAATCGTTTTCTATGCCGAATGGGATGGGTTGCTCAATCTGAGGGCTCTTATGTGTTCATTAAGAGTTCTGCCAGTTTCCCCAACATATGAATTGTTACAATCTGTGCACGTAATCTTGTACACAATACCTGTCTTTTCCTCTCTTGGGGTTTCGTCTTTTGGGTGGACAATTATGGATTAAGAGGATTAAGCCATCACTTAACAGGGACTCTGTGCACCTATTGTCACCGAAAAGACAATTAAATATAACCTGTGATCAATATAGACTGGAGACAGATTATACTGTTGCGCATTGCGACATTATAGATGCGAACCGGTGAATGAAACTGATTTTCTGAATAGATAGAGCTATTAATCAAAGTTTGGTGAAGCATCAAGCCAATCTAGAAAATCTTCTCTCAAAAGATTGAAGAAAGAAAGTAAAATTTCTCTGGATCTCAAGTACCGATACCTCTCTTCTGGTCGACTGGCTTTTAAGGAGTGGCAAGTGTGGAGTGCTGACAAAGAGTCTTATTCAGAAAAGATCGATAACTCCCGAAATAAAGCACGTGACCATATGCTAGGAATGTTGTTGTTGATTTTAGTTTTAACGACGAGTAAGCATGTACTTCCATGGTATAAGCATGGAGATATATATATATATATATCTCCATGGTATAAGTCTGTAGTAAATATTTACGCCAAAGAATGTGTGTGTGTGTGTGTAATCGGGTTTTTACAGACGTGTATCAAGCAGTCTCAGATATGATTATTTACGTCTAGGGACCGACCTCTAACGTCACCATCCAAAAGACGTGACTCAGTTTCGAACCTGCGTCCTCGTCGGCATCTGTTTGTAACTTCCATTGTTAGCTGGATTTCAGGCACACGCCACTCATTGTTGTTGTTGTTATTTTAGTTCTATTGACTTGTATCATTCATTTATGAATAGTTACTCCCCGTTGTAGCTGTAGCATTTATCAAGACTTTTCCTTATTATTTCCTCTTTCTTTTGCTCGTTTAGTTTTAGTAAATAATCGTGATATATTCCGGTCTAATAATAACGATAAAGATGCCAACAAAAAATTTGTGGGAAGTGCAAAAATAGTTCGCCACGTAATCATGGTAATACTCAGGGCATCTTTCCAGGGCTTTCAGAAGCATGGTTAGTGTACTTTTTAATATAATATTAAAGGGCGTTAACTTGATGAATTAGATCTAACAAGTTACCTGCATTTGTATGTTAAAAACATTTTTGAGAGAACAATGAGAAAAGGATGAGGAAATTTAGGAAGAGAGAGAGAGGGGAGAAGAGGTGCATGGTAGAGGAAAGACGGAGAGTAAATTAGTGGAATATAAATGTACACAAAAAGACAATTAAATATTCCCTATGATCAATCACAGACTGGAGACAGATCACTGTTGCGCATTGCGACATATCATTACGCCACTGGTGAATGAAACTGATTTTCTGAATGGATAGATCTATTAATCAAAGTTGGTGAAGCATAATATAAAGCCAATCTAGAAAATCTTCTCTCTCAGATCGGTCCATCAAAGTTAGTAAACACCAATGAAGTAGGGTCTAACCAGGGAGGTGAAAGAAAGGAGTGGAAACTCTTGTAATTCATTCAAACGCATTCGTGAGTTCTAAAGCGTAACAATGGGATGTGTAACATTCCACTTTGCTTTGAACTTCCATGCTCCGAACCGCGCTTCCACTGCTAGTGGAGGCTGTTAGGGATATTTTGGTGCAGATTCTTCTAAAAGCACCAAATTTGGCCCAGAGGCTGATTATACCATACTATTACGATTTCCGCCGGACGCCAAGAAGGGCGCACTCTGGGACTGCCATATTGGGCAAATCCAAAATGGCCGCCATCTGAATTAAAGGTCAAGCGTAGTTCCAAAAGAAAGCGCTTGTATGATAATAGTTTATATATTCATAGGGTTTTGGGGGACAGAGAATCTGATTATGATGTTCTTTCATTAATTGTAGGTCTCCTTGGGGCTGCCTTACTGGTAATATTGGTCAAATCCAAAATGGCCGCCATCTGAGTTACAGGTCAAGTGTAGTTATGAAAGGAAATGTGCTAGTATGATAAAAGGTTATATATTTGTAGGGTTTTCTGGGTCAGAGAATCTGATTATGATGTTCTTTCATCGATTTGAGGTCTCATTGGGGCTGCCATACTGGTCATATTGGCCAAAAAAAAATGGCCGCCATCCGAGTTAAAGGTCAAGCGTAGTTTCACTAAAGGAAAAGGACCAATATGATAAAAGTTGATGAATTCATGTGGTTTCCGGGGTCGGATAATCTGATTATGATGTTCTTTTAACAATAAGCGAGTTCGTAATTACACACTCCGCATGCGCCAAAATCGGGAACGAACTTTTACAAAGGTCACATGAACACAAAGAGAGCTGAGAGAGGAACTGTAATTCGTTTGGCCTTTCCTTTGTGAATGATCACATCTGACACCAGGGGCGTCGCCAAAGGGGGGTGTGGGGGGTGCGACACCCCCCACCCGTCAGGATATTGTCGGTAAAATTGCGCTGCCGTCGGGAAAAAAAAAGAAAAGGGGGAGGGAAAAAAAGAGAGGGAAAAAAAGAGAGGGAAAGGAAAAGAAAAGAAGAAAAAAAGGAAAAGAAAAGAAAGAAAGGAAAAGAAAGGAAAGAAAGGAAAAGAAAGGAAAGAAAAGAGAAAAAAGAAAGAGAAAAAAAGAAAAAGAGGAAGGAGAGGAAAGAAAGGAAAAGAAAGAAAAGAAAGAAAAGGAAAAAAAAAGAAGAAAAAAAAAGCGGGGGATGAAAGAGAGGGGAGGTAAGAGCCTGAGAGAGGAGGAGTGGGAGTAAAAGAGAGAGGGGGTTGTTGGGTGGAGTCGTCTCGTCGAGGGAGCAAGAAAGACACGTGTAAATATGTTGCTATGTCGGGTCAGCTGTGTCGGTATTCTTGCCCGATCCTCGTGTACTATATCAATGCAGAAGTTTGAAGTCGGTGAGATGTATATTGTCGGTCGGCCAACAAGTTTTTTTTCCCTACGAACTGTGACTTTTTATCCGCTGTGACGACTTCGAGAGTGACTACAACTACAATACTGGTATTTTCTCGAAGTTTCACTTTCCCATAATATCAGCTTAAGAAATCAGAGGTTTAAAATTGTCGGGGAAATAGATTCAAATAAGGATTAAGAGTCAACAACGGTACGACGAATCGTCTTCGTTTCTCTATATTTTGATGAAACGCCGAAAATTCCGCGCTTCGCGCGAGAGGGGAAAACTTCATTTAGACAAGTCGAGGACGGTACACGAATCGTCTTCTTTCTCTAATAATTTAATGAAACGTCAAAACTTCCTCCCGCGCTTCGCGCGGAAGGGGGAGAACTGAATTCTGATTCTCGGAACAGTACAACGAATCGTTTGCTTTCTCTCATAATTTAAGAAAACGTCAAAGCTTCCGCGCTTCGCGCAGGAGAAGGGAAACTGAATTCAGACCAATTAGGAGTCGCGAACGGTGCAACGAATCGTCTACTTTCTCTAATAACTGAAGGAAACGTCAAAACTTCCGCGCTTCGCGCTAAAGGGGTAAACTGAATTCAGACAATTAGGGCTAAAAATCGAAAACGGTACAACGAATCGTCTTCTTTCTCTAATAATTTAAGTAAACGTCAAAACTTCCGCGCTTCGCGCGGGAAAAGGGAAAATGAATTCAGACCAATTAGGAGTCGCAAACGGTACAACGAATCGTCTGCTTTCTCTAATAATTTAAGGAAACGTCAAAACTTCCGCGCTTTGCGCGGGACGGGGAGAACTGAGTTCAGATAAGGATTAAGAGTCGAAAACGGTACAACGAATCGTTTGCTTTCTCTCATAATTTAAGGTAACGTCAAAGCTTCCGCGCAGAAACACGAAGTTGTAAACCACCCAGAGACGCCTAATAAATTGCGTTACTGATTAATTAATTATTTCATTACAAATCTTTATTCTCAGTTTTCTTAAGTAGATTATAACTGATTTTCTTTTAAAATTAAAGATATTTATGGCGTATGTATTCAATACTGAATGAACGCCATTAAACTATTACCAACAACAACAACTTCCGCGCTTCGCGCGGGAGAAGGGAAACTGAATTCAGACCATTTAGGAGTCGCGAACGGTACAACGAATCGTCTGCTTTCTCTAATAATTTAAGGAACGTCAAAACTTCCGCGCTTCGCGCTAAAGGGGGAAACTTAATTCAGACAATTAGGGCTTATTAAGAGTCGAGAACAGTACAACGAATCGTTTGCTTTTTCTCATAATTTAAGGAAACGTCAAAGCTTCCGCGTTTCGCACGGGAGGGGGAGAACTGAATTCAGATAAGGATTAAGAGTCGAGAACAGTACAACGACTCGTTTGCTTTCTCTCATAATTTAAGGAAACGTCAAAGCTTCCGCGTTTCGCACGGGAGGGGGAGAACTGAATTCACATAAGGATTAAGAATCGAAAACAGTACACCGAATCGTCTGCTTCATGAAACGTCAAAACTTCCTCGCTTCGCGCGGGAGAAGGGAAACTGAATTCAGACCAATTAGGAGTCACGAACGGTACAACGAATCGTCTGCTTTCTCTAATAATTTAAGGAAACGTCGAAACTTCCGCGCTTCGCGCGGGACGGGGAGAACTGAATTCAGATAAGGGATAAGAGTCGAAAACGGTACAACGAATCGTCTTCTTTCTCTAATAAGTTAAGGAAACGTCAAAACTTCCTCGCTTTGCGCGGGAGAAGGGAAACTGAATTCAGACCAATTAGGAGTCACGAACGGTACAACGAATCGTCTGCTTTCTCTAATAATTTAAGGAAACGTCGAAACTTCCGCGCTTCGCGCGGGACGGGGAGAACTGGATTCAGATAAGGATTAAGAGTCGGAAAAAATGCTTTCTCTCATAATTAAAGGTAACGTCAAAACTTCCTCGCTTCGCGCGGGAGAAGGGAAACTGAATTCAGACCAATTAGGGCTTATTAAGAGTCGAGAACAGTACAACGACTCGTTTGCTTTCTCTCATAATTTAAGGAAACGTCAAAGCTTCCGCGTTTCGCACGGGAGGGGGAGAACTGAATTCACATAAGGATTAAGAATCGAGAACAGTACACCGAATCGTCTGCTTAATGAAACGTCAAAACTTCCTGGCTTCGCGCGGGAGAAGGGAAACTGAATTCAGACCAATTAGGAGTCACGAACGGTACAACGAATCGACTGCCTTCTCTAATAATTTAAGGAAACGTCGAAACTTCCGCGCTTCGCGCGGGACGGGGAGAACTGAATTCAGATAAGGGTTAAGAGTCGAAAACGGTACAACGAATCGTCTTCTTTCTCTAATAAGTTAAGGAAACGTCAAAACTTCCTCGCTTTGCGCGGGAGAAGGGAAACTGAATTCAGACCAATTAGGAGTCACGAACGGTACAACGAATCGTCTGCTTTCTCTAATAATTTAAGGAAACGTCAAAACTTCCGCGCTTTGCGCTAAAGGGGGAAACTGAATTCAGACAATTAGGGCTTATTAAGAGTCGAGACTAGTACAACGACTCGTTTGCTTTCTCTCATAATTTAAGGAAACGTCAAAGCTTCCGCGTTTCACACGGGAGGGGGAGAACTGAATTCAGATAAGGGTTAAGAGTCGAGAGCAGTACAACGAATCGTCTTCTTTCTATAATAATTTAATGAAACGCCAAAACTTCCGCGTTTCGCGCGGGAGGGGGAGAACTGAATTCACATAAGGGTTAAGAGTCGAAAACGGTACAACGAATCGTCTTCTTTCTCTAATAAGTTAAGGAAACGTCAAAACTTCCTCGCTTCGCGCGGGAGAAGGGAAACTGAATTCAGACCAATTAGGAGTCGCGAACGGTACAACGAATCGTCTGCTTTCTCTAATAATTTAAGAAAACGTCAAAACTTCCGCGCTTCGCGCTAAAGGGGGAAACTGAAAACAGACAATTAGGGCTTATTAAGAGTCGAGACCAGTACAACGACTCGTTTGCTTTCTCTCATAATTTAAGGAAACGTCAAAGCTTCCGCGTTTCGCACGGGAGGGGGAGAACTGAATTCAGATAAGGGTTAAGAGTCGAAAACGGTACAACGAATCGTCTTCTTTCTCTAATAAGTTAAGGAAATGTCAAAACTTCCTCGCTTCGCGCGGGAGAAGGGAAACTGAATTCAGACCAATTAGGGCTTATTAAGAGTCGAGAACAGTACAACGACTCGTTTGCTTTCTCTCATAATTTAAGGAAACGTCAAAGCTTCCGCGTTTCGCACGGGTGGGGGAGAACTGAATTCACATAAGGATTAAGAATCGAGAACAGTACACCGAATCGTCTGCTTAATGAAACGTCAAAACTTCCTCGCTTCGCGCGGGAGAAGGGAAACTGAATTTAGACCAATTAGGAGTCACGAACGGTACAACGAATCGTCTGCCTTCTCTAATAATTTAAGGAAACGTCGAAACTTCCGCGCTTCGCACGGGACGGGGAGAACTGAATTCAGATAAGGGTTAAGAGTCGAAAACGGTACAACGAATCGTCTTCTTTCTCTAATAAGTTAAGGAAACGTCAAAACTTCCTCGCTTTGCGCGGGAGAAGGGAAACTGAATTCAGACCAATTAGGAGTCACGAACGGTACAACGAATCGTCTGCTTTCTCTAATAATTTAAGGAAACGTCGAAACTTCCGCGCTTCGCGCGGGACGGGGAGAACTGAATTCAGATAAGGATTAAGAGTCGGAGAAAATGCTTTCTCTCATAATAAAAGGTAACGTCAAAACGTCCGCGCTTCGCGCGGGAGAAGGGAAACTGAATTCAGACCAATTAGGAGTTGCGAACGGTACAACGAATCGTCTGCTTTCTCTAATAATTTCAGAAAACGTCAAAACTTCCGCGCTACGCGCGGGAGAAGGGAAACTAAATTCAGACCAATTAGGAGTCGCGAACGGTACAACGAATCGTCTGCTTTCTCTAATAATTTAAGAAAACGTCAAAACTTCCGCGCTTCGCGCTAAAGGGGGAAACTGAATTCAGACAATTAGGGCTTATTAAGAGTCGAGACCAGTACAACGACTTGTTTGCTTTCTCTCATAATTTAAGGAAACGTCAAAGCTTCCGCGTTTCGCACGGGAGGGGGAGAACTGAATTCAGATAAGGGTTAAGAGTCGAGAGCAGTACAACGAATCGTCTTCTTTCTATAATAATTTAATGAAACGCCAAAACTTCCGCGTTTCGCGCGGGAGGGGGAGAACTGAATTCAGATAAGGGTTAAGAGTCGAAAACGGTACAACGAATCGTCTTCTTTCTCTGATAAGTTAAGGAAACGCCAAAACTTCCTCGCTTCGCGCGGGAGAAGGGAAACTGAATTCAGACCAATTAGGAGTCGCGAACGGTACAACGAATCGTCTGCTTTCTCTAATAATTTAAGGAAACGTCGAAACTTCCGCGCTTTGCGCGGGACGGGGAGAACTAAATTCAGATAAGGATTAAGAGTCGAAAAAAATACTTTCTCTCATAATTAAAGGTAATTCAAAGCTTCCGCGTTTCGCACGGGAGGGGGAGAACTGAATTCAGATAAGGGTTAAGAGTCGAGAGCAGTACAACGAATCGTCTTCTTTCTATAATAATTTAATGAAACGCCAAAACTTCCGCGCTTCGCGCGGGAGGGGGAGAACTGAATTCACATAAGGATTAAGAATCGAGAACAGTACACCGAATCGTCTGCTTAATGAAACGTCAAAACTTCCTCGCTTCGCGCGGGAGAAGGGAAACTGAATTCAGACCAATTAGGAGTCACGAACGGTACAACGAATCGACTGCCTTCTCTAATAATTTAAGGAAACGTCGAAACTTCCGCGCTTCGCGCGGGACGGGGAGAACTGAATTCAGATAAGGGTTAAGAGTCGAAAACGGTACAACGAATCGTCTTCTTTCTCTAATAAGTTAAGGAAACGTCAAAACTTCCTCGCTTTGCGCGGGAGAAGGGAAACTGAATTCAGACCAATTAGGAGTCACGAACGGTACAACGAATCGTCTGCTTTCTCTAATAATTTAAGGAAACGTCAAAACTTCCGCGCTTTGCGCTAAAGGGGGAAACTGAATTCAGACAATTAGGGCTTATTAAGAGTCGAGACCAGTACAACGACTCGTTTGCTTTCTCTCATAATTTAAGGAAACGTCAAAGCTTCCGCGTTTCGCACGGGAGGGGGAGAACTGAATTCAGATAAGGGTTAAGAGTCGAGAGCAGTACAACGAATCGTCTTCTTTCTATAATAATTTAATGAAACGCCAAAACTTCCGCGTTTCGCGCGGGAGGGGGAGAACTGAATTCACATAAGGGTTAAGAGTCGAAAACGGTACAACGAATCGTCTTCTTTCTCTAATAAGTTAAGGAAACGTCAAAACTTCCTCGCTTCGCGCGGGAGAAGGGAAACTGAATTCAGACCAATTAGGAGTCGCGAACGGTACAACGAATCGTCTGCTTTCTCTAATAATTTAAGAAAACGTCAAAACTTCCGCGCTTCGCGCTAAAGGGGGAAACTGAAAACAGACAATTAGGGCTTATTAAGAGTCGAGACCAGTACAACGACTCGTTTGCTTTCTCTCATAATTTAAGGAAACGTCAAAGCTTCCGCGTTTCGCACGGGAGGGGGAGAACTGAATTCAGATAAGGGTTAAGAGTCGAAAACGGTACAACGAATCGTCTTCTTTCTCTAATAAGTTAAGGAAATGTCAAAACTTCCTCGCTTCGCGCGGGAGAAGGGAAACTGAATTCAGACCAATTAGGGCTTATTAAGAGTCGAGAACAGTACAACGACTCGTTTGCTTTCTCTCATAATTTAAGGAAACGTCAAAGCTTCCGCGTTTCGCACGGGTGGGGGAGAACTGAATTCACATAAGGATTAAGAATCGAGAACAGTACACCGAATCGTCTGCTTAATGAAACGTCAAAACTTCCTCGCTTCGCGCGGGAGAAGGGAAACTGAATTTAGACCAATTAGGAGTCACGAACGGTACAACGAATCGTCTGCCTTCTCTAATAATTTAAGGAAACGTCGAAACTTCCGCGCTTCGCACGGGACGGGGAGAACTGAATTCAGATAAGGGTTAAGAGTCGAAAACGGTACAACGAATCGTCTTCTTTCTCTAATAAGTTAAGGAAACGTCAAAACTTCCTCGCTTTGCGCGGGAGAAGGGAAACTGAATTCAGACCAATTAGGAGTCACGAACGGTACAACGAATCGTCTGCTTTCTCTAATAATTTAAGGAAACGTCGAAACTTCCGCGCTTCGCGCGGGACGGGGAGAACTGAATTCAGATAAGGATTAAGAGTCGGAGAAAATGCTTTCTCTCATAATAAAAGGTAACGTCAAAACGTCCGCGCTTCGCGCGGGAGAAGGGAAACTAAATTCAGACCAATTAGGAGTCGCGAACGGTACAACGAATCGTCTGCTTTCTCTAATAATTTAAGAAAACGTCAAAACTTCCGCGCTTCGCGCTAAAGGGGGAAACTGAATTCAGACAATTAGGGCTTATTAAGAGTTGAGACCAGTACAACGACTTGTTTGCTTTCTCTCATAATTTAAGGAAACGTCAAAGCTTCCGCGTTTCGCACGGGAGGGGGAGAACTGAATTCAGATAAGGGTTAAGAGTCGAGAGCAGTACAACGAATCGTCTTCTTTCTATAATAATTTAATGAAACGCCAAAACTTCCGCGTTTCGCGCGGGAGGGGGAGAACTGAATTCAGATAAGGGTTAAGAGTCGAAAACGGTACAACGAATCGTCTTCTTTCTCTGATAAGTTAAGGAAACGCCAAAACTTCCTCGCTTCGCGCGGGAGAAGGGAAACTGAATTCAGACCAATTAGGAGTCGCGAACGGTACAACGAATCGTCTGCTTTCTCTAATAATTTAAGGAAACGTCGAAACTTCCGCGCTTTGCGCGGGACGGGGAGAACTAAATTCAGATAAGGATTAAGAGTCGAAAAAAATACTTTCTCTCATAATTAAAGGTAATTCAAAGCTTCCGCGCTTCGCCCGGAAGAAGGGAAACTGAATTCAGACCAATTAGGAGTCGCGAACGGTACAACGAATCGTCTGCTTTCTCTAATAATTTAAGAAAATGTCAAAACTTCCGCGCTTCGCGCTAAAGGGGGAAACTGAATTCAGACAATTAGGGCTTATTAAGAGTCGAGAACAGTACAACGACTCGTTTGCTTTCTCTCATAATTTAAGGAAACGTCAAAGCTTCCGCGTTTCGCACGGGAGGGGGAGAACTGAATTCAGATAAGGGTTAAGAGTCGAGAGCAGTACAACGAATCGTCTTCTTTCTATAATAATTTAATGAAACGCCAAAACTTCCGCGCGAACTGAATTCAGATAAGGATTAAGAATCGAGAACAGTACACCGAATCGTCTGCTTAATGAAACGTCAAAACTTCCTTGCTTCGCGCGGGAGAAGGGAAACTGAATTCAGACCAATTAGGAGACACGAACGGTACAACGAATCGTCTGCTTTCTCTAATAATTTAAGGAAACGTCGAAACTTCCGCGCTTCGCGCGGGTAAGGGAGAACTGAATTTAGATAAGGGTTAAGAGTCGAAAACGGTACAACGAATCGTCTTCTTTCTCTAATAAGTTAAGGAAACGTCAAAACTTCCTCGCTTTGCGCGGGAGAAGGGAAACTGAATTCAGACCAATTAGGAGTCACGAACGGTACAACGAATCGTCTGCTTTCTCTAATAATTTAAGGAAACGTCGAAACTTCCGCGCTTCGCGCGGGACGGGGAGAACTGAATTCAGATAAGGATTAAGAGTCGGAAAAAATGCTTTCTCTCATAATTAAAGGTAACGTCAAAGCTTCCGCGCTTCGCGCGGGAGAAGGGAAACTGAATTCAGACCAATTAGGAGTCGCGAACGGTACAACGACTCGTCTGCTTTCTCTAATAATTTAAGAAAACGTCAAAACTTCCGCGCTTCGCGCTAAAGGGGGAGACTGAATTCAGACAATTAGGGCTTATTAAGAGTCGAGAACAGTACAACGACTCGTTTGCTTTCTTTCATAATTTAAGGAAACGTCAAAGCTTCCGCGTTTCGCACGGGAGGGGGAGAACTGAATTCATATAAGGGTTAAGAGTCGAGAGCAGTACAACGAATCGTCTTCTTTCTATAATAATTTAATGAAACGCCAAAACTTCCGCGCTTCGCGCGGGAGGGGGAGAACTGAATTCAGATAAGGATTAAGAATCGAGAACAGTACACCGAATCGTCTGCTTAATGAAACGTCAAAGCTTCCGTGCTTTGCGCGGGAGGAAAACTGAATTCAGACAAGGATTTACAGTCGAGAACGGTACAGCAAATCGTCTTCTTTTTCTAATAATGTAATGAAACTTCGCGCGGGAGGGGGGGGGGGAAACTTCATTCAGGCAAGGATTAACAGTCGAGAATGGTACAATAAATCGTCTTCTTTTCCTAATAATTTAAGGAAACGTCTAAGCTTCCGCGCTTCCCGCGATAGGCCTATCACCCAAATCCCCCTAATGAGCGCGCTTCGCGCGCTCTTTAAGTGATTCGCTTGCTCACTACCGCTCCTCCATAAAATAAGATCTTAGCTCCGCGCCTGCATTAAAATATATAGCTATGATGCTGACTAAGTTGACGAAATAATTCATATATTTATATCATCGAGGAAAATGACCATTTGCGCAATCGCAAGTACTATAGAAAGTCCATAGGGAAACAATTCAGCCTTCGGGCCCGGGTTTATAGGGTTAAATTTGCAAATATTGGGACATTTAATTGTGTCGGTAATTGGTGGCTAGTTTTGTCGGTAATCGTTGGCCTCTACACCCCTCCACTGAAAAAGGTCTAGCGACGCCCCTGCTGACACATCAGTCACCGAAAATCATTTCTGAATGTCGGAATTGGTTCTTTATAGTAAACTTTACTTGGAAGCTGGTCATCGGTAAAGTATTATCGGCATTATCGTGATCCAAATCCCCAGGGACTCGACCTTTATGTCTAGACGTTGCATAATGCAATTCGTATTGGTATTTTATTCCATCTCAGAGTGATTACAAACGTTATTTTTTAAGGATAATAAAGATAAAGCTGTCCGGGTTTTTAAAGATAATGCTTCAAAAAAAAATCAAACAAGCTGTTTATTTCTTTATTCATGGTCTGTTTTTATTGTTTATCTGCCAATCCTCGAAAACGAATTTATTATGCATTTCACAGAGGAAGTTTGCATAGGATAACTATATATATATATATATAGATATATATATATATAAATGATTTATTAGGCTTGTTTTGCTTTCTAATGGATCCGTACAATATGGCACAGCTTTATGGGCCTGGAAGAGCCCCTACCGGGGGTTCCGGGGCGGAGCCCCAGGATGCTCTCGAGTTTATTTGACTTTCAAGAGAAAGTGTCTCTAAGATATAAAGAGAGGTTATTTCTTAAATGAAGTGAAAGGACTCTTGAAAATAAAATAGCCCTTTCATTTCATTTTATAAATAAACTCTAATCCATCCCTTGATATTTAAATTGCACTGCTCTTACTGTGTGCTTTGTTCACACTCTCCCTGATCTAAGGTGCTTTCTCTATTATTTTGATCATCAACAGACTGAAGCAAAAATGCTAGGCCACGAACTTTTCGAAGCGTGACCAGATTCAAAGCATGCTTAAATGGGGGCATTGATGTATGTACAAAAAACAAGATTGAGATCCCATGCAACGCTTCGAAATGTAAAGAAGAATGAGAAAAATAAAGTTGAGATTCGACCTTTATGTCTAGACGTTGCTTAATGCATTTCGTATTGGTATTATCTCCCATCTGAGAGTGATTATAGACGTTATTTATATGAATAATAAAGATAAAGCTGTCCGGGTCTTTGAATATAATGCTTCAAAACAAATCGACCAAGCTGTTTATTTCTTTATTCATGGTCTGTTTCTACTGTTTATCTATTTTCATTGCCAACCCTCGAAAACGAATTTATTATGCATTTCACAGAGGAAGTTTGCATAGGAGAACTATATATATATATATATATATATATATATGTATATATATGTATGTATACAGGGGCGTAAATCCGTACCGAGGAGTGGGGGATGATCGGCGATAGCCATCACATACTAGCACGAGCACACGCCCACACTAATTTACGCAAGCGCGCGCGATCGCGCACGCACAAACACACCACACACACACACGCACGCACACACACACGCACACACGCACACACACACGCAAACGAACAAACAACAAACACACACATACCCAAACACATGTACATAAATGTATACATGCATACATACATGCACGCACATGCCAAATTTGACAACCATAAAGTAAAAGAATTGGACATACTGACATATAGCGAACCTCACGTCGTATTATGAATAGCGACCCTCTTCTCCTATTATGAATAGCGACCCCCTACTCCTATTATGAATAGCGAACCTCTTCTCCTATTATGAATAGCGACCCTCGCGTCATATTATGAATAGCGACCCTCTTCTCCTATTATGAATAGCGACCTTCTTCTCCTTTTATGAATAGCGACCCCCTACTCCTATTATGAATAGCGACCCTCTACTCGTATTATGAATAGCGACCCCCTTCTCCTATTATGAATAGCGAACCTCATTTCGTATTATGAATAGCGACCCTCTACTCCTATTATGAATAGCGACCCTCTTCTCCTATTATGAATAGCAACCCTCATTTCGTATTATGAATAGCGACCCTCTTTCTGTGTTATGAATACCGACCCTTTTGTAATATTATGAATAGGGACCCTTATGAATAACGAACTCGATTTCGTATTATGAATAGCGACCCTCTTCTAATATTATGAATACCGACCCTCTTCTTTGATTATGAATAGCGGTCCTTATGAATAATTACCCTTTTCTCCAATTGTGAAAAGCGGACCTTATGAATAGCGGTCCTTATGAATAGTTGACCTTATGAATAGCGGACCTTATGAATAGCGACATTGAACCCACTTTTGTTACCCAAATAAGCTGCATCAAATCCAAGATATTATTCACGATTAAAAAAAACATGCTTTATCTTTAGGACATCTATAAATGAACTCTGTTTACTTTATAAATACGTAAACATAATATGTGCCTTTTACTGTAATTCTGTTTCGACTATTATTGAACTGGAAAAACACATCGGACTTAAAGTACGTCTCATGGGCGCGGACATTTTGGAATCAATGCCACACGTGTACATTAAATGAGTTCAGTACAGTTCTTTAGAGTCCAACTTGAATCTGTCTTATTTTCCGTTTTATGAGTTCATATGCCAGTTTCTATTAATCTGAACACTCTATTCTGTGGAGGGACAAAACTTCGTCGGGAATACAGGTACGGTAACTGACGGGTTAACTGGTAAACTAGACTTGACTAGAATTATGACGGCTTATTGCTATGACCCCAGAACAACATGGCAACAGTGAAAAACTTGACCTATGGTAGCTTTAAAGTCCAAAAAAGAGAATATTTAAATTAAGTAAAAGATCTTTGCTCCGGGAAACAATAATATGCTTTAAAAATGAGGACAACTAGGCAATTACAGCGTTACAGTTGCATCGCACTGCGGATCATAATATTTTATTAATTCCACCCCATGCACCTCTTCCGAATTCTTCTCACTATCTACCTTCTCTCTCCCTCTCTGTGCTCTTCCATTCAAATCCCTCTATCCGTCTCTCTGACTCTCTCTTCTCTCCCCATAATCACATTATCATCATCACTATCACAATCACCTCATCGTCATCGTTTTCTTATTGTTACAGTTATTGCGATCACCATAATTGTCACCATCATCTTTATCATCATCATCTTCATCATCTTCACCAACATCATTATCATCATCAACTTCACCATCATCATCATATTCACCCTCATCATCATCCATATCATCATCAACTTTATACCATCATCATCATCACCACCATTATCATCTTCACCGCCACCATAATCATCATCATCATCACCTTCACCATCTTCATCATCATCACCACCATTATCATCACCACCACCATTATCATTTTCACCACCATCATCATCATCATTATCATCACCTTCACGTTTTTCATCATCATCGTTATCATCATCACATTCACCATCATCATCACCTTCACCATCTTCATCATCATCATCATCATCATCATCATCACCCCAACATTATCATTTTCACCACCATCATCATCATCATTATCATCACTTCAACATCTTCATTATCATCACCACCATTATCATCTTCACCACCATCATCACCTTCACCATCTTCATCATCATCATTATCATCATCAACTTTACTATCATCATCATATTCACCACCATCATCATCAATATTATCATCACCTTCACCTTCTTCATCATCATCATCATCACCACCACCATTATCATTTTCACCACCATCATCATCATCATTATCTTCACCATCATCATCATCATCATCATCTTCACCATCATCATCATAATCATCATCAACATCATCTTCACTATGACCATTGCTGCAATAAACATCATAAAAGGCTACAAGTATTTGTTCCTTAGAATTCTTCCAATTTAATCGATGAAATTGATTGCACCCCCATCATGCCTATTTAACCGAGATCAACATAATATTATTATATATTATCCGTATAAACAAACGTAATACATACACATGAACATAACAAATAATAATAATTACTTAAAATAAGACGGATGAATAGCTCTCTTTAGGGCCATTAATTATTAATGGCTCTGATTTTCCTAAAGGTCTAGATGGAGAGGTTGTTTTGTCATAATGACTGATCTTATTAATTTAATCTTTGAATGTATACTCGCAAGTGTTGTTTAAAATTTCTTTTTGTTTCATGTGCTTTACTGTAAAACGAATGTTAATCAGCCTTCGTGCTGCCATTTTCAGTATGCTCAATAAACCATTCAATTTAATTCAATGAGTCAAGTGAATGACCCACGACACCTTCACATGAATGCCATTAAAGTAATGTAAGATAAGTGCTTTTACCGCCTATCAAGAATTAAGAAAGTTACAATATTTCTCTTCTCCCTTGTATACCATGGCACTTTTTGGACATTGATATTCTTTGGTGTTAGTCGACCTACTTCTTACCACAGTCACGATGACTATAATAAAAAACTAATAAACAAAATCATGATGTCAAAGGTATCATAATAATGCGGTACCAATAGTTGGCTTTCAGATGAGGAAAAACGCAACATTTATTCCTGGAAGGAGTACACAAACATTTTTAAGAGCACCCACGGTATTATGAAAAATGTAAAGAAATAAAGTGAAGTGGAATTCGAGCCACTCTTTGAAAAAAGAGAAATGAAACAAATCAAAAAGTGACGGCTCAAAAAAAAATCACCGGAACATAATGAAATCAAGAGAAGAAAAATGATGCGAGACGATTATATCGCCCTCTCCCACATATTCCTCAATAAGAATAAAAGGGACAAGTTGTCGATGTTGAAGTAGAATCATTCATCATCTCCACTGAAAAAAGAAGCCTTTATCGCACGCTTGAATTCTGACAATTTAAAAAGGAGAAAAAATATGCAGTGAATGAAAAAAAATAAGGCAATCTTCAAACATTGTCTCGCCTGCGTCTCACCGTGCGAATAATAACTCAATACACATATGAAAAGTATATAATTTCGAGCTTTCAGAGGTTCAGATTGTAAATTTTGATTCTAGCATGTTAATGTTGCATAGATTTTATCCCTGGAAAATGAGAGAACACCACTTAAGAATGCTGCTAATACTATCTTAAAACCTAGTGTATTAAAAAAAGACACAGACTAGACAATATTCAACTGCGCACGACTGAGAATTATGCCTCTGCCTCTGATTGAATATCCCTCAAATGTTGACCTGGCGATCCGAAATCAATTTGAGATTGTGCGTTGTTCATAAGGTCTACTTAGGTACATATAAAGTTTGATAAAATTGTAGTGGATCATCGTTGAGGTATTGCCGTAAGATGGTAGTGAACCTCCGACCTCATCATCAAAGTTTTATTCAATTATTGCGTGTACAGTGCTTTCATGGAAAATTGATTGACCTTTTGACCATTTGACCTCGGTCTGATTTGACCCATTTTCAAACTTGATCTGCCCCCTTCAAGAGATGTACCTGGGGTTTGAATTTGGTGATCCTACCAGGCACGTAGCCACGAGGGGGGGGGGGGGCACGTGCCCCCAATTTGTTTTCTTCCAAGATCGGTTGAACTTATTTAGACCCATTTTTTTTTACCTCGATCGATTACATGTATGTGCCCCCCCCCCCCCAAACATCAAACTCTGGCTACGTGCCTGATCCTACCTCGAAGCTATACAAATTTATTGCGAATATAGCATGATTGTAGACGACAACAACACGAATGACGCCAGATATAGTGACGCCTATTATGTCTCGCTCCGCTACGCAGGTGAGACAAAAATTACGTCGAATGAGAACTGCTTTTAATAGTTTGATGATTACAGGTGAAGTCGAGTACTGGTCATACGATTCAACGGTGACAAAAAAATATTTGGGACCAATATTATGGAAGGTTCATTTAGTAGTACGTAAGAATCGGTGTATACTCTCAGCTGACTGTGAGGTTTTGAAACTGGGGGAAAGGGACGAGACAAGAAGACTCCTGAACCCCCTCCCATACTCTTCCTCTGAGCAGCAGCCTTTCAAATTCGTGTTTCATTTTACGAGTAAGATCGGTGCCCATCCCCATATCACTCCAGTTCCCTTCAATGGGTTGATTACACTATGCCACTGACATCATCCATTCAATGCACTCACCTTTTAAGTCGACTTTACCGTCATCATTTAAGTCGGTTTTCTTGATCACTGTCTTGATATCCTCCTCCGTCATCGGTGGATCAACGGTTAACATCGCTTGACGCAGCTCGTCAGGACTGCAAGCAAATAATTAACAAATAACAATTATTTGAGTTCACTTTCTCCAAATTTGGTCATTCCATTGAAGTCATTGACTAAATTATCATCAAATATTATTTCGAATGTAATGAATATTGATCCAGCATAGAGGTGCTAAATCTGATCTCGACCATACCATATAGAAAATAAAATTAAGATGGTTGATCTACTCTTGTACAAGCATAACAAGCACAATAATCATCCCCATCCGTCCGGGCAATCACGACCTGGCAAAGACAACAAACACAAACATTTTCGGACAGCTAACTCGTTATACAAATTAACTAGTCCCCGGATAATTGTCATCTCTAAAACAAATATTCTGTTTGCACTATCCTAATGAGGTATATTCTACCAGGTGGTAGATCGTAGTTTTCCTTGGAACTGTTATTGCCTGGTTGATAGTTTTAGAGAAAGAGAGGGGCAGGGGCGGGGGGGGGGGGGGGAGGGAGATGGAGGGAGGGAGCAGGAGGGGTATGTTCAGGGATTGGCTATCCTAACACAGTTTAATATTTGCCTTTAGGAAGAAATTCATCCCATAATCGTCCCCATTAAAATAATGTTCTCCAACAGCGGAAAGTTGGACGGACAATCTATTGGATTTTTTTCTTCTTCAAATTTACCTGATAAATTTTAATGCCATCCTCACACAAGACAAAAAAGCACCCCTTTGTATCCCTTTACTCCTTGAGACTATACCATATCACGCTATCGCTGTCTAACTTACCAAAGGAATCCATTGTTATCCTTGTCCAAGTTGCGGAAAGCTTTTACGTATTTTTTCTTTTTCCTTTTCATTTTTTGTGATATCATCGTCACAAACTCATTAAAATCAATAGTTCCGTTACCTAGCAGTATAAAGAAAAAGAGGTTTCTTAGTTCGCACACAAAATTCCTTTTCGAATAGTAATTCATCTTGCATTCTTACGAAGATTAGATCCGATAATTCACTTAAATAAATGCCTAATGAGTTGAGATATCTTAAGGTGAAAAAAGTAAACGCTTTTATGTAAACTTTGTTGAAATGAAGAGAGAGCAATTTCTGAGCTCTTTTCGTTAAAAAAGATCAGTATGATTTGAGTGATACTGAATTGTGTATAGTACGAACAATTATGACCAATAAAAGTTTTGAAACAAAAACATAAGAGTTTACTTTGAAAGTTGTGCATAATATTAAGTTCTTTAATTAAAGCCTTCTCCAGAATGTACGTTAGGCTACAAAAATTTAGAAACGTTAGAACATGCACAATGGCAATATCGCTTTGTTTAGCAGGCACGTAGCCAGAGTTTGATTTTTTTTGGGGGGGCACATACATGACTTGTAATCGATCGAGGTAAAAACAAGGGGTCTAAAAAAGTTCAACTTTTTAAAATCACATAATTCATTGTTAACATGTTAAACTTCTTACGGATTTAACAAACCATGTTAAACAAAATATGTTTTGTGCTTCAGGTCATAGATTATTAAACTTCAATTTGCATCTTGTGATCAGTTTCATGATTTTCATCATCTCTTTCGTTGTCATTTTTAAAGTCTCCACCATGAACTCACGATTAAGTATCAGCATCATTGATGGTGTCTGCAAGCTCTTCCTGAGTAAGGTCCTGACCCACTGCTTTCATCGCAACATCCAACTCCTTAGTAGTAATGGTGCCATCGTTATTCTTGTCATAGACTGCAAAACGTTTCCTGAATACTACAAAGAGATATTACGAAAGTATTTTTAAAAAGTGCAGATATGGTGTCAGTAAGACAGGGGAGGAAAATGAGCAATATTGCTAATAAAAGCAAAGTCGTTCCTCTTGAAAGCAAATTACTTCTACATGACTAAAAATTATTGGATTGATTAAGAATTTTTTTTCATCATTAGGCGTTATTTCCCTTCATTTCTTCAATATTGCAATCTTCAAATTGCAAGCAGGCGTGATGGCTCAGTGGTATAGCATTGGTCATGAAGCTGGGAGGTCCCGTGATCGAAACCAAGTATATGCGCTAGTGCGTTTTTGGTAAGTCATTAATCCTCATTATCAGGTCCCTCGGAGAGGATTAAAAGCCGTCGGTAATCTGGTTGATTACTTACAAGCACACGCATGCTTTCGTAGCAGTCAGGTAAAACAAACTAACTAACCAACCAACCAACCAACCAATATCCTCTAATGTTAACGATAAATTTCTTTATCCGAGAAGACCAGCTGTTATTTTCACATCTTTAATGATCTTATTTTCTTGTGATGCTCTTTGAGAGCTTACACATTACTGTATACAACTTTCATGTTTAACATGGTTTTATAATAACCTCTTGTTATGTAATTTTGGTCTCCCACTTAAAAAATTAAAACATTCGGACTCTTGCTTTTCGTACCTTCTATTCGTTTCTCGGTAAACAATAATTTGGCTGCCTGTAATGAAAAAAAGAGATAAATGAGATTAAAAGAACATTTTTATTGATGAATTACATTGTGAAATGCAGTATTTTGCTTTATTGACTTAGTATACACCAACAAAAAAAGAGCAGAACAAAAGGGTCACCCACAATGGAAAACCTCGCAGCGAAATATACCAATTTTATACATGGTTGGCCCTCATACCCCTTCGTTGTGATTAGATTAGACAAATTTGGGTGTAATAGTCTGAATATTTAATTGCGAGCGAGCGAAGCAAAAACATTATAAAAAGTAAAAAACAATCCTAATCATGAAAGACTGAAAAGATCTTTGATTAGAAACAAAATGTATTAACATAAAATGCGAGCGATCTTTGGGTGAAATTAAAGAAGTGTTGCTCTTAGTCGCTTTCCTCCTCATAACTGCAGATTATTGTTAGCATCTTTTGTATTTAATGATTTGCCATTAAATCGTTTTTTTACTGTTGTATCTATTGAATATATCTACATGTCTTGTTACCTTGTATATGCCTTACTTTGTAAATTCTTTTCATATGCAGTTAATTGTGGAAATAAAACCTATATAAAATATATAAAAAGTAAATAAAATTAGGAGCACATTTATTAGTGAAAGGAAAAGGGGGCACATATCAAAAGTTAAAAGGACACTTATCAGAAAAGAAAATGAGCACATGTCAAGGTAAAAATCAGAATTATTAAAGGGAAAATGGGTCCTAATCGCAACTGATACGGGGCACTCACCAGAAATTTAAAAAGGCATGTATTACAAAGGAAAAGGGTCAATAATCAGAAGGAAAATGGCACTAATGAGAAAGGATGGGTGCACTTGTCAGAGATAAAAAAAAAGGGGGAAAAGGAGCACCTCTCAAATTTTAATGAGGGCATTCACCGGAGATGAAAAGAGGCGCTTTAAACTGTCAAAACAAAAGGTACACCTCTAAAGATTTGAAAAGAAGAGGTAAAGGGGCACTTATCAGAGGTGGTTAGGTGCATTTCTTGTACCTGAAGAGGGGCACTCACCTGAGATGATTAAAGGCACTTGTGAGAATGGAAACGGGCACTTATTACAAAGGAAAATGGGCTCTTGTCGAAAGAAAAGGGGCACCTGTGAGATTTTAATAGAGGCATTTATCAGACATGTGAGAAGGGGCATTGATGAGAAAGGGAAGTGGCTCTTATTACAAAAAGAAAAAGATCATTTATCAGAAGTAAAAAGGGCAATTAACACAAACGAAAAGGACACTTATTGAAGTAAAATGTGCACCACTCAGATTTGAATAGGGGGAATATGAGGGGGCACTTATCAGAGGTGGTAAAATGTGGAACTGGCACCTTTTAGGAATAAAAAAGGGCACATATCTGAAGTAAAAGGTGACACCTTCCTATATAAAAAGGGGCACCTGAGGGATACCTGAAAAAGCGGCGCTATGACCCCCCCCCCCCCCCCCACGACTCCACTCCCTCTGGGCTAAATTTATAGCCTAAAAGTGTTTTCCTTCCAATTAAAAACATGTATTGATTAGGGTCTCGAACTATCTAGACTTGCTCGTTCTCTCTCTCTCTCTCTCTCTCTCTTCTCTTCTCTTCCTCCCTTAGATTGTCCAAAGCCAAAGAAAGGTGTGTAGTCTTTAAATTATAATTCCAGATTTAAGTCAACAAATATTTATCAAAAATTAAGTCGTTAAGCTTAGAAAGTATGTTAAACCCATCTTTTTTGAGCATGCGGACCAAGATCCGTGGCTCAATCGTCGCTAGAATTCTCAGGGATCCGGGCCTTTTGAACTAAGGCTTTTGCAATAATTCCTCGAGCACCCCCCCCCCCCCTCTTGTTTTGAAAAAAGCATGTTAAAGAGAAATAGAAATAAAAAGAGAACGAAAGAAAGAACGAAAGAACGAAAGAACGAACAAAGAACGAAAGAACAAAGACGTTGAATCTGTAATGGTTAAATTGTAAAAAATCATATTTAATGGCGATCGTGGGGACGGAAAAATTGAAGTAGAACGCATATCAAAGGAATGGGAGGTACAGGCCGTATGTTAAAGTGACTGGGTAACATTGTTGAACGTTGATGAAAAAAATTGCTTAATTTTTGTATAAAATGTTACTTACTATATTCCTTCTACTATACTAACCCTCTGACATGCAAAAAATCCTGAACAAATTCTCAAACCGCAAAGATATCTATGGTTTTCTTTGAAGGCGTCGATGTGAGGCACCCTCTAACAGTGATTAACAGTAAATTCTCCCAACCATTTTTGAATTTTCCCAACCGTTTTTCCATGAGAAAAATACATAAAACAGGCTATAAAAATCTGTCAACACTTAACCGTCTGGAATGGAATGTAGAGCCATTTTATTGCTTTGTGAGGATTTACATTCACCTAAAATGTAATTAAATTGTCCTTGTCTTGATGCTGAACAGGCTTTGACAAGTAGCAGAATAGAAGTAGAATAATATAGTTGGGAGAATTAAAGAATCGATCAGATCAGTTTTTCCCAATTTGTACCATGAATAATGATCCGTTTTCACTCAAATTTTCAGATTATCTTTAATTGTACATCTAGCATTGAAGTCACTACCTTAACACCACTATCTCTCATCTGAACAATGTTACCCAGTCCCTTTAAGCAAATCATAGACAATTTTTGGTAAATGCCCATAAAATTGGTCTGGGTGGAGGCCGATAAGCTTTAGTGAAATTACTTGTTATACCGTATAGAATATAAATTAATTTATGTTTCTCAAGACCGTAATTAAATGCCTAAGTCCACTGAGCTTCCGGGGGGCTCCGCCCCCTAGACCCCACACCAATTTACGCTTCGCTCGCTACCCTCTACCCGATCGTAAATACTTTAGCCCCCCCCCCCCCCCCACTTTGGTGTTCCGCGGGGCCTGTGAATATTATATACGCATAAAAAACACTGATCTTTATGATGTCTTTAACGAGATATAGCTTCTTCTCTCCTTGCAAACGAGAAAGAAAACAAGGTCATTAAAAGGGATTAAGCGACAAACACTGATTTTGTTCAAATTGATGCAAATATTTGTTTGAATAAGCACAGCTATTCACCAAAATCTTCTTTGTAAAAACCACTTTTACAAATCTCAGCCATGCTTACTGAGTTGAGACGTTCCATTCAATTTATAATACTCATTAAAGAATACACTTATCCTAATCTGAAAGTGATCTCACAGCGCAGTGGCAGAATTGCATGGCTGAGATTTGTTAAAGTCGTTTTTTACAAAGAAGATTCTGGTGAAAAGCATTGCTTATTCAAAAAAATCTTTGCATCAATTTGAATCAACAAGATTATTTGTCGCATGATCCTTTCATTAAATAACCTTGTTTTCTTTTTCGTTTGCAGGGGGAGAAGAAGCTATGTGACGTTAAGAAATCATAAAGATCAGATGTATTGTGCGTATATACATAATGAACAGGCGCGTACGCAGGATTTTTTCAAAGGGGGGAGGGGGGTTAACATTTTTAAATCGGGTCGAAAATTTCGCAACGACTCAACCAGCCGCTGAATAAGGGGGGGGGGTTCGAAATTTGAAAATTAGACATTTCGCTCCGTTGGGAGAGGGGGGGGGGTAAGGTCAACTTTTTTAGGTCAGCCATTTGTATTAAAAAAATTAAGATAAAAAAAAGAAAGAAAAGAAAATCACCAAAGGGGGGGGGGGGTTCCTCCAAGATACACACATGAAAAATACCAAGGGGGGGTTCAACCCCCTAACCCCCACCCCCTGCGTACGCGCCTGCATATGAATACAGAACAAAATGTTGATTATTAGAATGTCATTTAGGAATACCTCTATAAAAAAAAAATAATAATAATTTGCCGATACCACATTGTATTTAGCCCGTATCAGTATTGGTATGAGCCAATATAAA
This sequence comes from Strongylocentrotus purpuratus, assembly GCF_000002235.5. Classification (NCBI taxonomy): domain Eukaryota; kingdom Metazoa; phylum Echinodermata; class Echinoidea; order Camarodonta; family Strongylocentrotidae; genus Strongylocentrotus; species Strongylocentrotus purpuratus. Next base: position 11,133,394 of record NW_022145611.1, read on the forward strand.
GTTATTATTCTTTATTCAGTTCAGTATAATGCTTTTCCTCAACAATAGTTTCGCTTTTTTTTGTTTGTTAGGGTTTCACATTAATGTACATTACACAAACCCACCGGATGGATTGGAAAGGAAAATTCAAGATAAATCATACACGATGATGGAGAAAACAACTTTTTTAGTGAAATCCCCAGACTTGTAAGTAAAGTATATTATTTTGAAAAAAACGTGAATTAAATCATGGAGTAATTGTAAGTACACTCAACCCTACAATAGTATTTCTAATTTGATTTGTGCTAGTCTGTTTCACTAGTGTATGCAGCAATGATTATTGCCCAGGGTACCAGTGTTTCGAGAGAGAAATATGCCAAAATGGAGTTTAAACAGGTGTATTAATACCTCCAAATCATCTAAGAACTGTAGACGACAGCAACATTTCAGAAGGTAAACAAATTTAAATCATGATTATTTAAACAACTTATCATTTTTAGAAATTGGGATAGATCCGGCGAAATTGAAGATTTTTCTGGAATTCAGGTACCTATACCTCTCTTCTGGTCGACTTGCTTTCAAGGAGTGGCAAGGGTGGAGTGCTGATAAATAATCAGAAGGAAAATGGCACTAATGAGAAAGGATGGGTGCACTTGTCAGAGATAAAAAAAAAGGGGAAAAGGAGCACCTCTCAAATTTTAATGAGGGCATTCACCGGAGATGAAAAGAGGCGCTTTAAACTGTCAAAACAAAAGGTACACCTCTAAAGATTTGAAAAGAAGAGGTAAAGGGGCACTTATCAGAGGTGGTTAGGTGCATTTCTTGTACCTGAAGAGGGGCACTCACCTGAGATGATTAAAGGCACTTGTGAGAATGGAAACGGGCACTTATTACAAAGGAAAATGGGCTCTTGTCGAAAGAAAAGGGGCACCTGTGAGATTTTAATAGAGGCATTTATCAGACATGTGAGAAGGGGCATTGATGAGAAAGGGAAGTGGCTCTTATTACAAAAGAAAAAGATCATTTATCAGAAGTAAAAAGGGCAATTAACACAAACGAAAAGGACACTTATTGAAGTAAAATGTGCACCACTCAGATTTGAATAGGGGGAATATGAGGGGGCACTTATCAGAGGTGGTAAAATGTGGAACTGGCACCTTTTAGGAATAAAAAAGGGCACATATCTGAAGTAAAAGGTGACACCTTCCTATATAAAAAGGGGCACCTGAGGGATACCTGAAAAAGCGGCGCTATGACCCCCCCCCCCCCCACGACTCCACTCCCTCTGGGCTAAATTTATAGCCTAAAAGTGTTTTCCTTCCAATTAAAAACATGTATTGATTAGGGTCTCGAACTATCTAGACTTGCTCGTTCTCTCTCTCTCTCTCTCTCTCTTCTCTTCTCTTCCTCCCTTAGATTGTCCAAAGCCAAAGAAAGGTGTGTAGTCTTTAAATTATAATTCCAGATTTAAGTCAACAAATATTTATCAAAAATTAAGTCGTTAAGCTTAGAAAGTATGTTAAACCCATCTTTTTTGAGCATGCGGACCAAGACCCGTGGCTCAATCGTCGCTAGAATTCTCAGGGATCCGGGCCTTTTGAACTAAGGCTTTTGCAATAATTCCTCGAGCACCCCCCCCCCCCCTCTTGTTTTGAAAAAAGCATGTTAAAGAGAAATAAAAATAAAAAGAGAACGAAAGAAAGAACGAAAGAACGAAAGAACGAACAAAGAACGAAAGAACAAAGACGTTGAATCTGTAATGGTTAAATTGTAAAAAATCATACTTAATGGCGATCGTGGGGACGGAAAAATTGAAGTAGAACGCATATCAAAGGAATGGGAGGCAAATCATAGACAATTTTTGGTAAATGCCCATAAAATTGGTCTGGGTGGAGGCCGATAAGCTTTAGTGAAATTACTTGTTATACCGTATAGAATATAAATTAATTTATGTTTCTCAAGACCGTAATTAAATGCCTAAGTCCACTGAGCTTCCGGGGGGCTCCGCCCCTAGACCCCACACCAATTTACGCTTCGCTCGCTACCCTCTACCCGATCGTAAATACTTTAGCCCCCCCCCCCCCCCCTCCCCACTTTGGTGTTCCGCGGGGCCTGTGAATATTGTATACGCATAAAAAACACTGATCTTTATGATGTCTTTAACGAGATATAGCTTCTTCTCTCCTTGCAAACGAGAAAGAAAACAAGGTCATTAAAAGGGATTAAGCGACAAACACTGATTTTGTTCAAATTGATGCAAATATTTGTTTGAATAAGCACAGCTATTCACCAAAATCTTCTTTGTAAAAACCACTTTTACAAATCTCAGCCATGCTTACTGAGTTGAGACGTTCCATTCAATTTATAATACTCATTAAAGAATACACTTATCCTAATCTGAAAGTGATCTCACAGCGCAGTGGCAGAATTGCATGGCTGAGATTTGTTAAAGTCGTTTTTTACAAAGAAGATTCTGGTGAAAAGCATTGCTTATTCAAAAAAATCTTTGCATCAATTTGAATCAACAAGATTATTTGTCGCATGATCCTTTCATTAAATAACCTTGTTTTCTTTTTCGTTTGCAGGGGGAGAAGAAGCTATGTGACGTTAAGAAATCATAAAGATCAGATGTATTGTGCGTATATACATAATGAACAGGCGCGTACGCAGGATTTTTTCAAAGGGGGGAGGGGGGTTAACATTTTTAAATCGGGTCGAAAATTTCGCAACGACTCAACCAGCCGCTGAATAAGGGGGGGGGGTTCGAAATTTGAAAATTAGACATTTCGCTCCGTTGGGAGAGGGGGGGGGGTAAGGTCAACTTTTTTAGGTCAGCCATTTGTATAAAAAAAAATTAAGATAAAAAAAAGAAAGAAAAGAAAATCACCAAAGGGGGGGGGGGGTTCCTCCAAGATACACACATGAAAAATACCAAGGGGGGGTTCAACCCCCTAACCCCCACCCCCTGCGTACACGCCTGCATATGAATACAGAACAAAATGTTGATTATTAGAATGTCATTTAGGAATACCTCTATAAAAAAAAATAATAATAATTTGCCGATACCACATTGTATTTAGCCCGTATCAGTATTGGTATGAGCCAATATAAAGTTATTATTCTTTATTCAGTTCAGTATAATGCTTTTCCTCAACAATAGTTTCGCTTTTTTTTGTTTGTTAGGGTTTCACATTAATGTACATTACACAAACCCACCGGATGGATTGGAAAGGAAAATTCAAGATAAATCATACACGATGATGGAGAAAACAACTTTTTTAGTGAAATCCCCAGACTTGTAAGTAAAGTATATTATTTTGAAAAAAACGTGAATTAAATCATGGAGCAATTGTAAGTACACTCAACCCTACAATAGTATTTCTAATTTGATTTGTGCTAGTCTGTTTCACTAGTGTATGCAGCAATGATTATTGCCCAGGGTACCAGTGTTTCGAGAGAGAAATATGCCAAAATGGAGTTTAAACAGGTGTATTAATACCTCCAAATCATCTAAGAATTGAAAATTTGCCGGATCGACCTTTCGTTCCGTTGGGGGGGGGGGGGGGTAAGGTCACCTTTTATTATGCCACCGATTAGCTTCTTTTTTTTTTTAAACCAAAAACAAACAAGGGGGGGTCCTCCAAAATGCACATAGGCCTATAAGAAACCCAAAGGGGGGGTTAACCCCCACCCCCCCCCCCTCCCTGCGTACGCGTCTGGGTACAGGTGTACCCTCTATACGTAGTTGTGGATAGTGTTTGTATAATTCAGAAGTAATTGCATTTTCGTTTTCTATGCCGAATGGGATGGGTTGCTCAATCTGAGGGCTCTTTTGTGTTCATTAAGAGTTCTGCCAGTTTCACCAACATATGAATTGTTACAATCTGTGCACGTAATCTTGTACACAATACCTGTCTTTTCCCCTCTTGGGATTTTGTCTTTTGGGTGGACAATTATGGATTAAGAGGATTAAGCCAACACTTAGCAGGGACTCTGTGCACCTAATGTCACCGAAAAGACAATAAAATATAACCTGTGATCAATATAGACTATAGAGACAGATTGCTGTTGCGCATTGCGACATTATAGACGCCAATCGGTGAATGAAACTTATTTTCTGAATAGATAGAGCTATTAATCAAAGTTTGGTGAAGCTTAAAGCCAATCTCGAAAATCTTCTCTCAAAAGATTGAAGAAAGAAAGTAAAATTTCTCTGGATCTCAAGTACCGATAGTCCGATACCTCTCTTCTGGTCGACTGGCTTTCAAGGAGTGGCAAGGGTGGAGTGCTGACAAAAGAGTACTATACAGCGAAGAGTGATGACTCCTGAAATAAAGCACGTGACCACATGATAGGAATGTTGTTGTTGTTATTTTAGTTTTAAACGACGAGTATTAGTCCGTAGTTAATTTTTAAGCCAAAGAAAGAAATCCAGGTTATAGTATTTATCAAGACGTTTCCTTATTATTTCTTCTCTCTTTTGCTCGTTTAGTTTTAAGTAAAAAGCATAATCGTGATATATTATAGTATTAATGACTGCTTTGAGAGAAATAGTTGTTTTTATACGCTCAAGGGAAGGTTAGAATTGTGCTATTGCCCGAGGCGTGCCGAGGGCAATAGCCCAATTGTAACCTTCCCGAGAGCGTATAGAAACAACTATTTCTCGAATATTAAAGCAGTCATTAAAACTTTTATATGCCGAAAAAATTATGACACCACCTTGGCCTTTCTCTAGTTTATCTGCACGGTTCTTTTGTATGAGTGTTTCTTTGAGAGTAGACTATATCTAGATTCAAGTCTAAGCAAGATATTTTTACAATTTTAGGGGTGGGCCGGCCCTGTGGGGAATATGGAGAAAAACCTGCGCTTTCATATGACACCTCACTTATTGAGTATCACCTTCAGGATCACGAGCAATATTAGTTTGAATCTCTGGTAATTAAAACATCGACCAATCTAGCATGATCGAGTGCGCAATGGCCAATGGAAATGCATAGGGATGTGTGTAATCTCTACGGGAAGGATCTGCATGCATCTGTCCGTGACGTAAAAATCATAACAATCACCAGCATCTGGTTGTCGCGTACTAGAATTTAGGCCTACTGAAAAAAAATTATGGAAGATTTCACGTACCCTTTTTGGTGTTCTTGCTGTCAGCATGTCTCGCATATGATCCTCATCTAGAAGTTGAAATCTTCGGAGTTTCTACAGCCATTTTTGCCTTGTTTGAATCGAGATATATTGCCGTACTAAAAATGCCGACCAATTCTTCGCACACGTACGGTATCCGCGATCGCTCAAACAATTTTTTAACATGTAAACCTATGGGTAACCATTTAGAACTTATTATATTATTTAGAACTATTTTCCGGTAACCATGGTAACTGGGATTTTAGAACTATTTGTTTGAACTATTACATGGGTTTGGAATTTTACCGGGAATTTTACAGGAATAGTTAAAGTTTATGAATGCAATTTCGACCAATCAGATGGCTGGATTTCTTAAGTGAGGTATATAATCCATTCTAGTAATATTTGTCCTAGGACCAGTACCATTGCTAAGGAGAAAGAAGACTGACACAAATTGTGGAAAGTGCAAATATAGTTCACCCCGTAATCATGGTAATGTTGTAGGCGTTAACTTGATGAATTAGATGTAAAATAGTTACCCGCATTTTTATGTTAAAAACATTTTCAATTCAATTCAATTTTATTTCGCAATATAAAAATCAAAATATACAAAGTAACGGTAAATTATAACTATGTTTACAAAGGTTATATGCGGAGCTTTCCATGAAGGTTGCAAAAAACCTGTGAAGTTGGATCGCCCATTAAAGAATGAAAAACAATACTAAAAGAAATATAAAATATTATAATAAGCACACATCAATAAATTAAGTATAAATTAATAAGACAAGATAAAGTAAAATAGAAAGAAGAAACAAAATATTTAAAGGGGGAAAACAAAACAAAACAAAACAAAACAACAATGGATGATGGTTCAGATATAAAAATTAAAAAAATCAACAACTGCTGATTAATAAATATTTAGTAGTAAGATTTTATATTGTTTTCTAAAGGAAGATATTCTTAAACATTTATTTTGAACGTTGAATAGTGAGTCTAATTCAGTTTGTGTTGCATTGGTAGCCCATACAATATTTCAAATAAGGGAAAATAATGGAATGATATAAAGTTATCAAAATTAATGTTCGGGTAACAAACTATATTTTAGCTTATTTATCAAGCCAGAGAACAGAGAGAACAGGGGGAAAGGAGAAGAGAATTTAGGGAGAGAGGGGGGGGGGGGTGGCCGGGGAAAGGCGGAGAGTGAATTGGTCGGAACACATAAAGCGATTTAATTAAGTTCCCTGTGATCAATATCATAGAATGGAGACAGATCACTGTTGCGCATTGCGACATATCATTACGCCACCGTGAATGAAACTGATTTTCTGAATGGATAGATCTTTTAATCAAAGTTTGGTGAAGCATAAATCCAATTTAGAAAATCTTCTTTCAAAAGATTGAAGATGGAAAGTAACATTTCTCTGGATCTCAAGTACCGATACCTCTCTTCTGGTCGACTAGCTTTCAAGGAGTGGCAAGGGTGGAGTGCTGACAAAGAGTACTATTCAGCGAAGAGTGATAACTCTCGAAATAAAGCACGTGACTTTTGCTGGGACTGTTGTTATTTTAGTTTTAACGACGAGTATTAGTCATCGAATTGAGTGTGTTGGTACGAGTCCGCAGTGAATTATCACGCTGAAGAAAAAAATCAAGGCTATAGTATTCAATACTATCAAGGCGTTTCCTTATTATTTCTTCTTTCTTTTGCTCGTTTAGTTTTAGGCTATTAAAAAAAGTACATGTATAGCGTCCCCGTCCGCTTCCTTTTTGGGGGCCGCCTTCTATTTATTTATGTTTTAATGATTTGTTTTCTTCCAATGAATTAAAACAAGACAACTATACTGCTAAAATAATCTATTTCTAATTTACAACAACAAAAAACTCTGGCGGCCATCTTGAAAAATAGCCCGACTATAAGGAAACATGTACCGAGCGGCCATTTTGAAAGAATAAAAGGGCCTCCTCCGTAATTCCTTTTTTTTCTTCAAAAAGGCAGGACGCTAAACATGTTTTTTTTTATTTGGCCTTAGTAAAAAGCATAATGGTAATATATTCTATTCTAGTAATATTTGTCCTAGGACCAGTACCAGTGCCAAGGAGAAAGATGTCAACAAAATGTTTGTGGAAAGTGCAAATATAGTTCGCCCGCAATCATGGTAATGTTGTAGGCGTTAACTTGATGAATTAGATGTAAAATAGTTACCTGCATTTTTATGTTAAAAACATTTTTGAGAGAACAATGAGAAAAGGAGGAGGGAATTTAGGAAGAGAGATCGGGGGGGGTGGGGGGAGAGGTGGCCGGGGAAAGGCGGAGAGTGATTTGGTCGGAACACAAAAAGCGAATTAATTAAGTTCCCTGTGATCAATATCATAGACTGGAGACAGATCACTGTTACGCATTGCGACATATCATTACGCCACTGGTGAATGAAACTGATTTTCTGAATGGATAGATCTATTAATCAAAGTTTGGTGAAGCATAAAGCCAATCTAGAAAATATTCTCTCTCCGATATCGGTTCATCGAATTCAGTAAACACCAATGAACGTAGTAAGTCCATGGTGTAACTGCACATGCGTTGTGATCTCTCGTGATACTAATAATGATTCCAACCATGTTCACTGTTTCACCCTAATCTGGGACAAATTTTTACATTCATTTTAAAAACAATGTTGCTCGGTGAAGCGTGTATGGATTGATGCCATCAATGTATAGTTACATTTTGAAAGCATTTTACTTTTACTTTATGAAAAGCATGGAATCATATTTTAGACAGCTCATAATTATAGTCTATAAAGAAATGGGATAACTGTTCAGCAAAGAAACTATTCACTGGTATTTCCTTTATACCTATTAGTTTGATCATAAAAAAGAATAGCACTGTTTTTTATGTTTATAAATGCTTATAGTTGTCATTAAAACCCAATAATTCAAATCAAATAAAATCAATTAAATAAAAATCAATTCCCTTTTATGACTTATCTATAAGGAAAAACCTGTATCAACAAGTGTAATCATATTGTAATACATATTCATATAACTTATACATTTATGCATCTCTCTCTCTCTCTCTTTCATCACATTGAGTCAGTGTCACTACCAACACCACCATCACCATCTTCACCACCACAAACACATCATGACTACCACGACCATCAACCACCATTATTCTTTGAAAAGGGGGAACAAAGGCTAAGCAGGGAGGTGTTTAACTCTCATATCCATGGGCTAAGTATGTAGCATCTCCATCGCTGTAGGAGGATTATTTCAAAATGTACAAAGTGAGACCTCTTCATGTTTTGAAAATCTGTGGATATTCGGGGTCATTGCAGCCATGATGTGCTAACCGTGAACTGGTCAACTGCCACGACCATCAAGCACCTTTAACAACATCACCACCAGTTCTTATAAAAAAATTGTTCAATTCTATTGTATGACTTCTCTAAAAGGAAAGATCTGTATTAACAAGTGTAATCATCCCATCATCCACAACTACCTCGACCATCAAGCACCTTTACCAACATCACCACCAGTTCTTATAAAAAATGTTCTATTCCATTGTATGACTTCTCTATAAGGAAAGATCTGTATTAACAAGACATCACATGATCCACAACTACCTCGACCATCAAGCACCTTTACCAACATCACCACCAGTTCTTATAAAAAATGTTCTATTCCATTGTATGACTTCTCTATAAGGAAAGATCTGTATTAACAAGTGTAATCATCACATGATCCACAACTACCTCGACCATCAAGCACCGTTACCAACATCGCCACCAGTTCTTATAAAAAATGTTCTATTCCATTGTATGACTTCTCTATAAGGAAAGATCTGTATTAACAAGTGTAATCATCACATGATCCACAACTACCTCGACCATCAAGCACCGTTACCAACATCGCCACCAGTTCTTATAAAAATGTTCTATTCCATTGTATGACTTCTCTATAAGGAAAGATCTGTATTAACAAGTGTAATCATCACATGATCCACAACTACCTCGACCATCAAGCACCATTAACAACATCGCCACCAGTTCTTATAAAAAATGTTCTATTCCATTGTATGACTTCTCTATAAGGAAAGATCTGTATTAACAAGTGTAATCATCACATGATCCACAACTACCTCGACCATCAAGCACCATTAACAACATCACCACCAGTTCTTATAAAAAAATGTTCTATTCCATTGACATTGTATGACTTCTCTATAAGGAAAGACCTGTAATAACAAGTTTAATCATATTGTAATACATATATACCTTATATAAATAATAATAATAATAATAACAACATTTATAATGCGCACAAAGTCATATCCACCCCAAGAGATGCTCAAGGCGCCTAACATGGATTTTTGCATCACTTTCTCTCTCTCTCTCTCTCTCTCTCTCTCTCATCGAATTGCGTCAGTGTCACTACCACCACCACCATCACCATCTTCACCACCACAAACACATCATCCACAACTACCACGACCATCAAGCACCATTACCAACATCACCACCACTACCCCCAACCACCACCAGTATATTCACGGTATACTTGAGATAATTGCGCTCAATCTTGGATAAAAAATTAGTTAACAGTATCTTGCTTAGTAAAGTTTTACAGCTTTCAAAATAATAATAGATCAGTATCATTGTCTGTGATCTCATCATTACAATACATACATTCATACACCGTTACAATATACAGTTCCAAATGTGATAGTTGTATTACTTTGGATAGTTTGCGAAATTTCATATCCTTATATTGATTTCCTTCATGTATTTGGAATTCTGGAATGAAACGTCTTCACAGAGGTCTAAAATAATCTAACAACATGAGTAATCGCATATTCACATACAAGCAATGGATTTGGGCCTATGGACTGGGTCTTAAAGATAAACTTGAGTTCTGGAGAGAAACAAATGAATTCCCACAGATTCAGACGAAACTTACACTGAATGTTCAAGATTACAAATAAATGTTATTTGCAAAACAATTTTGGAAGAAAATGTATACTGGCAGAGTAAAGAGCATAGAAAAATAAGGAAAGCGAGGTAAGTAGCCCCGACACCAGTAGTCACATATACATCTTTCTGTGTACAGTGCTTGTTACTTTACCAAGACTGGGCTAAATTTATTATGATTTTGATGACTCCAGAATATTGCAGTACACACCAATACTTACATGCTATGATCTACTTTTTCTGATCCATTCCACACCCTTTCTTTTATAATGCAATCACATGACCAGAACTGAACCTTATCTTTAGTCACTTTCGAGGATGTTTTAAATCTACAAAGTGAAAATGAGATAGCCTGAGTAGGGTTGGGTGTATTTTTTTGCTATTGTTTGTCCATTCTCACATCACTAGTTTCAAATAAACACCAAATCATTATTGCCTCGCCGGGGCATCACACATTTTATTTTGCGCATTGAAGTTCCGACTACAGCTTGCGAGCATTTATAATCGCTTTCAATAAAAAAAGCAAAATGACTTTATCAATGAATTTGAAGGGTGGACGATGTGATAAAGTCACTTTCTGACTGATTCAAAATGATAATAATGAGGATTATTCAAGAAATGGTGCGGGCACCCACACCATAGGGATGTTAATACACCTAGCTATGGATGCATGGTTTTAGCGCCGGTCTGTACTAGGATCTGACACGAATCATCATAGAATTCAACATGATTAGAAAGTTTACTCATGATAACCAACTTCAGAGTGAAACTGAAACGATGAACTTGTACTTATATAATTTAAGTTTTAAATCAACTCATTTAATTTAACACATTGTCTCGTCTCCACTGCTTTAAAAATTAAGACAACATTACTAAGCTATCACTTTATTACAGTATTGTCGCACTACGGATCATAATTGTTCTCTCTATCTCCGTACTCTCTCCCTCTCTGTGCTTTTCCATTCAAACCCTCCCTCTATCCGTCTCTCTGACTCTCTCTTCTCTCCCCATAATCACATCATCATAATCATCACTATCACAATCATCTTATCGTTTTCTTATTGTTATAGTCATTTCGATCACCATCATCTCCATCATCATCATAATTATCATAATCATCATCATCGTCATCATCTTCACCAACATCATCATAATCATTATCATCACCATCACCTTAACCGTTATCATCATCAGCATCACCATCACCATCATCATCTACACCATCCTCACCATCACCTTAACCGTTATCATCATCATCATCAGCATCACCATCATCATCTACACCATCATCATCATCATCTACACCATCATCATCATCTTCACCATCATCATCATCATCATTATTATCATCATCACCATCATCTTCACTATGACCATTGCTGCAATAAACATCATCACAAGCTACAACCATTAAATTGTCTGTGTGCCCATGCCTTGAGCCATAATGCATGGCTGTCCAGAGGATTTTTTTTATGTTGGGGACCGGGGTAAAATGCAATAAATTATTGAAAATTTATTGCATTTTCTGTGTTTTTTTTTTAATTTATGGAAACTGCCCCCTACCCTAGCCCCCGCTGCGTACAGTCATGGTTCAGTGACAAAGCAATGGCCTCGTAACTGAGGCCCCAGGATCAACACCGTGTCGATGCGCTATATTAGTGCCCCTTTGTGGGACATTATCCTCATAACTGTCATTTATGACTTGAGGGCATAGGTCCCCTACTTGATAAGCATAATAGCATATACATGCTTTAGCAGTCACGCAAAACACACATTGGCAAATTATTATTCAATAAAATCTGAGAATGTATACTATTATCTAGATCTAGTATTTTTAAATTATTTTTATAATAATTCCATAAATTGGGATAAAAAAAATCTATTCCACCGTTATGAGCGACAGTGTATTATCCCCATAGAGAAAGACTAAATATTTGCAAACAAGTATAATCATGATAATGGTTAACTTTATCTGCCGTTGGGCCCCCATGTAAATATTTGTAGTATAGTTATAATAATATCTCACAATGCTTGAATCGCGAACCATGAGGTGGACAGTCATAATCATCATCATCATCATCATCGTCATGAACATCATCATCATCATCATCACCATCATCTTTATCACCATCGTCTCTGTCATTATCATTTCGTCAACGAAGCAAGTAACGTTTGTGATATATATTCTTTAAAATACATGATTCATTCTTTACAGCAATTATTACATGAATTAAGGGTGTCATTTCCAAAAACTACTATAAAACTATGTTTTCAAAGACAACATACAAACTGGACGGTATTACTATCAGAGTATTATTTGGCAGAGTTTTATTTAGTGAACATTGCATGATTATAAATTGCACCGTATATAATTGTTTACCTATACCCATTTTCTCCACTTTACTCTAAGTGATAACGCCACATAATGCTTATGCTAATAATAACCATAACCATATTACACCAACCCATAAACAATTGCATTAGCTCCCCCATTCAATTTCGCGTCCAGTTCAAAGTTCTTCTTTTAACCTTCAAGTCTCTACATGGTCATGCCCCAGATTATCTTTCTGAACTGATTCAATTATACACACCCAATAGGCCCCTTCGTTCTGCCAATCAAACTCTCTTGACCGTTAAAAAAGCAACAACAAAAAATTTGGTGATAGGTCCTTTTCATGCTCTGCTCCGCGTTTGTGGAATTCTCTCCCAGCCTCCATTTGTTGCATCTCTGATATTACTTTGTCTACATCAAAATTAAAAACCTACCTAATGGAAAATGCATATTCAACCTAGTTCTTAAATTGTTACCTATTTCTTAAATTGTTACCTTGTTCTTAAATTGTTACCTTACCTTGTTATCTTATGTTTCATAATTTCACTTCATATTTGTTCTCTTGTCATTACTCTGTTTAGTTTTAATTGTATCAATATTGTAAAGCGCTTTGATATAAATGTCTTATGAAAAGCGCTATATAAGTAAAAGTTATTATTATTATCATTATTATAATGCTAGTAATAATAATAATAATAAAAACGATAATAATAATAACAATAATGATAATAATAACAATATTAATAATAATAATAATATTAATAATAATAATAATAATGATAATAATAACAATAGTTTGGTTGACTAAAGTTAGCAACATCATTATTAATAATGCTGTTCCTGCGGGCCCTGCAATTATCATTACCTCAGCAATTGCCAGGTACCCATTAACACCTGGGTGGAGAGTGGCAAATGTGGATTAATGCCTTGCCCAAGGACGTTAGTGCCGGGCTCTCAACCCTTGGAGTGGTTTGGTTTAGTTTCATTTTCCGTATAAACAAACATGATACATACACATGAACATAAAAATAATTATAATAACTTAAAAATAATACGAATGAATAGCTCTCTTTAGGGCCATTAATTTAATTGCTCTGATTTCCCTAGAGGTCTAGATGGAGAGGTTGTTTTGTCATAATGTTTGATCTTATTAATTTAATCTTTGTGTTTAAAATTTCTTTTTGATTCATGTGCTTTACTGTAAAACGAATGTAATTCAGCCTTCGTGCTGCCATTTTCAGTATGCTCAATAAACCATTCAATTTAATTCAATGAGTCCAGTGAATGACCCACGACACATCCACATGCAGGGGCGTACGCAGGAGGGGGGGGGGATTTTGGGGTTCAAACCCCCCCCCCCCCTTTGGTATTTCTATGTATGTAAACCCCCCTAAAAAAAACCTAAACCCCCCCCCCCTTTGGTTGTTTTTTTTTATTATTTTTTAAATTTTTTATTGTTAAAAAAAAAAAAAAAAAAAAAAAAAAAAATTATACCCACGGCTAACCTAAATAAGGTGACCTTACCCCCCCCCCACGACAAAAATGTCAAATTATGAAATTTCGAGACCAAAAAAAAAAAAAAAATGTGTCCGCTTACCCCCCCCCCCCCCCCCCCCCCCCCCCCCCCCCCCCCCCCCCCCCCCCCCCCACTGAGCGACTTTTCGGCTGGCTGAGTCGTTGCGATTTTTTTTGACCTCCAAAAAAAAAAAAGTGTCCGCCTACCCCCCCCCCCCCCCCCCCCCCCCCCCCAAAAAAATGTAAAGAAATAAAGTGAAGTGAAATTCGAACCACTCTTTGAAAAAAGACAGACAATACAAAACAAAAAGTGACAGCTCAAAAAAACATTCACCGGAATATATTGAAATCAAGATAAGGAAAATGATACAACGATCATAATTATCATCCTCTCCCAAAGATTCCTCAGGGAGAATAAAAGGGACAGGTTGTCGATGTTGAAATAGAAGATAAGAGTTCATCATCTTCACCGAGTAGTTTATTAAGCAAAAATCATCGTAACGAGTTCTGTATGGTAGAAAATGAGAAGAAATATGCAGTGAATGAAAAGAAATAAGGCAATCTCCAAACGTTTCTCGCCTGCGTCTAACCCAATATGCATATGAAAAGTATGTAATTTCAAGCTTTCAGGAGTTCAGGATGTGAATATTGGTTCTGACAGTTTCCGGTAATGGTAATGTTCAACGACTTTATCCCTGGAAAATGAGAGAACACCACTTAAGAATGCTGCTAATACGATCTAAGAACCTATGGTATTAAACAAAACACAGACTAGAAAAAAAATCAACTGCATCCGCCGTTGAGAATTATGCCTCTTCCTCTGATTGAATATCCCTCAGGTACAATGCTTTTTTCACATGACATAACTTTATGTTGACATGCCGAGTCGAAATCATTTTGAGAATGCCTTTCAAATTCGTATTGCATTTTCCGAGTAAGATCGGTGCCCCTCCCCATATCATTCCAGTACTCCAGGCACACTGTCCTACTTGTAGCTACTTGCTCCCTCTATATAGAAAACTTCCCAAATCGGTGCCTGTTGGTCCCCCATGATCCTCTTTTTCTTATGTTAAATGAGAGCTGAGTTAATGAGATAGCCACCTGTCACAGTGACCTCGTTGGCTCGCTGTGTGGTCTAATCCCTTCTAGCTGCAGTAGTAACGCCTACCTTTAATGGATGGATTGCAATATGCCACTGACATCATCCTTTCAATGCACTCACCTTTATAGTCGATCATACCGTCATTATTGGAATCGGCTTTCTTGATCATTGCATTGATATCCTCCTCCGTCATCGGTTGATTAACGGTTAACATCGCTTGACGCAGGTCGGCAGCACTGCAAGCAAATAATTAACAAATAATAATTACTTTGAGTTCACTTCCTCCAAATTTGGATCATTCCATTGAAGTCATAGACTATTATCATCGAACATTCTTTCAAAATGAATGTAATAACTATCGATCCAGCATAGAGGTGCTAAATCTGATCTCGACCATACCAAATAGAAAACAAAATTATGACCATTGATCTACTCTTGTACAAGCATAACAAGCACAATAATCATCCCCATCCGTCCGGACAATCACAACTACAAACACAAAAATATCCAGACAACTAACCCGTGATACAAATTTACTGATACCCGGATAACTATTATCATCCCTAAAACAACTATTCTGTTTGCACTGTCCGAATGAGGAATATAAAGGGTATATTTACCCAGGTAGTAGGTCGTAGTTATAATTGTCTGTTGATAGTATTAGTGAGGGAGAGAGATATGCTTTTCACACTGGCAATATTTTCCTTAACCCCACCTATAGTACGGGGTTAAGCCTATTCCACTTTCTGTTCACACTGGTTTTTACCAAAGTGGGCTAAAGTTGGCTAACCCCACCTATAGTACGGGGTTAACTAACCCTGCAAAATAGCAGGGCTAACTCCGCAATTGTGGTGCTAACTCCTGCTAACCCAGCAATTGCGGTGCTAAGCAAACGAATGAGAACAGAAACGAAAAATAGTCCGGTACTACGCAATGGAGCGTATCGCAGCTGGCCAGATGCGAAGTATGTCCTATCATAACATACACGATATCCGGGGTTAACGAAATGCAGTGAGAACAGCGGGAATTTTCTTATTCCGGAATAGGCGCTAGTACGGGACTAAAAACAGCGAGTGTGAAAAGCCAAAAAAATAGTCCGGGGTTAAGGATAGTACGGGGCTAAGCAAAGTACGGGGTTAAGCAAAACCAGTGTGAAAAGAGTAGAGAGAGAGAGAGAGAGAGTGGGGGGCAGAGAGGGGAGTCTATTGCCATCTTCATAAAAGACTCGGAAAGCACCCCTTCTAAAGCAGGGCTCCCACTTAGCCGAGTTGGAGCCTCGAGTTGTGGCGAGCTGGCGCGATCTTATGGCAAGCAGTTGTATCATTAAAACATATTTCTTGATATCAAGAATTCAATTCTTGATATCACGAAATCGAATTCCTGATATCACGAAATCGAATTCTTGATATCAAGAGTTACCATTGCTTTACAACGTAAAATTATTTCTTGATATCAAGAATTGATTTCTTGATATCAATTAATAATAAAACGGCTTGCCATAAGATCGCGCCAGCTCGCCACAACTCGAGGTTCCAACTCGGCTAAGTGGGAGCCCTGCTTTATACCTTCACTACATGTATAGTCCAACTTACCAGACGAGTCTGTTGCCATCCTTGTCCGCGTCGCGGAAAGCTTTGTTGTATTGCGATACTTTATTCCTCATCTTATCAGCTATCATCGTCAAAAACTCCGAATATGCAATATATCCAATACCTAGCCAAATGACGAAAAATAGGCTTCTTTAATAGTTCCCACACAAAACTCCTTTTCGAATATTGATTCTTATTATTATTATTATTATTTTATTTGGCAGAAAACACATGATATCAAAATACAGAGTTGAAATAAACAATTAATAGCAAATCACACACAAAAAAGGAACACTGGGTGCACCTGGCTGTGCTGCCAGGCGTTGGGCAAAGTTAACCAAATAACTATAGTCCGCAGACCGCCCTCACCTATATCCCAACCAGATGCAAGCAGTTGCAGATTTATGTGACAAGGAAATATAAGAGATACATATACCACATTCAAATAATTAAAATGCATCAAGACAAAAACTTCAAATTTCCCTAGGGTTGCATTGCATTCTTAATGCTCGATTTCAATATACGAAGATTAGATCCGATAATTCACTTTAATAAATGCCTAATGAGTTGACACATCTTGATGTGATGGAAAGTAAACACTTTTATGCAAACTTTGTCGAAATGAAGAGAGAGCAATCTCTGAGTTCTTTTCGTTTAAAGTAATGGAAATTATTTGAGTGCAAATGAATTGTGTAAAGTACGAACAATTATGATCAATACAAGTATTGAAACAAAAACACCAGAGTTCCAGTTTAAAGTTATGCTTAATGTTCTGTTCTTTAATTACAAGCTTTTCAAAATTCAAATAAAGCCTTCTCCAGAATGTACGTTTGGCTGCAAAAATTCAGAAACTTTAGATCATGCACAATGGCAATGTAGCTATTACAGACAATGTGAACTTTAACCAACGTTTTGTTGTCTATGTTTGACTAATCTTTTCAGGATGACAAAACACAGTCATCATATGATATTTTGCAAAGCACCCACACTGTATAATAATCAATCACATTTTAATGATAGCAAAACGGTGTATTTACCTGTGCATGAACAAGAAAAACAAGCTAAGCATTGATTGTCTTAAAAGGATGCTTTTTACTTCGTATAATATCCCATTCACATAATAAGATTTTTTCTTACAAGTCCTTACGGGTCGCTAACTCGAAGTCAATCGCAAGCATCTGTAAATAACCCGTAACAACTCGCAGACACTCTTAAGGTTCCGTGAAAGGAGAGGCAGTTTTTTTTTTACATGTCAAAAATCTTCTTACGATTGTCCTCGGAATGATATTTCCGTAAATAACTCGTAAAAAGTTCGTAACAGTCCGTAAGTATTGTAAACTGCTCTCAAGAATCCGTAAATGACTCGGGACAATTTTTTTAACGATTGGTTACGGTTAGTTTACGATTTGTTAACGGATTATTTGCGGATTAATACGAGGGGTTACGTGTTGTTTTTCGATTTCATTCGGGTCGTGTTACGATGGCTTTACGGATTATTACGAGTTATTACGAGCACTTTACGTGTGATTACGAGTACTTTACGAATAGATATGACATACTAGACGTATTCTTACGTACTGTTTACGGATTGGAGAAAGGTATAAGCTGCAAAATCGATCACTTCATTTTCAGTCCTTATTTTGTGGCCAAAAATCGTCAGGACTCGTAAGTATTGGTAACTAACTTGTAATTATTCGTAACAGCACGTAAACAGGTCGTAAATAACACGTAAGTTGCTCGTAGTTATCCGTGACAACTCGTAAGAAATCGTGGGATTTTGCCGTAAATACGTCGTAATAACTCGTAATAATACTTAATAAACCGGAAATAGCTCGTAATAACTCTCAATCAGTCTTAAATCGTTAGTAAAAGTGGCCAAATCGTAGGGATCCGTAAAAGATCCATGAATTCGTGCGATCCGTAAGGACTCGTAAAAAAAAATCCGTCTATGTGAAGGGATTATAAAGAAGAACAATGTGTTGCAAATCGAAAAGGCAAGCTCTCAATTCACCATAGAAAATAGAATTCTGTGCTACCGCTTTTTCATTTTGATTAGTTTTACCTTTCACTGTAATTATTGTTGACCTGATGGCCTCTTTTAAAATACGTCATAAACAGACATTCAAGTAAGCTGTTGATTTATCCCCTCGCCGCAAAAGTCATAGGGGATTACTGTCCTTCCGTCCTTGCGTAACAAATCTGGTTTCCGTTCGATAACTTTAGTAATCAGACGGATTTTAATGAAATTTGTTATGAAGGTACATGGTATCAAAACACAGCCTAAGTTCGATTTCGGAGTATGTAAGTCAAAGGTCAAAGGTCATAGCTCATTAAATATGAGAAAATACCTAATTATATAATATGCGAAAATGTGGTTTCCATCCCGAGGATAACGTCAGTAATGTTGTTAAGTATGTACGCCAAAGGTCAAAAGTCACAGTTCATTAAATATGCAAAAAATGCTAAATACAGGTCATTTGTACCTGGTGAGGAGATGCTACACTTTGCGTTGACTTGTATATGTTACATCAATATTATTATGCAAAATATTTAGGGTATACATGGAATATGTTTTGTGAACTGAAAAGTATCAATAAAACATCTTTAAAGATAGCCCTTTTTCAGTACGGAATGACTTTTTTAATCAAAGAATTCTATGTTAACATGTTAAACTTCTTTTACAGATTTTAGCAACTCATGTTAAATAAAATATGTTTCATGCTTCAGTTCATATAAATTATTAAACTTCAATTTACGTGTTGTGGTCAGTTTCATCATCCCTTTCGTTGTCATTTCCTATGTCTTCACTATGAACTCACCATCTTCACCAACTACAACCTGACTGGTCTTTTTTAACAGCTCAGCCTCAGTAAACCTCTGACCAACTGATCTCATCGCAGTATCCAAGTCCTTAGTAGTGATGGTGCCATCGCCAATTATGTCAAAGGCAGAGAAACCTTTCTTAAATACTACAAAGAAGTAATACAAAATAATAAATAAAGTGCAGATATGGTGTCAGTAAGAGAGGGGAGGAAAGGAGCAGTAATAAAACTAATAGGCCCTATATATGAACTAGCAAAAGACTGGCAATTGCTAATAAAAGCAATATCGTTCCTCTTGAAAGCAAATACTTCTATTTGACTAAAAATTATTAGATTGAATGAGAATTTGTTTTTCATCATTAGCGTTATTTTTGCTTCATTCCTTCTATATTGCAATCTTCAAATTGCAAGCAGACGTGGTGTCTCGGTGGTAGAGCAGTGGTCTCGAAGCGGGGAGGTCCCGTGATCGAAACCAAGTATGTGCTAGTGCCTTTTAGATTAAGGCATTAATCCTCATTACCAAGTCCCTTGGAGAGGATTGAAATCCGTCGGTCCCCTTGTTGCTTACTTACAAGAACACACACACATGCTTTCTTAGTAGTCAGGTAAAGCAAACAAACTTAACCAACCAGCCAACTAACCGATATCCTCTCATGTTAACGAAAATTTTGTTTATCCTAGAAGACCATCTTTAATGATCTTATTTTCTTTTGATGATCTCCGAGAGCTAACATTTTACTGCAATACTAGTATCATGTTTGACATTGTTTTATAATACCCTCTTGTTATAGATTTGGTCTCCCACTTTAAAAATTGAAACATTCGGGCTTTTGTTTTTCGTACCTTTTAATTGCTCTTCGGTAAATAATAATGAGGCGGCCTGTAATGAAAAAGAAATAAACAAAATTAAAAGAACATTATTAGCGATGAGCGATCTACATTGTGAAATGTCCTATTTTGCTTCATTGACTTATTATACACCAACAAAAAACGGCACTTCCTAGAGAAAGAGAGGGTGACCTACAAAGGGAAAACTCGAAGCGAAAATATACCAATGTTATTCATGGGTAGGCCCTTATACCCCTACATTGTGATAAGTTTATCAGGCATGATTTCAACGTTTGTTTCTTTCTTTACATGGTCCATGATACTGCTTAAGAATGTAACTTGGCAGTGTGATGGTCTGAAATATTAATTGCGAGCGCGCAAAGCGAGCGAGCAAAAATGTAATTTCTGTGAGGTCGTTGTGCAAAAAATTACATCTTAGAAAGAGGTAAAAACAATCTTTATCATGAAATACTGAAAAGGTCTTTAATAAGAAACAAAGTTTAATAGCATAAAATCCGAGCGAGCGTAGCGAGCGATCTTTGGGTGAACTTGAAGGAAAAGTTGATCTTAGTCGCTTTAAATTAGGAGCATATTTGATAGTGAAAGGAAAAGGGGGCACATATCCAAAATTAAAAGAAAAGGAGCACGTGTCAAGGTACACAGTTGGAAATGGGGCACTACTCGCACCTGATAAGGGGCACTCACCAGAAATGAAAAAAGGCAAGTATGTGGACGGGAAAGGGGCACTTATTACAAAGGAAAAGGGGGAATTATTAGAAGGAAATTAGTACTAATTTGAAAGGATAGGGAAACGTGTCAAAATAAAAGGGGCACTTTGCAGAGATGAAAAGGGACATTTATTACAAAGTTAAAGCAGCAACTCTCAAATATTAATAAGGGCACTCACCGGAGATAAAAAGAGGCACTGTAAACTGTCAAAATAAAAGGGACACCTCTCATATTTGAAATAGGGCACTAAATGAGGTGAGAAGGGGCACGTATAACAAAAGAAAAGGGCAGTTGTTAAAGTAAAATGGGCACCTCTCAGATTTGAATAGGGTCAATTATCATCATTGAAAGGGGCACTTATTAGAGGTGTTAAGATAATAATGGAGTGGGCACATGTTAGAAATTAAAAAAGTGCACTTACCTTAAGTAAAAGGCGACACCTAAGGGGTACCTGGAATAGTGGGGGCACTGTGCCTCCCTACCCCCCCCCCCCTGCGGCTCCGCCACCCCTTGCCTAGATTCTATAGCCTAAATGTGTTCCTCTCTAAAGCCCCCATCACATCAAATTAGTTCTCACTACATTCTTAACATTTTTGCCAAACGGGCCGAAACTGTGTGCGGACGGATTTGAACATAGAAGCAACTGTGTACGATCATGGACAGTCCTTGAGATCGATGTATATCCGGCTTAACATTAGGGGTGGAAGGGGGGAGGGGGTGAAGCGCCTTTTTTCTATAAAACATGGGTAAAAGAAATAGAGAGAGAGAGAGAGAGAGACCATCATTATGCAATGGTTCAGGTTTGTGTAATGTACTCTTGAAACCATTTCTTAGCGTCTCAAACCTAACAAATTAATAGCGCAACTATTTGATGAAAAGCATTTACTAACTGGATAAAGAATAGTAACTTTATATACGATACTGGCTAAAGACAATAATTATGGTATTGGAAAAGTATTGAAATGTATAATATAGGATGTTTTGTATAGAGGTATTCCAAAATGACAATCTAAAAATCAAATTGATTGTTCTGTATTTATATATAAATATGCATAATACAACTGATCTTTGTGATTTCTTAACGTGACATAGCTTCTTCTCCCCCTGCAAACAAAAAAGAAAACAAGGTTTTTTAATAAAAGGATCATGGGACAAAATGATCATTGTGATTTGTCTTTTGAATTCAAGTCGTTGCTAAGATTATTTTTAAGATATGAATGTGTTAGCAAAGAAAATAATACTAAGCTGGAAGAATTGTTGAATGTACTTTAATCTTTAACCTATGTTATGTTTCACTCAATTATTGAGTTATTAATGTACAAATGTATTATTATTATGGAAATAAAAACCTCGCTTGAGGATAAGAGAAAAAAATTCAAATTGATGCAAGGATTTTTTGAATATTAAGCAAAGCTTTTCACCATAATCTTCTTTGTAAAAACGACTTTTAAAAATCTCAGCCATGCAATTCTGCCACTGTGTTGTAAGATCACTTTCACATTAGGAGAAGTGTATTCTTTACAGAGTATTTTAAATTGAATGGAACGTCTCAACTCAGTAAGCATGGCTGAGATTTGTAAAAGTTGTTTTTACAAAGAAGATTCTGGTGAATAGCAGTGCTTCTTCAAACAAATATTCGCATCAATTTGAATCACAATCATTATTTGTCGCTTAATCCCTTTTAATGACCTTGTTTTCTTTTTCGTTTGCAAGGGGAGAAGAAGATATGTCAAAGTGTGGTACGGTATGTCACTGAAACAGCTCCCGTAGGACTTTTGTGCCAAAAGTGATTATCAAAGTGAGGGGGGGGGGGCTATGGTCAGAGAAGCACAAATATTTTGATGTCGCATTTATGTCACTGGCTGGTCAGGGGGGGGGGGTGTTAAGGTTAAATTTACGTTATTATCCTATTTTTCTACCGGTTTGGGAGGCTAGGGGGGGGGGCGGGCCGTTAGAATTGGCCCGTGGATCCGCGCCTGTACAAAAAAGCACTAAAAACAGAATAAAGAAAGAATGTAAAGTTTGCTCCGAATAGTGAGGAGGAAATAATGTGCAGAACGGGAAGAAATCGAGAGAATGTCATCACGGGATGAAAGTCAGTTATGTAGCTTGTAAATTTGTAAGAGGGAAAATGCTGATTAAAATGATAATGATGAAATAGCAAATAATTGAGGAGTATCATAGGTACCAATTCAATGGAAATTTGTATAAAAAAGAGCCCCCGTCAGTACTAAAAGAGCCCCCGTGAGAAGGCTCACGGGGCTCTTTTTCTTTTGGGGGGGGGAGAGCCCCCGTGGATAAACAAATTAATTTAAGCCCTGAGTTCGACCCCATGAATTATTTTCGAAAACAAATAAGAGAAATTCCCTGTAGATCCTGGACTTTAAAGTGTTACTTTGTGATCTCGTCAGGTACTAACTACGGAGGTCCCCCCCCCCCTTTTTTTTTAATTCTCTTTTACCGGCCTTCTACCGTCGTAATGCCGTCTTATGGACAGGACGGAGAATTTAGTCGCACGTGACGCAGTCCTCGCACAATAATCCTATCATCATTATAATTATTTTAGACCATTTCGATTTCTGAGAACGGTTACGCGAAGTCCTTTGACCCCTTTTAACGTTACTCTTATTTATAATATATGTTAACGATCTTGCCAAATATATTAAATCAAGCAGTCTAAAGTTATATGCAGACGACACAGTGATATATTCCTCCGATACCTCAGTACGCAAAATTGAGTCAACTCTGAACAGTGACCTACTTCTTTTACACCAGTGGATGAAGAAAAATGGTGGATGAAAGTGTAAATTTTGAAGAAAAAAAAATGTTTGTATGCTAATTGGTAGTCGATACATGATGTCAAAAGAAAAGAACTTAAATGTAACCCTCTGTGAGACCAAAATTCAACAAGTAGACAATGTCAAGTACTTAGGTGTCATTTTGTGATGAGCAAAATAAAAGGAACATTCACCCTGATAAGATGGTTAAAAAAATAGGACATAATGGTAAGCTTCTTAGAAGATTAAGAAGCACCTTGAACGAATCTATAATAAAACTAGTATATAATGCAGTTGTTCTTCCCCACTTCGACTACGGAGATGTTGTATATGGTTCGGCCTGTAAATATTAACTGAAAGATTACAAAAGCTCCAAAATCCAGCTGGGCGTTTGATTTTACATATCAATCGTGACTCTCATAATACCCAATTCAGAAATTCCCAATGCCCTTAACTGGGAATCGTTACACGACAGGAGAAATCAGCATTTGCTAACTTATATGTTTAAATCACTTTATGAGATGACCCCTGTTTACATTTCAGACCTGTTTAGTATCTCTGTGCACGTATACCTCTTAGGCGGAAGACTATATACGCCTATGAAGTATTATTTCAACACTCCCTTTGGCAAATGCTCTCTCCCCAAGTGTCATCGGAGCTAAAAGAGGTTATAACGAAATCAAATATCTGTTTTGCCCAAAAACAAGCAGCCCTAGAATTGATAAATTCGAAATGGAATAATTATTTACATATATATACAGAATTACAGATGGATCAAAAGCACCGGATAAAGACTCTGCTGCTGCTGTATTTCATGTACCTTATTATGATGTTTCTCAATCTAAAAGACTAGCTAATTCCACATCTTCTTATAGAGCAGAGATGGCCGCAATTGTACTTGCCCTAACATGGTTATTACAACTCCCAGGACTCTACATCGGGCAGTTATCCTTTCCGATTCTTTGAGTTCACTCCAGGCCATAGAATCTCGTAAAGACGAATCTTTTATTCTTGAAATTCTAACCATGTGTAGTCAACTAAAATGCAAGGGCACCCAGGTCAATTTCGAATGGATTCCCAGTCATTGTGGTCTACAACACAATGAGATAACAGATAAGTTTGCTAAAGCAGGACTAAATTAAAAACAAATAGAAATCAACAACGCTCTTACCAGAGCAGAATCAAACTATGTTATAAAGACATACTACATAGAGATATGGCAAAAAAGATGGAATGAAACATCATCCCCCCTACGGGAAACGCAAAGTCTGGTATCAAAAACATTTGTGTGTTACTTAAACAACAGAAGTAACGAAACTATTCTCCATCGCCTAAGAATGTGGAACTTAGGTTTAAATGTAAATCTATTTGAGTTGAATCAACATGAGACTGGTCTTTGTTCAAATTGGGAGCATGAAAAAGAAACAGTCAACCATTTCTTATGCAAGTGCCCGCTCTTTCTTATAAAGAGAGCCATGCTCATTACAGAATCTGCCATAGAAAATGAAAAAGCAATCCCAATACTCCTGAAATCCTTAGACATTAACCACCAGCAGGCTCTGGTCAACTTCGTAGTTAGAACTAAAAGGGTATTGTACCCCTACTAACCATGCACCTTGCACCGCACATATTTGAGCCCAAGAAGTTTCGCTTTTTTATAGTGAGTGATACATGAAGAAGAAGAAGAGTGAGAAGAAAAATATATATATATATATATATAGAAGAGAGAACTGTCCATATAATCGTTTAGAATCTTCATGTATATTATGTTCTTTTTCTTATTGGTTTTCGGACAAAATTTTGAAGAAACGTGGTGGAGACGACTAGACTTAATGGTGGACGTCGGAGGGCCTAGGCTCAGCATCAGGCTGAGTTGAGAAGCTTGACACAATGTACCGTGTCCGAGCTGGGCCTTGGGCGTCCTATTATAGCCGATATGCCTTTTGCTCGCCAGCCACTGAATTCTTCAACATAAACTTTAACTTTTAAAAATCCACAATACCCAAATCTATATATTGAAATTTAAAAAATCTAATTTGAATGTATAAGGGAGTTTACAGATAGCACATGGTACAAATGACCCCAAATATCCACAGATCTTTTACACATGGAGAAGTTCCACTTTGAGCATCTTAGAATAATAACTGCCAAAGTCCTCGATGTGCTTCATGAATACCTTTTGTTTGCCCTCTTGAAAAGAATACCTCCACCTGCGTATCTTAGAATGTACCGTTGGTGCATAAATGAATAATGTTACATAACTTTCATGAGCGCGTATCCAGTATTCATCTCTGTGGGTTTTACCTTTTTGGTACAAATGACCTTTATCTGCTCATGCTCAGACTGCAACCGTAAACTGGCTTATTGTATGGATATTGATCAAAGGGCAATGGCGCAATTCTGTCACTGCGCTTTAAGATCACTTTCAGATTAGGAGAAGTATAATCTTTACAAAGTATTTTAAATTGAATGGAACGTCTCAACTCGGTAAGCACGGCTGAGATTTGTAAAAGTTGTTTTTACAAAGAACATTCTAGTGAAAAGTAGTGCTTATTCAAACAAATATTTGCATCAATTTAAATGACAATCATTATTTGTCGCTTAATCCCTTTTAATGACCATGTTTTCTTTCTCGTTTGCAAGGGGAGAAGAAACTATGTCACGCTAAAGACATCAGTAAAGATCACTGTATTATGCATATTTATATATAAATACAGAACAATCCATTTTATTTTTATATTGTCATTTTGGAATACCTCTATACAAAACATCCTATATTATACATTTCAATACTTTTCCAATACCATATTGTCTTTAGCCAGTATCGTATATAAAGTTACTATTCTTTATCCAGTTCAGTAAACGCTTTTCATCAAATAGTTGCGCTATTTATTTGTTAGGGTTGAGACGCTTAGAAATGGTTTCAAGAGTACATTACACAAACCTGAACCATTGCATAATGATGGTGGTTCTCTCTCTCTCTCTCTATTTCTTTTCCCCATGTATTATAGGAAAAAAAGGCGATTCACCCCCCTCCCCCTTACCCCTAATGTTAAGCCGGATATACATCGATCTCAAGGAAAAATAATCACGATTTTTTTTTTTTTTTTTAAGGGGAAATTATCAGGCTTGAGTATATAGAGAGCGATATTGCAGGGACTTTCTGCAAAAAGCACCGGATGGATTAGAAAGGAAAATCCAAAATAACTCATACTCGTCAGGACGACGGAAAGTCAACCTGTTCGAAACGTCGAGCCCCTCCTACCACCCATCCTCTCCAACCGGCGCTATAGTTCTCGTTAGTTCTCGTTCAACTCGTATTGCATCACGTGCATAAAATATATCATACTAGGTCGAATCATTATATTCGATCCAACTTCGATCTTGTTACTGACTTACATGATTATAATACAAGAAATAGCCGATTCAACTTTAACTTACCAGAAAGAGTAGGTAGTATTGGAAATTCGTTTTATTACAATGCCATAAAACATTGGAATTCCCTTCCCAATGGTGTAAAGGAAATAGAAAACTATGCTCATTTGACATATGACATGTTATATGATTGAAATTTGTATTCTTCTGCCGGTTCATACTTTTTAATTGTTATATACTTATGTTTTCGTACGTTATAGAAATTCTACAAATTCATCATTATTTTCCTCTTCTTCCTCCGCCTCTTTTTCTTCTTCTCCTTCTTCCTTTTCTTCTTGTACTTATTATCATTTCTATCATCAGTTTAATGCTGTTATTATTATTATCTTTAATAAGTATTTCTTTTATTTTTCTTATCTGTCTGTAAATAATTGTTACTATTTTAACTTATTAATTTTATACATGTCTGTAAGGGACCCCACTGGAAATAAGCTCTCGAGCTTTCGTGGGTTATCCTGTTCAAGCTGACGTATTTTTGATCTGTTATTATTGTATATTGTTGGATGTTGGAAGCTTGTCGAAGAAAAATCAATCAATTAATCAGAACTATAAAGCTCAAGAAAGATTACCTATAGTCCTTTTCAGGACTTCCTGGGCAATCCTCCCCCTCTCTCACATGATGCAACCGTAATGCCTATATCTACATCACCATGCAAGCAGATACTTATAAGCAGCATTTAACTCATGCTCGATGATGGAGAAAAAAAAAGTTTTGGAACGCTTAACTTTTAAGTGAAAACCCCAAACTTTGTAGAATTTGCAAATTAAAATCATGCAGGGCAAGTAAATTAAACCCTATACTAGTCTAATTTGATTGGTGCTAGTCTGTTTCACTTTCACCGGTGCACGCTGCAGTGATTGTTGACCTTCCACCGTCTTATAAAGAGTTGATATCAATCGCAACTTATTTGCGATTGATATCAAGCGCAACTCAATTCAATTCAATTCAAAGTTTATTCAACACTCTCCATCAAAACATTTAAAACATACACATACAGAATGGAATGATAAAAAAAACAAGATAGTGATAACAAATAACAATGGCAATTTATGAGAGCATTTGGGATAGGCAGAAAGGAGGGATTCCTTATATCAAAGCCTACCCCTAAAACAAATATAGGAAAAACAAGAACAAAAGAACAAAACAAAAAACATACTAAACATACTATCATGTACACTAAAAAGTGTCAAGCTTGCCCATGCTATTATTACTGATTATTAATATTTTTTGACAGAGAAATTGTTTGTTTTTTAAATTATGTACATAACGGATGGGAGACTAAGCTTGCGATTGATTTGAGGAATCGTAACTCTTTATAAGACAGGGCCCAAATACTTACTCAACGTATCCACAACCAATATACAGTGCGTCCCAGAAAAAACGAAACCGAGAAGTATCGATGTTCTATCATAACTTAATCACAACTATAATTAATGAATGATACATATTTGGAAAGCTTATAGAGTTTCCTCTTTCATGTGATGCTACTCAGATAATGCATATTTCACGCATGAGTGATTAAAAGCAATTTGAAGGAAGGAAACCAAAAAGACATTTGGCGGGCGGTATCTGAATTTCGAAGAAAAATTCACATTTCTAGAAAGTTGAGTTTCTGCCCTTTGATATGACACCTCAATCAGGAAAAATGAGCGAGGAATGACAAAGTTCTGTTTGTTTAAAGTAGTGCTTGCATTTCCATACTTTTATTAAACGAATTCGTTTTCACTGGCTGCCTGCCGTATCAATAAACGAAACGGAGTTAAGTCTTTTGTCAAATCTGCTTTTTGCTACGGCAGGCACCCAATGAAAACGAATTCGTTTAATAAAAATTCGCTTTCCAAATATGTATCATTCATTAATTATGGTTGTGATTAAGTTATGATAAAACATCGATACTTCTCGGTTTCGTTTTTTCTGGGACGCACTGTATATGCAAAGTTGATTCCATCCACAGAATAGGTTAATGGAATGACTGGGGTTTGGGAGAGAAAATATGCCTTAATGGAATTTGATAAACAAGTGTATTAATACCTCCAAATTATTTAAGCCATACACTGTAGACGACATCAGCAACACATTTCAGGAAGGAAAAAAGATTATGGTTTAACAACTTACCATCTTTAGAAATGGGGATAGATCCGGCAAAATTGAAGATAGAAAGCAAAATTCTCTGGATCTCAGGTACTTATACTTCTCTTCTGGTTGACTTGTTCAAGAAGTGGCAAGAGTGGAGTGCTGACAAAGAGTCTTATTCAAAAAAGAGTGACCGCATGCTAGGAATGTTTTTGTTGTTGTTATTTTGGTTTAAACGAGTATTAGTCCGTAGTGAATATTTACGCCAAAGACAGAATCAAGGCTATAGTATTTAACGATCAGGTAGAGCGAAGCAAGTGGAGCGAAATTGGCGCGAGGTCCAGGGGCAATTAAACCCATATGGGGATCAAGGGGCAGAGCCCCATGAAGCTCCGGATTTTAAGCATTTAATTACGGTTAGATGAGCAGTCAGGTGCCCGCCTTAGGGCCCCTGGTAGGGTCCAGAGGTTTTTATGCATATTTATTTACGGTCAGATCACTCAGATGAGCATATTTTGACACCTTATTTGTGACACTGGCAGGTCACTAATTGGAGTGGGGTCCAGGGAGCGGAGGCCCCAGTAGTTCAGGGGTTTTAGGCATTTAATTATCATCAGATGCCCCTGGACCTCATCAGGGTCCGCCTAAGGGCCTAGTGAGGTCCAGGGGGCGGGGCTTAAAGCCAATCTAGAAAATCTTCTCTCTCAGATTCGGTCTATCAAATTCAGTATACACCTATCATGCCTATGAAGTAGGGATTTTCTGCGCATGCATTGTAATCTCTCGTGAAACTATAATGTTTCCAACCATGTTCACAGTTTCACTTGCGCACTGGGGGGGGGGGGGGGTAGGGTGTCAATGGTATCGAACTAAATATAAACCATGCTTTTTTTTGGGGGGGGGGTCACACTTAAATAGTCAGAAAAAATGTGCTTATTTAGAAGCCTGTAAGTCAGGGCCCGCGGATCAGCGGGGTTCGGGGGCTCGAGCCCCTCCTCTCTTTAAAAAAAGTATGTTAAAGAGAAAAAGAAAGAAAGAAAGTAAGAAAGAATAGTGACCTGTCAGTGTCACAAATGAGGTATCAAAATATGCTCATTTGACCTTAATTAAATGCCTAAAAGCCCCGAGTTTGCAGGGGCACCGCCCCCTGGACCCCACCAGGGCCCACAGGCCGGGTTTCCAAGGGCTCTGACCCCTGGAACCCGCCAAGGGCCCTTAGGTGGGCCCCTGGATGCTCATCTGACCGGTTTGTTAATTGATAAAACCTCTGAGCTTCTGGGTATCCGCCCCCTGGACTGTACGCCAATTAGTGACCTGCCAGTGTCATAAATAAGGTATCAAAATATGCTCATCTTGATGCGGTTTTTTGTTTTGCCCCCCCCCCCCCCTCACGTTTCGGCTCATTACGCCACTGCACTGTTTCACCCAAATCAGGCAAAAATTGCTTTTTACATTTCATTTGCAAAACAACGTTGCTCGGTGAAGCGTGTTTTAATTCCATTAATGTATCGTTAAATTTTGGAGGCATATTACTTATACTTCATGGAAATCCTTTTTTTTTATACAGCACATAATATAGTCTGTTCATAATATCAGTTTGTTTGGGGTGTTTTTTCTGGGACGCACTAAATATCAGCTTCCAGCATGACCCGCTATTTTAAGTACCCCCCCCCCCCCCCTTCTCTTCCTTTCTCTCCCCCCCCCCCCCCTTCTCTCTCATATATGTATATACACATTTACAGATTTAGGAAAATACCAACCTTTTAAACAAAGTAGATTAAACCGAGTATCAACAGGTTGGCTTTCCCTTTGTTAGCGCAATATCTAGAAATAAAACTTATCGACTTTACAAAATGAGAATTATATTTTTATCACAAGAGATGGTAATGAGAGTTACAACATTCTAAACGGACACTTTTAGAAAGAAATTGGTTAACTGTTCAGCAAAGAAATTATACACTGGTATTCATTAGTGCTTTATGAATATTAATTTGATCACAAAAAGACTAGCACTGGTGGGTTTTTTAATAAATGCTAATAGTTGTCATTATTGTTCTATTCCCTTTCATTATTTCTCTATAAAGAAAGACCTGTTTTTTAGTGCAAAACACGTTACGATAAAAACTTAAGAAAAGGGCACGAGAAAATCAATTTCCTTAGAAAGAAATGGGAAATTCATGAAATGAAATATCAAACTCAGTTGTGTTCGTACCTATAGTCATTATCATGGTTATCATTACTATTATCACTGATTATTAATACTATTAAACTTACAAGGTTTGCGCTGGTAAAGCGCTAGATGCCGTCCTAGTATTCAAGATTATAATTCATGCCTGTCGCCATAATTATTATTATCATCATTCTTTACTATTATCATTTTTATTTCTATCATTATTATTATTATTATTATGTTATTGTTATGATTATTACTATTATTATTATCATTATTACACATATTCAAAAGAAAATAAACTGCAAAAAGAACGAAAGAATAGGTATATTAATGTCACCCTAACTGTTCCATTTTCTTTTTGTAAGGAAAAGGGGTAAGTTGTAGTAAGTGACAATTTAACCATAGTAAAGGGAGCTACATGATGCGCGCGCATATCATTGCCTATCGGTCCGCGCCAATAAACCTCAACCCGAGCAAGATGTGAGTCTATTTATCCTCTCAATATTCCACTTATTATTTTATCCACAATCTACAGTTAGGCCATGCCTCATAACACAACAGTTTTCATTATCAACATCCAATCCAATCCAATCCAATCCAGGAATTTATAAACATCATTATTAAAATAACCATTAGATATTCATAATTGGGCCAATCTACCAAAATGGAAAAAGAGATGAAGATAAAATAAAAAAATAAAAGATACATGCACATCTTATTATTTAGTTACAACTCGCCTTCGTGTAATAAGAGTTTACCCCCCCCCCCCCCCCCCCTTCTCACATCCCATAGGTTGTATAAGCCAAGTACATCTCAGTTATACCATGGGTTATACCGTGACATCAATATGTATATGGTATAATTCCCTATCATCATTATATTGCGGGCGAGCACAAGGGCATGGCAGGCAATGATACAAAACGAATTAATTCCAGCCAATTATAATAAACCTTTCCCTGTATATTGAATAGCCGTGTCTGGCCTAAGCACACCAACGCTCATTTGTGTACATGCACCAAAAAACACATAGTAAAATAGCACTCTCAGAAAACGCATACATCGCATTAATTCCTCACAGGAACTAATTCTCATAGAATTGATATTTATAATTAATGTCCGATTTTGGTTATGATGGTATTCATATACGATAATTATATATCACCATCACCATCATCATGTTCACCACCACATACACATCATCCATAACTACTACGACCATCAAGCACCATTACCAACATCACCACTACCACCACCACCACCACCACCACCACCAGGGGCGGATCCAATCGACGGCGAGGGGGGAGGGGGGGGGGGGGGGCAATTCGTGAGAAAATATTAAGCGGACAGAGGATAGTCTGAGGGGAACGGTGCCCTCCTCCCTCTTGAAGCTGAAGAAATGTTCAAACCCAATACGTGTGATTTGGTGTATCCTTTTTGCCAGGATATCATTTATTTCTGTGATTTTTTTCCAGCATAAATTCATGATAACCTTGGATTTTGTAGGAAATTCTCCTTGGGAAAGTACTGTAAATAAACGAAGCGGGACTATGGGTGCTGTCAGGGGCGGCCAAGTGACTTCCAAAGTGGGGGGGGGGGGGGTGGCACCAACAAAATGGGCACTTTCTGGAGAAAAAAGGTCACCCTCAAAGGGAAATCTCAAAGCTTTATTCATCATACCAGATATTGCTTAGGCATCATACATTGCAGTTGTGTGTGATGGTCTGACTATTCATTTGCGAGCGAGCGGAACTACCTAGTAACAATTTGAGATTCATGAGGTCGCAGTGCGTAAAATTACATCTTATACAGAGGGAAATTACCAATCCTGCTGGGGTTATAAGCACATTCTCATAACGGAAACTGAAAAAACCTTTGATAATATTTTGGGTGAAATTCTCTTAATCGATTTGAATTAGGGGTATTTTATTTGATGAGAGGAAAAGGGGATTATCGAAAGGGATAAGAGACTTTTTAGAAATGAAGACGAGCTCGTACAAAAGGTAATTATCAGAGGTGAAATGGGGCACTTCTTACACCCGAAAAGAGGCACTCGCCAGGGATGAAAAGGGGACACTTCTGTGAATGAGAAGTGGGCATTTATAAGAGGTGTAAAGGGGCATTTACGAAAAAGTGATATGTCCCTTATTATAAAAGAAAAGGGGCGCGT
Source organism: Strongylocentrotus purpuratus (assembly GCF_000002235.5). NCBI lineage: Eukaryota > Metazoa > Echinodermata > Echinoidea > Camarodonta > Strongylocentrotidae > Strongylocentrotus > Strongylocentrotus purpuratus. Next base: position 11,167,010 of record NW_022145611.1, read on the forward strand.
ATTATTATAATAATAATATTTCCCATGAGGTGCGACAAGTGCACCTAAAATGGGAAACTGACCAGAAATGGAAAGGGGGAACTCATAATAAAAGAAAATATGCATTTGTTGAAAGAAAGGGGCACCGATCAGATTGTAATGGGAGCATTTATCGGAGGTGTAGGGGCGTTTTATGACAAGGGGAATTGGCTATTATCAACAATAAAAAGAGGTACATGACTTGTGAAAGTAACGGGTCAGTTATTAGAGATAACAAAGGGTAGTTATGAGAAGGGGAGAGTTCATTATAGAAGGATATAGAGCATTTATTAGAAAGGAAAAGGGGCAGTTATTAGAGGTGAAAAGGGGCACTCATCAGAGATTAAAAGAGCCCTTATCAGGAAGGGAAGGGGCTCAAAGTAAACAAGCATCTCTCAGATTTGAATAAGGGCAATTATCGGAGGTGAAGGAGGCACTTATCTGAAGTGGAAAGGAGTAACTTCTCGTACCTGAAAGAGGTCATTTACCATCGATGAAAAGGGCACTTATGAGAACTTGAAAAGGGACACTTATTAGAAAGGAAAAAGGGCACATCTGAAAATAAAAGGTGCGCCTATCTGAGTTGAAAAGGAATAGTTATTAAAAGGGGAATGGGGCACTTCTTACAAAGGAAAAGGAGCAAATTGTCGAAGTAAAAGAGGCAGCTCTCAGATTTGAAAAGGCAATTATCAGAGGAGAAGGGGGAATTAAAAGTGAAAAAGAGAACTTCTCGTACCTGAACAGAGGCATTTACTAGAGATCAGAAAGGGCACTGACGAGAATTAAAATGGACATGTATTGCAAAAGACTTGGGAACTTTTCGAAGGAAAGGGGCACGTTTAAAAAAAAAGGAGACTTGTCAGAGGTGAAAAGAGAAAGGGGCTTATTTACAAAGCAATAGGGAGGCGCTTTTCCTATTTAATAAAAAGGGACAGTTCTTACAAAGTTAAAGTGGCACTTTTCGGGTATATCCTCCCATCTCCCTAGTTAAACGTTCATTTTGCGGTTGTTGTTGGTTCTTGTTTCTGTTTTGTTCACGCTTGGACAGTATCGGCTTAAATTGTTTTGCACTGCGTTACTAACGAAATGATAACTGGTGTGTTGCATGTAATGATTGGAAATGGAGTGTATACATTTTCATCCAAAGATCTCACAAAATGTACATACATACATGTAAAGAATTGAAGCGCATTTCGAATGAATTAAGCCATATTGTAATATACTGATCCAAAGTTTTAAACGACTCTTATAATGGAAACTTAAAAATTGCAAGTCTTAAGGCTTTCAAAAGTAGATCAGCATCATTGTCTGCGGACTCATCATTATACACCCTTACAATAACAGTTTTAAATGTGATAGCTTAATTACTTCGGACAATTAGCGAAATGATTTCCTTATATTTAATTCCATTTATGAGATATACATTTATTTGGAATAAAAACGTCTTAACAGAGGTCTAAATATTCGAATAACATTAGTAATTCCGAGATCATTATTATCCCAATGTAGAAAGACTAAATGCGCTTAGGCACATCGCTGTATCGATGTTTTGGGCGCTATATAAAAGCGGAATATTATCGAATATTATTATAATCATGACAATGGATAACTTTATCTGCCGTTGGGCCCATCATATCGTCAAGGGCAATGAAGGGACTCTGACGGAGTCCGATTCAGCGGTAGGACTATCGTTCAGTCCCGATTCTATTACAATGGATATTAGATAATTATTAAATATTTATATCATATTTTTAATAATATATCACATTATTATTATTATTATTATTATTTATTCGACCATTCATATATAAAAAGCACAATACACAGCATAGCAAGAGACAAGTCATAATTACAAACGATAAGGGACAGCATGGGTCATGCACAAAAGTGAAGTTCATCATCCCGGAGGCATGTGCCCCCACATCTATCCCTGTACATAATTAAAATTCTTTACATAAAATATTGCACAATCTTGAATCGCGAACCATGACGTGGACATCATAATCATCATCATCATCACGTCATTATCATCATCATCATCATCATCATCATCACCACCACCACCATCTCTGTCATTGACATTTTTTCAACGAAGCGAGTAACGTTTGTGATATATTTTTGTAAATAAAATGATTCTTTACAGCAAATAAATGACAATTAACATTACAAACTGACGGCAGTAATATCAGAGTATTATTTAGCAGAGTTTTATTTAGTGAAAAATGCATGATTATAAATGTCACCGTATATAATTGTTTACATACCCATTTTATCTACTTTACTGTGTGATATCCCCATAAAATGATGAAAATAACAATAATAATAATAATAAAATTATAGTAATTTTGGTTAACTCAGGCTAACATCAGTATAAATACTGCTGTTCCTGCAGGCCCTGCAATGATCATTACCTCAGTAATTGCCAGGTACCCATTAACACCTGGGTGGAGAGTGGCAAATGTGGATTAATGCCTTGTCCAAGGACGTTAGTCCCGGCTCTCAACCCTTGGAGTGGTCTGGTTTGGTTTGGTTTCATTTTCCGTATAAAAACATATTACATACACCTGAACATAACAACTAAATATAATTACTTAAAATGATACGGATAAATAGCTCTATTTAGGGCCATTACTTAAATAGCTCTGATCTTCCTAGAGGTCCAGATTGAGAGGGGGTTTTGTCATAACGTTTTATCTAATTAATTTAATCTTTGAATGTATTCTTGCAAGTGTTATGTACTAACTGTTTCAACATTGCTATTTGTTTTAGGTGCTTTTATTGTAAAATAAATGTTATTTAGCCTTCGTGCTGCCATTTTCAGTATGCTCAATAAACCATTCAATTTAATGCGATGAGTCAAGTGAATAAATCTCAACACCTTCACATGAAAGACCATTATGAATTAATGTAAGAAAGTTTAAATTCCTCTTCTCCCTTGTGTACCATGGCACTTTTTGGACATGGTTATTCTTTGGTGTTTAAACTCCATCCTAACCGCAGGCACGAAATACATTACACACGAAAAAACAAAATTATGATGTCAAATGTATCATAATGCAATACCAATAGTTGGCTTTCAGAATAAAGGAAAAAGCAACATTTATACCTGAAGGAGTACACAAAAGTTATAAAAGCACCCTGGGTATAATGACAAAATGTGAAGAAATAAAGTGAATTGAAATTCGAAGCACTCTTTGAAAAAGACAAACAAACAAAAGTGACAGCTTAACAAAAAATTCACCGGAACATATGAACAATCTGATACGAGACGATTATATAACCCTCTCCCGAGGAGTCCTCAAGAAGAAAAAAAGGACACTTTTTCGACGTTGAAGTAGAAGAGTTCAATGATCAAAAACGAACCATTTCATCAAGAACCATCATAGTGAATTCTGAAAAAGTAGTAAAGGAGAAAAAATATGCAGTGAATGAAAATAAATGAGGCAATCTGCAAATGTTGTCTCGCCTGCGTTTCACGATACGAATGATAACCCAATACGCATATGAAAAGTAAGTAATTTCAAGCTTTCAGGATGTGAATTTTGGTTCTTGTAATGGTAATGTTGCATAGACTTCATCCCTGGAAATGAGAGAACACTTCTTAAGAATGCTGCTAATACGATCTAAAAACCTTGGTTTTACATAAAACACAGACTAGAAAATATTATACTGCGCACGATTGAGAATTATGCCTCGGCCTCTGATTGAATATCCCTCAAGTGCGATGTTTCTTAAATGTCATAACTCAACTGTCTGTTGACCAAGCGATCCGAAATCATCTTGGGATTGTGCGTTATTCATAAGGTCTACTAAGGTACATAATTATCGTTGAGATCTTTACATAAGATGGTCTTGAACCTTCATCATCAAGTTCTATTCAATATGTATGTACATTGCTTTTCGTGAAAAATTAGTTGATCTTTGACATTTGACCTCAGTCAGATTTGGCTCCTTTTTCGAACTTGATCTGCCCCTTTCAAGAGAAATGGGGGGGGGGGGGGTGTTTCCAATGAAAGAACCAGGTGTGGTGTGTGCCAACCAGTGCATGCTGAGACTGTTTGTTTCCCCCTCTCTCAATGCCGAATTGTAAGTAAATTACATTTTATACATCATTGTAAACCTATGTCATTTTTATATGCTTAAACATTCATTGTTATAGTCATTTAAAGAGGATAATATGAAGTTGTTTTATTACCGAATGATATGTACTTCTTGTCTGGCTGAGTCCTTTAAAATATGGACATTTAAAGAGGATAGATATGAAGCTGTTTTATTATCGAATGATATGTATTTTTTGTTTGGCTGAGTTCTTTAAAATATGGACATTTTTGCTAATGTGGGAACTCAATGTAATAAAAGTTGTATTTTGCGTTTTCGTGTTAATTTTAGGACCTATGCAGTTAAGATTTCTGTCTTTTCTTATTTTAGACGGCGGTCAACCTCGGCCTACGTAGGCCTATAGGACAAAGTCAGGTGCTTCAAGATCATTCAAGGTAAATGACTGGCAGCTAGGTCACTACAAGTGGTATCTGCATGCTGCTAAACGTTAAAATGGGGTGTCCAGGGGCGTACGCAGGGGGGGGG